>NC_133664.1:46456182-46816182 GCF_037893015.1 Macrotis lagotis | reverse complement strand
TCAAGCCATGAGATGAAACTGAAAAGGTGGAAGTTGATTATATCTCCAAACTCAAATTGGAGTTGGTCCACATTTGTTTTTGAGGGTTTTTCCCTTGAAAGTCATCACCATGCCTAAGGAGAAACATCTTTGTTTTACGAACTTCTTGCTGACTTATCTGAGCATGCTTAGTTAGGCTATCAGACTCTATGGGAACCTACTGCAAAGACCTGACATAGGCCCCATGGCACTGTGGGATCCTGCAGTTCCACCTTGATGAAAGAAGTCAGAGAAGCCTTGTCCCCTCATTCAGCTGCTCATATTTTCAAAGTATTTTCCTGGTTTGTACAGCGACTTTTCTAAAACAACCCTGACAATACAAATTATATCTTTTTTATTTGACAGGTGAGGATCAGAATGGTCAAGTCATTAGTCCAATGTCAGTAAAAAAAATGGAAAAAATGCTCCCAAGGTAAGTATTGTTAAATTGTCCACACAAGCATTCACACTTTAAACTAGGATTTGATTTATTCTTTGTTGGTTATCTAATCTTAAGAAATTGATGGAGAAATTGTTAGAAATCCAGGTTAAATTTAAATGAGTCCTGAATATAATCATCACCCCCATCTCTAACTAAATTGGTTGTTAAACCTGATTCCCAGTGTGCCATTGGAACTCAGGTCTTTTCATTCCAAACATGCCCTTTCCACACCAGACTTTAGACATTCTCAAGTTTGAGATGCAGCTGTTTAAGTAAACTTAGTGAATCCAATTTCATCAGAATACATATGGAAAAGGAACCAATCCTTGTTCTGTTTGATCCCAGAGAATGAAACGAGGACATCCGAAGTGAGAGTCACAAAAAAAGTCAATTTAGGCTAAATGAAATGTGAAATTTCCTCATAGTCAGAACTATCCCACAGTGCATGAAGGGCTTCAATGTGATTTCCCCTCCCTGGGGGGCAGCGGGGGCTATCTTCAGTGGGAGACTAGATCTTGTATCAGGCATATTGTAGAGGGCGATTCTTAGTCAGTTTGGAATTGCACAGATGATGTCCAGCTCAGCAGCTTTGAAAAAACTAAATGTTGCCTTAGCATTTGAGAAAAAGGCTCAAATAAATAAAATTTGAAATCAAACTAGGATTAAATTGTGGGGGATAGACAACCTTTTGCAGGGGACTTTATTATTCTTTTTATGACCTGTATTATCTGTCTGTCTATCTATCTATCTATCTATCTATCTATCTATCTATCTATCTATCTATCTACCTATATTTGATGTCTCTCCTCTTCCCTACCCTCACCCCCACCCCCAATTTTCTGGGAAGAGATGACTCATATGAATTCCTGCTACACATAAACTGTGGAACTTGTGGAACTTGAAACACTATCTGTCAAAGCAGCAAAGAGATTCGTGGGGGAGCTCAGTCAGAATGTGTTCACATCCTCCAGCTCTTCCCTCCTCATTCTCACTTCCTGATTTCCTTTAAGTGTCAGCTGAAGTTTTCCTTCCTATAAGAGACCTTTGTCCATTCCCACCCCCCCATAATCCCAGTGCTTTGTCTTTAATGGGATCTGAAATGGGACCAGTTTAGATCTAGTGTGTATGTAAGCATTCCCCTGTTGTCTCCTTTATTAGATGTGAGTGAACTCCTTGAGGGCAAGGGCTGTCTTTTATCTTTCTTTGCATCCTTAGACCTCACCCCAGAACTTGGCATATACTAGGCAATTAAAAAATGTTTGCTGATTTGAGTCCAGTTTTAAACTCTCCCCTTCTCAATTTGAAGAAAGCTGGAGTAAACATTAAATTTGTCTCTAAGAAAATGTTACTTCTCTCTATTTTTTTCATCTATTCATTCATTTGTGTTTTCCTTTGTTTGTTCATTTGTATGTCTGTCTATCTGTCTATTTTTTCCTGTTTGTATAGTCAAGCAAACTTTTGGACAAAAGGCTCTGACTTCTATCTGCACTTTTCTGACTTGATGAAATTCATTTCTTCTTCTGGTCTATTCCCTTTAAATTCTCCCTCTTTCCCAAATACTTATTGCATTTACTTCTGCTGTCTTCAGCTCCCTCTCTCTTTTCCCTCCTCCTTCACATTTTAAATAGAGCATCCAACAAATAGGCAAAAGCAAGAAAGAACCTTCAAGAATTTTTAAAAATCCACAACTTAAAAGACAATCAACAACTATTTACTAATCAGCCACTGTCTGACAGGCCCTGTGCTAGATGTTGAAGGTACAAAGACAAGAGTGAAAAAGTTCCTGCTCTCAAGGAGATTCCATTCTGGTGAGGGAAGTTTGCATACCTAGGAGTGTATATTACAAAAATACAATCAGAATCCATACACAATCATTCGGGGAGTAGAGTGTTTGCAGCTGCAGAAATCAGGAAAAGCCCCTGGTGTAGATGAATCTGTGTACTGAATCTTCAAAGAGAGCCAGGATTGTAAGAAGCAGAAATGAGAAGAAAGTATGTGCTAGTCTGGCAAAGCATTGAGAACTAGAGGGTTCTGTATGAGAAGCAGGAGGAAGGTGAATTTAGCTGAACTGGAAGGAGCATAAAGGGAAATGCTGTGTGGGAGGTCTGTGAAGATTAGTTGGTTCTAGAAGAAAAAGGACTTTAAATAATAAAGTCTAATAATTTATCCTAGAGTTAATGGGGAGCCCCTAGAGCTTATTGAGAAAGGAAGTGACATGGTCAGATTTATACTTTAGGAATATCATTCTGACTGACTTGTGGGCAATGTATTGGTGTGAGGATGGCCTTAAGAAAGGGAGATTTAAGCACGCTGTTGTAACAGGCCAAGGGTGACCCAGGGTGGAAGGGAAGGGGGCATATAGAAGGGATGTCATGAAGGCAGAAATGATAACATTTGATAACAGATTGGATTAGAGGAGGGAGCACTGAGCATCACTTCAAAGTTATTGAATAATTAGAATGATGGTAGAATCTTCACCCTGAATAAGTAAGTTTGACTAATGAGTATATCTGTGAGGAAAGACAATGAGTTATGCTTTGGATATAGCTTTTATGAGATATCTGGGATATGCCCAATTAAAAAACAATTGTTGATATGGGACTGGAGTGAGAAGAGATTCTAGGACCAGATATGGGAAACATTGCACAAAGACCACGATTAAATCCATGGAAGCTAATGAAGTTACCTCATGAGAGAATCGTTCCTGTACTCAGTGGTGATCCACCAATTAGAGAGGAAGAGGAGAGAAGAGAAGTGCTTCTAGTTAAGAGCTTTGGGATATGTCCACTATAGAGAGAAAGAAATATAGATGATGGACAAGCAAAAGATGCTGAGAAAGAGGAGTCAGCTAGGAAAGAGAAAAACCCAGCGAAGTAACTACTGGCATAGTAGATAGATCCTTGGACCTGCAGTCAAATCCAGTCTCAGAAACTTACTAGTAGTGAATGACCTTGGGGAAGTCACTTTACCTGTTTGCCTCAGTTTTATCAACTGAAAAATAGGTATGAAAATATGTCATTTCTTGCAGGGTTTTTGTGAGGATCCAATGAGATAATATTTGTAAAAAGTATTATGTAGATACTGCATCCAAACATGCTCTCTTTCTCCAGAATTACAAAATATTATTGAGAAGAGAATATCTAGGAGGAGAGGGTGGAAGAGTCATCAGTGTCTGCAGACTAAAGAAGGATGAGGCTAGAGAAAAGATCCTGCTCATCAGTCATGAAGAGGTCACTAGGAAATCTGCAGGGAGCAGTTTTTGTTAAGTGATGAGACCCAAAATCAGGTTGCAAGGGGCTGAAGCATGAGTGAGAGAAGAGGACGTAGAGGTGATGATTGAAGACAGGTTAGTCTAGGCGTTTGAGAAAAAGGAGAGAGAGCTAGAGAACAGTAGCTAGCAGGGAAGTTGAAGGTTTGTGGAAAGTAGGAAAGATTTGGTCTATTGATAGGCTGCAGGGAAGGAATCCATGAATAGGGAGAGATTAGGGGATAGAGGATGAGGGGAAATGATTGTTGCAACCATCTGCTGGAGAATACAGGAGGGAATGAGGCTCACAAAATGGGTAGGCATAGGGTAAGTATATTTGGGAAAGCAATAAATAAGTAACCTTACTCTTAATTCATTTTCTATGTCTGTATTTCCTGAAAATAGAAAAGCCTTTAAGGGTGAACTTGAAGAGACCCTATGAAAATGATGGCCCTGAATTGGTAAATTCTTGATTTTTAACCTAAGTCTTAATAATGTAACTATCTTCAGACAATTGAACTGGCTACTTAACCTAGCTACAAAAAAGAGGAGATTTGTATGTGATTTCACTCCCCTGTTCCTGTCCTCTCTAGGGTAAAAACCGTACTCCTCTGTTTGGCAATTAGAGCCCTTTGAAAACTGGCTCCAAATTAAATTTTCAAATTGATTTCATCTTTACACCCCTTCATACATCCTTTAATAAAATCACATTGGAAGGCTTGATTTTCTTCTTAAATAGCATTCCATCAGAATGACTGCCATCCCTGGGGGCTCCCTCTTTCCTGCACCTCATGGGAACCCTGGTTTCATTCAGATCGCAGCTGCCCTCTTCTACCTGAGCCCCACCTTTGCCCCAACTGTTGAAGTTCTTTAGAATATGAACTCCATTGGTGGCAAGGACCATGCCTTTATCTTCATATTTACAGTATCCAGATTGGTGTCTAAGGTATAGAAGGATTGAATCCAATTATGTCAATAGTTACTTAAACACAGAGAAGGAGGAAACATAATTATTATTCCCACTCCTATTATAGGCAGCTAGATGGTGCTTGGACAGAATTCTGGCCCTGAAGAAGACCTCTGAAAGACTTGAGTTCAAATTCATTCTTAGACACTGTCTGCATGACCCTTGGGCTTTTAGTTTCCTCCATGCCTCAGGTTCTTTATCTTTATAATGGAGATGATAATAACATCAGCCTTCCAGAGTTGTGACGATCAACTATGATGATCTCTTTAAGTATGGTCCAAATTTTACAATGCTATAAAAGTATTAGATATTAACATTCTTGTAGACCTTTTATAGATGAGAAAACCAGTTGAAAACTTGCCTGATTTGATCAAGGACACAGAAAGTGCTAGACCCCAGTTCTACTGAATCCAAATCCTGTGGTTTTTGTCTTTTTATTGCACCCACCATCATTTCTAGCTATTTCCTTTTTTGTCCCTTCATTATTATTTTATCTCTCCCATCTGAAAGTAATGCAGTCATAGCCCACCAGAGTTCCTAGGACAGGGGAAGGAGTAAGGGAAGGATAAAAGGGAATAGAATGGTGGCTTCTCTCAGTACTCTTCAGTCTTAGTCACCCAGATCATCCTAGAGAATCCCTACGAGAGAATTTGTCCTCTTCTGAAAGTGTCCAATGGGTCTATTGATACTTTATGGGAGGAAGGATCTCTCCTGCTTACCATCTCCATCCCAAAAGCTAAAATATCAAGGATGCCAGAATTATTGTCTCTCCCATTCCACTTCTTCTTGTATCCCATCCTTTTGGTGGAGTCCAAACTTCTGGATTGACTTAGGGCAGCAAGAAACATTGACATCTTTTCAAGGACTTAAGTGCCACGCTCTGGGGAATTACTAGTGATGTTTGTCCTTCCTTCTGGAAGAAAACCATGACATCAGAGAAGTGATGCCATGTCAAGCACCTGAATTGGATTTGAGTGAGGGGAGTCTGTGCTAAGTCCCCAGCTTCACTTTCTCCTCCAGAGTCATCTGGGTCCAGTGGCCAGATATGAACCAGGACAACTGATGATCCTGGATGTGAGGCAATTGGGGTTAAGTGACTTGCCTACTTAGTCACACAATTAGTAAGTGTCTGAGGCCAAATTTGAACCTCTGGGATTGGAGAGTTTTGAGGACATAACTTGAATCTAATCCAATGATACTTATTAAAGCTCCTGACTTGCAGAAATGATGTGAAGTATCCAGCTCCTAGGGACTCCATGATCCTATTATTTCTGTTCCTTCACAAGGCTTCTCTTTTCCTAGATAGATTTAAACTAAATGCTTCTCTTACCTCACATTGATGGTTAATTGTTGGTGCAGTTCAGTTGATACACATCCATTCCAGTGTGGTTAGAATGCTCCTGCTTTACTGGTTCTCCATATTTCAGAATAAGTAATTTGTATTGTATCTCCCTACTCAGAAAGGGAGAATTTCAGGGTCTTCTAAATGAAAGGAATCTAGTTATACAAGTGCTTGATGTGTGTACACACATACACACACACACACACACACACAAAATCAGACCACTAACCCATGGAGAGCTCTTCAGATTTGAGCTCTCAAATGAACCTCATCACTGACTCCTGGAGTTGAACAGACAAGTCATGAGTCTATGTGTCCAGGATGTTATATTTTCTGATACATGGATCTAAATTTTGATAATTAATTTTATTACCAATAGGAATGGACCAAGCTTGTAAGGCTTTTATGATGTAAATGAAGAAAGGAAGACCAGGAGCTGAACAGGATATTAAAAAAATTATGAAAATGATCATGGTAACTGACTTTTGAAGTCTTTTTTCTTCTACCTGACCAGCAAAATCTTTCTTTAAAATTCCTGATAAAAGAATCACAGTACTTCTATTGAGGGACAAGTGTCTGGGAGTTAATGAATTACATTATATTACATTCTAGTGGTATTTTTAGGCTTTGAAATTTTTCAATTTTATTTAAGGACCTAGAGAATCTACTGTTTTCTTAACTTTTACTGTAAAGGGAAGGCTTTCTATGTTTCAAGAAAATGAATTCTCTGTTAATTGCATTGATTCTACAAGGTTTGTTGAGCTGAATAGAATTTGATATCCATGGCCTGTTGTATAGATCACTGTAGAGTCCTCTCTAGTGGTTGTATTCCTTTTGTTCTTCTTTACCTCCTTTACCAGGAAAAACAACCCAGGGACGATGAGGCCTTGCCATGGAGGCCATCATTGGTCCTACTACTCCCATCAATAAGTAACATTGGATTTTTGTAATTCATTCATTCTATTTTTATTGTCGTAAAGAGAACTTGGAGATTGAATTTCCCTTTAGTAGTTTGGATATTCATGATGAAATTTATGTTAGGTCCTATATGCAATTATATAAAATAATTCCAGAGACTCAGAGTTATCTTAAAGATGATTTGTTTTAGAGGCAGCTAGGTTGTGCAGTGGTTAGAGCACCAGCCCTGGAGTCAGGAGGAGGACCTGAGTTCAAATTTGACCTCAGACACTTAATAATTACCTAGCTGTGTGATCTTTGGCAAGTCACTTAACCCCATTGCCTTGCAAAACTCAAAATAAAAAAATGAATTGGTTTACTCTTCTGATTTTCTCTTGCTTCTTATACTCCTTTGTCCCTGAATGTCATGTTTCTTTTGAAAACTGCTTACAAAAATGATGATGCCATATTACACACTCATTTCCCATTAATGGTATATATTTGATGATAGAATAGCAATCAGTGTTACAATCTGAGCAAAATGAGGGACTTTGGAGAACTTTGATAGATAATACAAATGATTCTAAGTTCAGCTGTTGAATAAATATATTTTGCAAATTATTTTGTCACAGGATTTAATGGAGAAATTAACACAGTTTAGGGATGAAATCAGTGGAGTAAAAGATGGAATTAGCTGCTGCCTTGTTACTCTTATGGCCCATGGAGGAAAGACTTTATAAAAACCGTATTGGATGAAAGAGTCAACGTGTCAGACATTTTTGACATGTTCAACAATAAAAACTGTCCAGTGCTTCAAGAGAAACCGAAAATCTTTGTAATCCAGGCTTGTAGAAGAGGTAAGGAATAGAAAAAAGAATGCATCATGAGTGGCAGGGAATTCTTAGGCTTCACTATAAACATTTTCTTCTTCTCCATAGGAAATTCTGACTATGATTTTCATCAGAGAACTATTTTTTCTTTCTCTAACTACTACTGTTCCTCACTTCACAAAAAGAAATAAATACTCATTAACTACCTCTTCTCATGCATAAAGATGTCAAATATTGTTTATTCTAGAGTCAAAATACCATAATGTTAAGATGCTACAAGTTAGAGTATCTTTTAAGTAAATGGATACAAAATCTTAGTATTTGGAAATCCAAAGTTTTTTTCCACTGTGATAGTCCCCCTTCTATTTCTTTCCTGGGTATTCCTCAGTGGCCTTATCTTCCTTACACATTTTGGAATAATTTTCTGTGGCTTCTCAGGACCAAGCAAAATACAGTGGAAAAGCTATTTTATTTGGAGACATAAGACCTGGATTTGAATCTTGATTCTGTCACTTAAAAGACTACCATTGATAACTGGCATTTTTTATAAAGACTAGAATTTTGCCTAGTGCTTTACTTGAATTGCTTGTGCTTAACCTCCCTCTGTGACTTTGGGCAAGTCATGTAACCTCTTTGAATTTCAATTTTCTTATTTATAAAATGAGGGGTTATGCTGAATTATCTCTAAATTTTCTTCCAGCTATAAATCTATGATGTTCTGATTATATTAACCTCTAAAATGATGAAATATCTAATCCCTGATCTCCCAATTTTGTGGACTGTTACTGTTCATACATGTGCTGTTTGTTCCTTAGACCAGAATCTACCTTGCTTAGCTTTTCTTGAGGTATTTGGTCTATGATTGTTATCTACTCTCTCTCTCTCTCTCTAATGTATATGCAGTGAAATGAACTTTTTATGAGGAGCTTATCTGGCATTAGTAACAGATTACTGGTTGATTGTTTATTTCATTATCTAGTCACATTTTCTGTCACCAAAACAGATTGAAAAGATCATGGTATTCTTCAAGTCGATGCTGAACCAATGGAACCAAATGATTCAGAGAAAAAGTGACTTCCTTCATCTAGTGTTTTATCCCACCCAAGAGGATAAGGTAATGAAGTTTTGTGCTGCTAAGATGTGTTGAGTGAAAATGAGCATAACTGTAAAAATCCAGGTGTTTCTTATGACCATTTAAACCTCTCACCAAAGATAGTTATGCTGACTCTCATTAGCTCCATTTTCTTTAACATGTTAATCCCTTATTTAGATGAAAACAAAATTGGCATACCTGTAAAATTGTCAAATGATTCCAAATCATTCAAAGGATTCTCTCAAACTGAGAGAGAGAGAGAGAGAGAGAGAGAGAGAGAGCGCTAATAAGCTGAATGCCAGAATCATATTCTAGAGAGTTCTCAATAGACTAGAATTTTGGTCAAAATTTAATAATATGTAATTTTACAGGGATCAATGCAAAGTTGTAATTAATTAAAATAATTAAAATATAAAGGAGATATGATTGGAGAGCATAACAGTTGAAAAAAATTTCAGGGCAGCTAACCCTAACCCTAACCCTAGAGAGGATTATTTCACAGAAAAGGGAACAAGTAAGAAGGTTTGGATAGAATATTCCCCAGTTATATTGTGGTGGGAGGATCCAGAATGTGAATGCTCTTGTTGAGGCAAAGGAATCCTTCTTATGGTTTGGTTTTAAAGTGCTGTTAAAGGAAAACAAAGATTAAAGGGAGCTAACCTTACTCTTGCTCAGGAATGAAAAGGGCAGTTCTAATAGCCTTTGCCTGTTTGACCAGGGTCATATTCCCTTGTTTTTGATGAAAGGAACACCAGAAAAGTCCTGCAGACCAAGGAGGAATGATTACAGATACTTTTATTTTATTCACTAGGGTGGTGAAGCATTTATGGGCTCCACAGGCCAAGGAAGAAACTGGGTAGATCCCATTAAATTAAAAGTTACCAGCAAGATGAAATAGAGGATATAGTAAGGTTCCAATCAAACTGCCCATTCTGGGGGAAGGGGAACTGAATATATACCACTGAGTTCCTGTGGCATGTTCTTTTAACCTGGTGATATAAATGAGAAATGTCTCAATACTATCCTTTATCTTTTGTGACTTATTAACATAAAAACAGCATTCCCTCATTGAGGAAGACAGGAAGACTCCCCCCCCCCCCCCCCCCCGGGCTGTCAGGAGTGCATCCAATGCCTATCCCTTGGTTTTATAAGATCATCTCCATTAGAGATTTAATTTCACCCATCATACCTCCCACCATTCTTGCTATCCACTTGTTCATGTCACTCATCTGTCAGTACAGATTTCTGAAAACCTCATTTATGGAAATCAGACCTCTTACTCCATCCTTGTAATGGCCAGAGGACTACCACCTATATTGAGGAGTACTGCCTGGACCACATGCTGAGGAGAGCAGTGAGTAGAAATCCATGGTAGCAATGTCTTCAGAGATACCAGGATAGTGTCTGGAATATACCAGAGGTTGGGTATGAATGATGGCACATAGCTCAGTCCACTGGGGAAGAAGGGAGTGGTAAAGGGAAGTCACACACAACACACACACACACACACACACACACACACACACACACACACACACAATATGTCTAGGGATGAAGAGAGAATGTAAGGGAACCAGGGAATCCATTGACAGTAGCTTTCTTATGCATGTCCTTGCCACCTTGAGGTGTCATAATACAGGTGCCAGGATTGAAAGAGAAGCATACCTATAGAAAGATTCTGTCAAGGAAACCCAAAGTAGAGGAAGTGAGGGGCATGGTGGAAGAAAATAATATATCAAAGCAAAACAAAACCTAAGCTAGATGGCCAAGAGATATGGGCAAATGGTGCATGGCAAGTAAAGATGAAGAATAAAAGAATAAAAAAAGAAAAGGGGGGAGGGGCTCAAGTGGGGCTGGAGCCCTTCTCATAAACCTGGCCAAGATTCTTGGGAAAACTGTCTCCCTCACATATTGTCTTCTTCAGGCCCTCATGAAGCTCAAGAGCAAGGCCTCCAATGGGTTCAGATGCCCATTCAAGAGTGGGAACAGTCTTTAGGTGTGACAGATGAATCCACTAGTCTATCCCCTGGAGTTTGGTGGCAGCATTGGTTCTGAGTAGTATCTGGCAAGGCCTTTTCCACCAGAGCTCCAGGGAGTGTTTCTGCAGGTGGTATTTACAGTTTAGCCAATTGCTGGGGGATGAAGGGGAACTGGCTTCCAGCAGTGAGCTAGGGAATGAGACTGAGAGATAAGATCTTGAACCTGATGAATCTATTGACTAAATGACATAATATTCCCAAAGATGTGAGTGAGGAGAGCTCTGTGAGGGTGAGGGGTATCAGTCTCTAGGTGACAACATCTTACAGGGCAAGTTTGGTCTTGCCTACAGCTCCTGACCACAGGGCAAGGAGGGCAGTGGGGAGAAAGTTGACCTAGAGTACCTGGAAATCACAGCTCAATTTCCCTAGTAATCCCTCAGTTCTCTTGATCAGCCCTAAGAACTAAGAGTAGTAAACACAATGTAGGTGCTGGAGAATTCCCCAGGCTTCCAGGATTGCCCTGAGACCCTGGCTCACAGGTTCCCTGATCACTCTCCCAATAAGATATGGATGTGTTCACATAGGACCCTCCCTACCTCCCCTGTGATGGCAGCTCAACTTGGGAAAACCTCCCCTCGATTGGAAAACAGACCATAAACAGGGCAAACATATCCTCAATGGGGTTCCAAAGAGGCAGACAGGGTCAGAACAACTCTACAATTACTTCATTTTAGGAGGACATTGGTAACTTAAAATAAGCAGGAGTTAGGTGACTAGGATGCTGGTGTGTTTTGAAGATTATTTGGGGATGTTTTCTTTGGGAAAGAGAAGGTTAGGGGAGACATGATAACTATCATCAGATATTTGAAGGACTACCATTTGGAAGAGGCCCTAAGTGGTTGAAATATGAAAGTGGGTGAAAGCTATGGAGTAGCAGGTATAGCTTTGATGATGAGGAAAACTTCTCAGTATTTAGAACCAAACCAGAGTAGACTGTTTTAGTAATTGGCAGAGTCCTGTAAGCAAAGCCCTAATGACCATTTAATTGTTGGCCACATGGTAGAGTAGATTCTTGTTTAGGTATAGACTGGGGCAGATGACTCTAGATGTTCTTCCAAACTGAAATTCAGATCATCTGCTTGGTCTAACAGAGCTGAACTAAGACTAACAGTATAGGGTAAAACTAAGAGAGGCATTTTTGTGCTACTCTCAGGAAAGTCTACCTAATGATTATTGCTGTCCAAAGTGGAATTGACTGCCTTAAAATCTTAAGGTGAGTGCTGATTGGGCATATACTTGAAGATGTTGTTTGGGACATTCTTTGAGGATTGAATCTCTTCTGACTTTTAGCAGGATGCTTCAGGGACTAACCTGCAAGTTTACAGCTCTATTTGAACTTCTGAAAGTTGGAAGTTCTTAACTGAAATATCAATGAGAAAACAACTTGGGCTTCAGATAAGAACTGGGGTCTTCTGGACTATTTTCCTGGACAGTCAGAGGCTTTTTCTGGTTCCTAGCCCACTGTAAACTAGCTACTGACTTCATCTGCCATGAATTCTTTATACACTGGACAGTGAGATTGCCTAGTTAGTGGAAAGGGGTTTAAGGGACCAAGGAACCGATTTGGGAAGCAGCAGAAATATACATAGGTGAATGAAAATGTAGAAATGTTCTATGGTTACATAGACAAAAGGATTATCTAACTCAGTAGAAGGCTTTTCTAGCTTCCGTATTTTCGTGTGATGTATTTTTGGAACACTCTAATCAAAAATATAAACAATATACTCACTTCTCCACTGATAGATCACATTGCTTTACATCATCCTAGAGATAGTTCTGTGATGATTCAAGCAATAGATGAAGTCTTTCGGCAACATGGCAAGAAATGGCATATTGCAGATTTTTTTACTCAAGTGAGTAATCAATAAATGAATTCATGCTCCATATTATGCAACTTTTCCTCCACTGATTAACAAACATTGATTTAATTCTATTAGGTTATTTCCTAGAAATTTCTAGTAGGAGTTGTGTATATATGAACTAGGAAACTATACTCTTAGCTGATGTCTTTTCCCCCCTTAAATGATGCCTTCTTTTATGTCTTTTCTCATATAGTTTTGCTTTCTTAGTAGATTTTAACTCACTTAGAGTAGGATTGTGCAGCTGTTGATGTAGCTAGTGAACAATGGCCTGAGGGGTAAATTAAGTAGTCATAAACTTTTTTCATTCTCTCCTCCCTTGGTCTCAGATCAGTTTTATGTTATTATACAATAATGATAATGAATCAGCCTGGAAACAGGAGCATCAACTTAGTCCCTACAGTCTTTGTCCTAATAAAGGAAAATCAGACAAATATCTTAATCATCATCATCATTTTAATAATATGTTCCATTGCTGTTATACTCTAAAATGTCCCCTCCCAGGTCACAAATCAAGATTGTGGTTTGGTAGGATGACATCTCTAGCATCTGTCCTCTTCTCTGTGTTCATGCTCCTAGTTAAGACTCATCAGCTCATGTTAGGAGATTCAAAGTACTCTATTTGGTCTCATACCTTCCATTTTATCTTCTACATGGTTAGGAGAATAATCTTCCTAAAGTGCAGATTTTATCAAGAAATTGCAATGGCTCCCTATTGCTCTTTTTTTTTTTTTTTAGTTTTTTTTTTGCAAGGCAATGGGGTTAAGTGGTTTGCCCAAGGCCACATGGCTAGGTAATTATTAAGTGTCTGAGGCTGGATTTGAACTCAAGTACTCCTGACTTCAGGGCTGGTGCTCTATCCATTGTGCCACCTAGCTGCCCCCTCCTTATTGATTTTTACAAGTCTACATTTCAGCTAAACTGCCCTACCCTCAGACCCTGTCTTTATCTACTGCCTGGAATCCTCTCTCTCCTTGCCTCTGCTTCTTGGAGTCTCTACCTCTTCTATTCAGTTTTAGCTTTAGGTTACTTCCCATAGGAAGGTTTTGCCTAATCTTTGACTTCATTTTGTCTACTATCTATATACCTATTTAATGTGCATATTGTATCTCCTTGAGGGCAGGTATTGATTTTTTTTGAGTCTTTTTTTCTTCCTTCTTAGAATGTTGCTAAGAACACAAAGTGTTTAATAAGTATTTGGTTAATAATCAATAAACATTTATTAAGTACCTCCCATGTGTCAGACACTTTGCTAACCTCTGGGGATACAAAAAAGAGGCAAAATTCAGCCTTACCTTTCTGAAGCTCAACTATTTGCTTGAATTTTACACATTCCTTTTTGTCATTTGTGCTTTTTTACTTTTTAGGTGAACAACAGAGTGGTAAACACAGACTTTTACATCAATAGAAATTCCATAAGAGTAGTATTGGTCATGGAGTCCACTCTCACCAAAGCTCTGTATTTTTGATACTTGGAGGAGGAAGAGATGGAGGTGGTGGATTTTTAAATGAAGAATAACTTGTTTATACATTTGTATTGTTGTATTACCATATAAAATACTGGCTCTTATCTACTGGCACTTAAGTCTAAAAACAAACATATATTCTCCTCTGTCTAATAGCAAATATGGCTAAACTGGAAGACATTAATCCTGGAAGGGGAGGAAGGCTTCCATGCTTAATGGTTTGTTACATAATTGATAAGGCACAGATATCTGAGTCGAGGGCATTCCTTTTCCCCTAATGGAACTCCTTTCAGCAACTCCTTCATACTGGGACATGTAGAAGACATCCTGAAATGGGGGTCACTTCCATAATCATTCTTGGATGAAAACTAAAGGGAAACCAGGAAAATGACTTAGGGAGAGGGCATCAGTAGGGGGTCCTTTTATGGATGAAGAAATCACTCCAAAGGCTTAAATTTTAATTCACAGATTACTGCAAAAAAGTTCATAGATTAAGTTCTTCAACAAGGTAAAGAAAGTGAATTTTAATGAAGATTATAAGTTTAAGCAAGAAAGAAACTGCTACAAACTGGAGTGATGAGAACATCTAGGGCAGCCAAGGAAGAAAGAGAAATAGTCACAAGATGGAGTATTATAGCTGAACAATGGGGACAAAATCAGAGGTTCACAGAAACTATTTTTAATATTACGGGAAAAGGTAAAGAAATATAGACATTTGATTGGACCCTTCCTCCCTTCATCCTGTTGTCACTTTCCTACATGTATGGTACAATATGGGGCTCTTCAAACATCCAGAGGTAAATGTTTTTATGGTGTATGTTCTTGCATAGAGAAAAAAAAACATAAAAGATGCTTTTAAAAGTGAACATAGTGGGTAGGTGGCACAGTGGACAGCACCAGCCCTGAAGTCAAGAGGACCTGAGTTCAAATTCAGCCTCAGCCTTAATAATTGCCTAGCTGTGTGACCTTGGGCAAGTCATATAACCCCATTCCCTTAAATAGAATTAAAAAAATAAAATTGAACATAGAACTCTGCATTCAGAGTCCAATTTTTTCTTGAATGTAGATGACATTTTCTATCATGAGTCTTTTAGGATTGAACTTGATAGCTGAATAGCTGAGTCCATCATAGTTGCTGTTTGCACAATGTTGTTAATGTATGCAATGATCTCCTAGTTCTGCTGACTTCACCAAGTTCTCAAGTCCTTATGCTCATGATTTCTTACAATACAATAGTCCTCCATCATTTTCATATGCCATAATTTGTTTAACCTTTCCTCAATTGATGGGCATTGATTTAATTTCCAATTCTTTGTCACAAGAAAGGAGCTGATTAATTTTCTTATTGCTATTGGACTCACATATTCTATTATGTCTCAGCACTCTGGTCAACTCCAATCCTTTAAGCATAAAGTTATGGACATTGAAGGGAAACTGATAGAGACCTATCTTCTACCCTGCTATGTTGACTTGTTATTTGAACATATCATTTTTTTTCCCTTTCCTATGTTGGAAAGGGATTTAATGGTGAAATTGAGTTCCCAAATTTGTTAAGCCTCCCATTCCTCTATTGTCTCTGCTTGCTGGACAATCTCATTTCCCCTTAAAATTATGGACGTCAGTGGAGCCTAATGTATGGACACAAGAAATTCCTGGGCATGCTTCTCATGCTACCCCTTCTGTTCCTATAGTGTAAAGGTCTAAGTCTATTTTTGAAATCCACCCCATTGTTCCAAATTCCTACACAATCCTCACTCAAATTCTGGAGGATATACAATAATTATCTACCCTTGATCTTAAAGATGTCTTTCCCTAAAGAGGATTCTCAATTTATTTTTACATTCTAATGAACACCCCCTGGAAAATCAAACATACAACAGTTAACATGTATGGTGTTACCCCAGGTTTGAAAGATAGTCCTTACCTGTTGACCAGGCCTTGGGAAAAGATTTACAGTATATAGAGCTAATAAACAGCAGCTTAATTCAAGACTGACATTTTGATCTGTAGTTGAACACAGGAGATTTCACTGAGGGCTGCTACACAAGCCCTTAATATTTTAGGGCTACAAGGATGACTAAGAAGAAAAGCTTAAATAAATCCCAAATAGCCTGGGCTATTTGGGCTATAATTTGGGTATGAACTCACTCCCACCTCACACTCTAACCTTAGAGAGATTTCTAACTTGGCATTCCAAGTGACTCCTCCTTAGACTGTAAATTAACCAAGTGCAATTTTGCCTCAGCTACCTATATACCACCTGCACCAAGGGGTCCAGACCTGACTACAACCATGAAAAAACTTTTGGATGATTTGTTGACTTTCTCATGGGAAAGTTATATGGTCCCCTGTAGTCCAATACCTCTTCAGGACCCTCTGACAATCTCTTTGTTGATCTCTTATAGCTTACTGTTCACTTACATACCTTGCCACACAATCTCTATGACCCCTAGAGAGCTGAAGTTGAGTCACATCTTAACCAGAGTTCCAAAACTATTTGTGCCTCAGTGGACTATACTCTTTGTGGAATGTCCTTTCCTATTCCTGATGAAGAGGGGGGCACTAAGAAAAATTCTATCACATGCAAGCCCCCTGTGCTTGTTTCCCTTTAAACTTTTAGGCATTTGTACCATTGGACACCAGATTCCCCCTCTTTCATTTTGCAATGTTAACTCAGATTTCTCCTTGAGACAGAAGTGAGGTTTTTGGGAAAGTGCCTTGTGGTATCTGAAGAAGGGAGTAGAATAATACCTTCTGCCTTGGTATGGGTATATGAACCATGAAACCTTTCCAAGTTTATCAAAACTATTAACCAGATAGCTAAAAAAACTATACATGCTCTCACTGACCTGTATGAATCCCTGATATGGTCCTGAATAATAGAATAGCTTAAACCATCTCTTGGTTTCCAGCAGAGGTGTTTGTACCCTTGCCAATACCTCCTGCTGTATGTACATTAACAACTCCCAACAGATCAAACTCTGAATTGAATCATGAAAAAAGTTGACTGGATAGAGAAGGTCCATGAGGATCTGGTTTTCCCAAAATTTTCCTCTGTAAGCTTTTCTTCTTAGTGTGTGTAGGACAAATGCCACTTAAATAAATTTCAGAGATCTCTCAAGGTATGAAGAGAAGGCTTTATTTGTTTCTCGAGAAGGCCACAATCAGAGAGATTGAGGCAAAAGCAAAAGGCCCAAGAATCACATTTATCCTAACTCTACCCTCCCCCCCACAACTGACCCATCAATGAGGAATGTGGTCTTCCACTCTAAACACGAAAACTACCCTAGGGAAAGGGGCATAGAATTCAAAGAAAGCAAACTAATCTAGGGAAAAGAGCATAAAATTCAATCGGAAACCAGATTATCTCTTTAGTCCCAGGAATTGAATGATTCTCCAGACATCAACAGATCAGATGAAGTCAGTTGACTCTTCAACAATATCCCAGAAGTTTGCTTTGTCAAGGGAGGAGGGGCACATAGTTAGCCAAATTCAATCTATAGTATTTTACTGAGGAAATCTCAAAACTTTATCCCACATATTAGTCACTCCTATATTCATTGCACTCCTAACCATTCTTCTTCTGGTCATTTTTGATCCCTTTCTGTTTAACATTGTAAGATTTGTTTCCTCCAGGTTAGAAGCAGTATATCTCCAAACAGTAGCTCAGCTGGATGTCAACTTCTATCCAAATCTGGGAGTTAGTGCCCCTTGGATGCTACCTCAGCCAAGTTCCCAGTGGACTTCAATTCCCCTTTAAATGGGACCTGCTAGACAGGTACAGCTGTACACCTCTTCTCAGCAGGAAAAGACTTCAGAAGACAAGAACTTCATCCTTTTCCCAAAATGAATTTGGGTTCTTACTTCTTGAGTGGGGAAAGGATGAGAAATCAATGAAGTTCATTGAAACTTGTCAGGGACTAGGCAAATCCCTGTCCAAACCAGAAAGGATTAAGTCTTTGAGCCACTCCCCCAACTCCCCTCCCATTGTTTATTTTATAGACTTGAAGACAGTAAAGAGATCCCTTAGGGCATGCACAGTTTGCGCCTATCACCCACTCCTTAATCCCTTCCTAGCACCACCTTAACTCCTTCCCTACCCCACTTACCCAATAAAACATTGGTTATATTATCCCCTACAGGTTGCTGTTGATTCAGCCCAGCAAAGCCCTCAAAACTGTCCATAATTTCTCTCTTAGGGAACACTAATGATTTCCCTGTGAAGCATAACCCATGTTACTACTCAATTTCCTTGTCTCTTTGTTGTGATCATTTGGAGCATCTTCAGTTAGGAGACTACTTCAGGGACCTGTCAATAGCCCCATTGCACTATGGGATCCTCCAGTCCCAGCTTGATGAAAGAAGTCAGAGAAATCTTGCCCCATTATTCTGTAGTCATGTTTTTTGAAGCACTTCCCAGTTTACAAAGGAACCTTTTTTTTTTTAACAACAGACCTGATAATATACACATTATTCTTTCTGTTTATGGTCCTAGAAATCAAGTCAATTGTCATGAAGAAGTATCATTGTACAGGAGCCAGGACTGAGAGAGAAGCATGCCCATAGAAAGATTTAGGCAAGGCAACCAAAGGTAGGGGGAGGGAAGGACATGGTAAAAGAAAATAATGTAGCCAAAGCAAATCAGAATCAAAATTAGAGTGGCTAGGAGATATGTGTAAATGGCTCATGGCAAGTAAGGAAAATAAAGAAAAGAACAAAAAAAGAAAATATTGACTCATGTGGAGAGGAAGGTCTTTCTGCTAGCATAGTCTGGATTCTTGGGAAAGCTATCTGCCTATCATGTCACCTTCTTCAAGTCCTTATGAAGTTCAAGGATAAGGCCTTCATTGGATTCTGATGTCCACTTGGGAGTGGGGTTAGTTTTTAGGTGTGACAGATGAATCCACAAGTGCCTCATGGCATCCCCTCCCTCATGTCACAATCTTCTTCTAGAACAAAAGGCAAACATCAACATCATCCATCCATCATCATTATCATCATCATCATCATCATCATCATCCATCCATTATTGTCATCATTCTCATCATCCATCCATCCATCCTCATCCTCATCCATCTTCATCTTCATCCTCTTCTATCCATCTATCCTCATCCTCACCATCCATCCTCATCTGTGGGTACACAGGCTATTCTAACAGGCATGACACAAATCATCTCCAAGTAAAACCACCACCTGGACAATCTCAGGAGCTGGCAAGCTGCCCTGAGAGATAAGGTGAGCTGGAGTCGGGAGCTGAACATTCCACCCCATAGACCAAGGGCACTCCTCCCTAATGTACCTCCCTATCTTGTAATGCAAGATGCTGCATGTACAACCCCCTCAATTACCTGATTATTCTTTGTTCTACCCTGGAAGACCTAACAGTATATATGTAATAGCTAAGCAGTAATAAAATTGAGCTGGAGGCATAAGGCAGTGGTAGCTTGACTCCTTATTTTCAGCTCCCCTCCGGGAGGGAGGTCGCTGCTGTGGGCCCCAAGGAAGCAAGCCACAACACTCATCCATCCTCATCCTCATCTATCACCCTCCTTCATCCTCCATCCATCCATCATCTACATTCTCCTCCATCTATCCATCCATCTGCCTTCTCCTCTATCCATCCATCCATCGGTCTCCTCCATCCATCCATTCATTGTCCTTCTCCTCCTCCATCCTCCATCCATCCCTCCAACCTCCTCCATCCCTCTATCACTCTCTCTCTCCCTCCTCTCCCTTCCTCCCTCACTCTATCTTCTTCCCCTCCCTCCTTCCCTCCATCCATACACCTCCTCCCTCTCTCTCCTCCCTCCTTCCCTCCTCCCTCCCTTCTTCCTCCCCCTCCTCCAACCTCCCTTACCCTCCATCCTCCTCCCTCCCTCCCTCCCTCCCTCCCTCCCTTCCTCTATCCATCCCCTCTCTCCCTCCTTTCAAGGAAGGTCTGAGTTTTAGATGTAACAGAGACTGGTAAATGAGAAATCTGTGCTTAAATGCATATGCATTGGGTTTTATTTGATGTAATTCCACATATAGCCTTCAAGGAGTAATCAAATATTCTGCAACTGTTTCCTCTAGGATGACCCCATGGTGAAGGAAAGAAAAGACTGGTAGTTGCTACCTGAGCCATAACTAAGTGTGAATTGAAAAGGACATTCTGTGGCCAAAGGGCATCCAATAAAGACTGCTGTTGTAAGTCTCTGGGTGGTAAAGAGATGGTAGCAGTGGTGACAGCAACAACTTCCTGCAGTAAGCTACCCATATCCCCAATTGGAGCCACATGTGGCCAAGAACATGGCAGTTCTTTTACTTTTTTTTCTTTTCCTTGGCTTAACTAGGCACCTTCTTTAAATGGAGGTTTGAAGAGGAGCTCTTTGTTCCATCCTCAATTAGAAGAACATCTATAAATTATATATATATATATATATATATATATATATATATATATATATATATATATTTAGAGAGAGAGAGAGAGAGAGAGAGAGAGAGAGAGAAGTTCTCAACTGTCCTCTTTGTGTCCTCTAGCTGCTCACAAAGACACAGCACCCACTTTTCTGGCATGACTTCTTTTTTTCTAAACTTAAAATTCCATCCCATGAAGTCCTCTTGTAAATACCCAGGCTTTTCACATTTCTGACTTTTCCTCACTTTTAAATCTTAGCTTGTTACTCAGTTACTGGTTCCATCACAGAAATACAAATTTTCATCACTCTGTTTCTAAATATTTTATTCCATTCTTTCAACTAAAGGATTAAAGAACTTTCTTATCTTTCTCAGATAAGCCCTTAAGGGTAAGGGATCTATTCCAAATCTCTGTCACCATTCTGTTTTCTTCATCAGGGAAATGATTATGATGTGATATGGGTTCTCCCCAAGCCAGCATGTATTTACTTGTCTCCCCTTTATTGTGTCTCAAGCCTGTTCCCTTTCTTTTTTTTTTTAGGTTTTTTTCTTTTTTGCAAGGCAAATGGGGTTAAGTGGCTTGCCCAAGGCCACACAGCCAGGTAATTATTAAGTGTCTGAGACTGGATTTGAACCCAGGTACTCCTGACTCCAGGGCTGGTGCTTTATCCACTGCGCCACCCATCTGCCCCTCCACTGCGCCACCTAGCCGCCCCACCTGTTCCCTTTCTTGTGATGACATGGACTATATATCATCCAGTCCAAGCAAATTAAACATAGTAGGCATCTGCCTGCTATGTTTCTTCCTGTTTTTCTAATCCCTTCAATCCCAGGTGCTCCAAAGCACACTTTGGTTCAGGCTTTGACTGCCCTGGGCTGTCTGTAGCATCAAGGTGTGGTCTTAGAGGCCTGAACAAAAGCTGAACTGCCCACCATCAATCTTCAAGAGCAAATTGAAGCAACTAGGTCCTCTATGTAAAGGAGTGGGGCAGGGGGCGGAAGGCAGAAGAAGGTTACTTCATAAGTTTGTCAGAACAGTTTTCTGTTGGCTAGTGTCATGGAAACAACTCTGTGTGGAGATCTACATTATATTAGAGGACTGTCATAAATATGATGTGAAAGACTGTAGATAATACATATGCTTTGTTGAAAAATAGAGTTATTTTCAGCAGGGGAAAAATCTGAAGCTATAGAAAATATTTATCTTTAATGTGACACAGTCCAGGCCCAAACAAACACTCTCTGGCTTTCCATAAGGGATTGTGGAAGTCATTATGAAAGCATCCCATTATTCACTGCAAGCACAGGCTTCATGATCCAAGGGGATCTCTGGTTGTTTCCCTTAATTCATCAATACTATCCTTTGGCAGGCCTGCCCTGAAGCAAAAATAAGCAACTGTGGGTGTTTTTAAATAGTTTTCCCAGGTTGCTGCCATTGCTGTGCAAGAAAATAAAAAAGATATATGTCATTCCCATATCTACCTTCCACATATTTTACTATTTTATAAAGAACTCACCTTGGGACAGACCTTTCAAATATGTACAATGGAACTTTCCATATAGACTAAATATATATACGCTTGTTAAATGCCTCAATATAACATTTTTCCCCAGGGTCTTCATCTGGAAATGAAGGCCTTAATTTAGGATCAACAAAAACTCAATAAAATTTGGGTCAGAGTGAAGGTGAATCAAAAGGGAAATGTGTGATGTGTTGGGTGGGAATTCCAAACTCTCTGGGCCTCAGTGTCTTTATCGATGAAATGGAATTGTTCTAAATGATATTTCATAGGAATAATAGCTAAATTGTATGTAGTACCTTAAGATTCACAAACCACTTCACATTTATTATTTCAATCAGGTTTTACAACTATTCTGTGAGGTAGGTCCTTACAAAGAGATAAGGATTTATATCTTTTTCGATATATAAATATATATCAAAAAAAAAAATATATATATATAATAGATATAAATATAGTTTTCTGTGATTCTGGGGTAGTATGGGGTTTCCAGAGAAGAACTTTCTTTACCAAAGCAGACTGGCATCTTCTACACAACTTAGGATCTTAGAGCATTGATTGGGAGCTCTGAGAGGCTGAGTCATATGTCCAGAGCCAATATGCATCAGACAGGACTTGAGCATGGGTTTTCCTATCTCCTCCACTTTATACCACTGTGGACATCTTGACAAGAAAGTTTGAGCAGCAGCTTGTCAGGTTAGCTTCCTAACAGGAGTTTGAAGCCAGTGGCTAAAAAAGGCTCAAGAAGATTAACCATGTTTCCATTATTTTTTTATTCTCCCAGTCCCTGTTTTCCTGAGTCACTGAGAGCTGGTGGTGCCAGAAATTGTATCTATGCTATTTGAATAGGAAATTAGAATATCAAGAGCACATGGTACTGTTTATTCAAAGGCAGACTGTTTTCATTTCCTACATATCCTATTAGGAAATGGAAAGAGTGGATGTACATAGATATTTGTCAAGGCCATTGGAGAGACTTTTTGGTTTAATGGAGTATTATTTGAGAAGACCTGAGGTCCAGTTCTTCTGATACTTGGAAACCATGTGACCATAAGCAAGTCATTTAACTATTCTAGGCTAAAAGTTCCTCCACAAAGTGGGGTACCAGTACTTGCCCCAGCAACTACCCCAAGAAGCTGCTCTGAAGAGAGGACTTTGGGAACCATGTGACTGTCACCGATTACTGTCGTTTTGTGATGAATTAGGTTCTTGAGAAAGAACAGTTGAGCTTTAGTATCAACAGTTTTAAAACTGAACATAATGGCTTTTGAGACTGAAAAAATAGTGATGAGGCAATTGAGAGGCCAGCCACTAATTGGCATTTATTGGCAGAAAACCTTGGACTAGGCCCTGTGAGAAGAGCACATGATTCCCCAAGGCCCCTGCAATTTTGTTGGGGAAACTAAATCAATATAAGTGAAATAATTACAAAGCAACATGATGCGGTGGATAAGGCACTGGACTTGGAATCAAGATGACCTGAGTTCAAATCCAGATTTAGACAATAATTGTATGATTCTGAGCAAGTCACTCAACTTCAGCTTCCTCAGTTGTAGAATGGAGATGACATCTGCTCCTTCCCAAAATTGTGAGGATCAAATAAGTTATTTGTAAAGCTGATAGCACAATGTTTATGATATAGAAAAAAATGCTTTTTCTAATCCCCCCCCCCCCCTCTGCTGCCCTATTGGAATAGGAGCTCTTTGAGATCAGGGACTGTTTTCTAGCTCCAGAGCTAAACTTGGTTCCTGATACACAGTAAGTGATTAACAAATGGTTTTGAATTGATAATGGCACCCCTTCCCTTGAAGAGAGCAGGACTCTTCTTCATGCTGCTAGGAGGCCCCAGCTAAGGCCCCCACACACTGCCCTTGGTAGACTGGAATGAATGCTCCATTTGACTTCTGAAGAGAATTGGGTTCTGATTCCACTTGTGAACGAGGACATCAATACTTCGAGCAGGGATAAGGAACATTTTTTTCCCTGAAAAAGCTTAAAAATTAGCCTGCAATATTTGGCCAAACATTTAATTCACCCCTAAAAAGCTAAATTTATTGAATTTTGAGTCCCACCTTCAGTTGCCTTGGCAGTGCCAGACCAAATGATTTCCCCTGGGTCCTCACACTGTCCACAGACTGGATATTCCCTCCCTTCTCTGGAGTATAGCTGTGAGAATCAAAAATCTATAAAAATGTTCTGGAAATATTTTTGGTAAAGTTTAAAATTTTAAGAAAAAAGAGGAAAAAGAAAACATCGCCATTGACACAAAACATGAGAGGATTCAATATAAAACAAATTTCCATTTCATGAAAGCCTATACAATACTACACATTGTTTTTCAGAGCTGCACAGCCTTGCTTTCTTGGATTTTTTTTCTCTGTCATGTATTTTTAACTTCAAATTTTCCCTGCTGCCCTAAAGAGGGATACAATTAAGTGCAGATATATATACATAAATATCTTTATATATTTATACACAAATGGACATATATAAGCCCATACTATGATTTTCATTTATCTGCTTCTCTTAAAGTGCATAGCACCTTCATTTGTCTAAGTTCATTTTTAAAAGATTTTCCCAACTACATGCAGCAGTGGTTTTTATCAATCATTTTTTTGCAAGGTTTTGAGTTTTACAATTTTTCTTCTTCCTTCCCTTCCTTTCTCCCTTTCCCCTGACAGAAAACAATCTAATACAGGCTTCACATTTATGACCAGGCTAAACATAGTTTGATATTGATCATGTTGGAAGAGAAGAATCAGATCTAAATGGGAAAAAAGAAATTTAGAGAGGAAAAATGACATAAGATATCTTTTTAAACATTGAAGATAATGATCTTTAGTTTTCATTTAAATTGCACAGTTGCTTCTCTGGATTGGATGGAGTTTTCCATCACAAGTCTTTTAAAATTGTCCTTAATTCTTGTACTGCTAAAACAATCAAGTCTCATCATGATTGATCATCATCCCATGTTAACGTGTACAATGTTCTTCTGGTTTGCTCATTTCACTCAGCATCAACTCATGCAAGTCTTTCCAGATTTTTCTGACATCCCATCTCTCATGATTTCTTATAGAACAATAGTACTCCATCACATACATATGCCATAATTTGTTTAGCCATTCCCCAATCGATGGACATCCCCTCAATTTCCAATTCTTTGTCACTACAAAAGGAGCTGTTATGAATATTTTTGTACATATGGGTTTTTCATGTTTTTCTAAATCTCATTCCCTATATCATAGTTATATTCCAACTCATTTATATATGAGAAGATGTCTATGAAATTTTTTTCCAATTTTTTGTATTCTAGTCTGGGGTTTTTAAATACAAAATTTTAAAGTAATCAAAACTATTTTATACTTCAACAATGCTCACCATATACTATAGTTTAAAGTCTGATGCTACTGAATCTGAATTCTTTACATCTTCTGTCCCCACCTCCGATTTCTTTGAAATTCCTGACCTTTTGTTCTTCCAAATGAACTGTAATTTTTTCTGACTCAATAAAATAATTTTTAGCATTTGATTAGCTTAGCGTTATAATACATTAGGTAAAATTGTCTTTTATTTTTTTGGTCTTGCCTTCCCATGAAGACTAAATATTCAATTACTTAGGTCTGACTTTATATAAAAAGTGTTTTATGTTTATGTTGATACAGTTCCTTGTCTGTTTTTGACTGGTATACCTTCAGATATTTTATACTGTTTAGTTTATCTTATTTGATCCTTACAATAATCCTGTAAGGTAACTGATGTTATCTCCATTTCACATCTGGAGAAACTGAGGCAAACAATATTTAAAAATTTTATATTTTAAATATTGTTTAAATTTTAAATATGGAATAATATTTCTGACACATAGTATATAAATGCTTTGGAAATCTTAAAATCTATGTGGGTTTACAATTTTTATTTTGCTGTAGTCTTCTCCTTTCATAATTCTATCCATTAATGTTTATTCTGTACCTATTCAAGTTCTTGCTATTAGCAGGAGTGAATCATTAGTGGTTGCTAATTGGTTAATGTGTTACCCTCTCCAATGAACATATTTGCCCTTAAGAAGAATACAGATAATGAAGATAAAATTAGAGATAAGACTAGAGAGACTCTAATAGCAAAGTATTTCAGGCACTCCTAGAGGCAGGTGAAGACAGACTGGCCTTTCAATAAATCAATCCATTAACCTTCAAGTGTTTAAGGATTCTGTGTTACTCATTATGAAGGACACCAAGGCACAAACTGCCTAGTTCTGGTCCTCAGGAAGCATCTCGGTATTTTACTCCTTCCTAGGAAACAAGATTTTGGGGATCTTGGCCGTCAAACTCACCATGTCCACATTTTCAGAAAAGAGCATATTTTATTATAGGGTGGTTTTTGTTGTTTTGCTTTTTAAAGGAAAAGAAAAACCTGCAACAGTGAAATTATTCTTCTGCTTCTCTAGCTATTTGGAATGAAAGACATTTCTTCTACACTAGAGAGAGGTAGTGTTCCATTCACCAGTATAAGGCTGTAAGTACCTTGTTCTTCTCTTAGATGCCTCTTCCTTCTAGTTAGAGGTGCAAGCCTGGAAGAGTCTGAGTATTTTTCTCCTGTCCTAGCTTAAAGACTACTTTTCTTTGAGCATGCAAACCTGTAGTGCATTCTCACCTACACAGCATAAGGTTAATTTTGCAAGATATTTTACTTATCTTATTTTACCTCATACCTCTGTGAAATTGTTATCATCCCCATTTTGCAAACAAAGAAAATGAGACAGAAAGTTGTGACTTGCCTAGGGTCACATAGTTGGCAAGTATCTGAGAATGGATTTGAATTTCCATCTAACAACTCCACATCCAGTGCTCGAATTACTTTGACACCACCTAGCAGACTAATTGGAAAAAATTCTGCTATTTGGAGGAATTTTCCTTACAAGAAGTGTTGTTCTTGTCTAGAAAGATGCAAGCCTGGGCTGTTCTTGGACATTAAATTGGGGAAGATCCACACTTAATTTCTGCACTTTATTTTCTCATCTCTCTAGTTAGGTTCATGAACAAATAAGATTCTCAAAAACTACTTGGGGACTCTACTTCTGACTCTATAGCAACAGAGTCAGAAAATCAAAGATCAGACTGAAGTCTTCCCCATTTGAGGTAAACTCAAATTAGAGGATTGGAAAGGACTGACCAATTTGGAAGTGCCCAATCTCTACAGCATCATCATCACCATCCAACTTGCAGGTATTTACAAGATGGTAAAGGAGAAACTAAGCAACAATGTTAAAATCCAATAGAATACGGTGTCATTTGGGTATTTCTGGAGTAGTATATTTTCTTCTTATATTGAATGAGCAGACACATGGAAGTAGATGAATTCCCTCTTGCTGACTATCTGGGCCACCATTAAAGTTCAAAGCGTTGAGCATGTGATAATCAAGAGTACTTCTTCCCTAACATCAGATGGATGAAGAATGGGGACATCTTATGGTTATGTTTTCAGAGTGCTAAAAAAGCCCATGAGGCCAGTTCTCATCAGCAATGTTTGCCACCCCTAATTTGGGCCAAAAAGTCAGTTTCCCAGTTTCCTCTTATTTATCCTCAAATAGGGATATCCACATTCCTGGGAAGCACACAAGTAAATTCATGTTCCAGAGAATAAAATCTAAATAATGGGGCAGCTAGGTGGCGCAGTGGATAAAGCACCGGCCCTGGAGTCAGGAGTACCTGGGTTCAAATCTGGTCTCAGACACTTAATAATTACCTAGCTGTGTGGCCTTGGACAAGCCACTTAACCCCATTGCCTTGCAGAAAAAAAGGAGCTAAATAGGTAGCTTCTAAAGAAGACCAATTCATATAAGTTGACCATAGAGAAAGAACTTCAAAAAAAAATCTGATTTTCAGGCTTCTGCAAGGATTAAGAGTTGAGTCTAGTCATGATGGATCTCCCAATAACCAAGAGTGCCAGTGTACAAGTTTGTATACTCACACACCTCTATGAAGAAACATGGGAAATAAAAATGCTCATTATCTCTGAAAAAAAGAGAAAGAAACACAGGGGCAGCTAGTCAGCAAAGTTAGCACGCACTCCTTGATCAACAAGAAATCATCTATCTTCATCACACAGATAACCTATTCCAACCTAATTTCTGAAAATGCAACTCTTCCAAGACTACCAGTACTATCTTCTGTCAGTAACTTCATCCTTGCTCAGCTAAGCAACCTTTCTCCTTTGCAAATTCAGTTAATGTTTCTCAATGCAAAACTCCAATTCTGTCTTTACTGCTTCCTTTGATTCAAAAGTAAATCCTTTGACCCCTGGATCACACCTCTCAGAAACTCCTTTGAAAGGAATATCTGACTGCAATTACGACTTTGAACTACATCCCCTAGCAGAATTCTCAAGGGTAAATTTTTACTTGGTGCCCACTTGTAGGCAGGCAAAAGTCAGATCTCTTCATTAATTGATTTTTAGTGTTGTGACAAAGAAGGAGCAAGTACCAGATTATGAAATCCATTTATAGTAATGAGGTCAAAGCCCACACAATTGTGCTTACTCCTGTGCCCATCACCCTGATAATGAAATCAAGGGACCCATGAGTACTTCATCAATGATGACCAAGTCACATGGTAGGCAGCAGTTATGAGTCTCTGAATCAACTTGAGTGACCTAAAACCATATTCCCTCTCTCTGTCCTCTGGATTGGGTAGGAATAGATATCAGGGCTGCTGGTTTTATACCTTGGTCATATGTTCCTTCAATATAAATCTCTAATCTCATCTAAACCACTTCTATCACCTTGTAATTCAAATCAAACCCAATGGACTGATTTGTCAGGTCAATATAACTGAATTGGGTTGAAGTCCTCATGGGTCACACTGCTGTCTAAGAGTTGCCACAGTGGATAAGAGTCCTAGGCCAAGAGTCAAGATAACTCCTCAAATCTGGCCTCAAGCTGCCAGGACAAGTCACTGAACCCTGTTTATCTCATTTTCTCATCTGTAAAATGAGCTGGAGAAAGAAATGTTGAATAACTCTAGTGTCTTTGTCAAGAAAACCTGAAATGAGGTCATGAAGAGTCAGACACAATTGAAACAAAAAAAACATATAAGCATGCATGCACACATATGAATATGAGTATAAACGTGCATGTGTACAAATGCATAGACATGCAGTACATACATGTGTGTATATTTTGTATATAGTATTTGTGTATAGATATTTCTCCTTCATTCTCTAAGAGGACAAAATGATATCACTACGTTAAAGTTAATTTACAGTGTGTCCTACTGTAGCTGATCACACCAATATAAACTTAGAAATGTGCACGAGACTGGCACAGTTAGCCCATGGTCATCCATCCTGGGATGGAGTCTCTAAATCTGTACATCTCAAGTTTCTTTTGAGTTGCTTCAAGTCTGTTTTGCCAATAAATCACTGCACCTTCTGCAGAGGGCACACCATGTTGGGCAGTCCTGGGCCAATGTCTCCCATTTCACATAATCATTTCCAAAGGAATTGGACACTTGACGGTGTCCTTGTATCATTTTTTTCTGGCCACCATTTGAGGGCTTGCTCACTATTTTATGGAGACTATTTTATGGAGAACTCAAACAGCATAGTCAACCCATCAGAGTTGTGTTCCCTATGGTAGAGTCTGAAAGCTTGGCAGTTTAGTTCCAGAAAGGATCTCAGTGTCTGCTATCTTATTCTGTCAGATGATCTTTGGAATCCTTTAAAATCCTGGCACTGGTACGCTGTCCAGGTTTCACAGGCATATGACAATGAGGTTGCACAATAGCTGTGTAGACCTTCAGTTTGGTAGTCAGTCTACTACCTCTTCTCACTTATATTTTGTTTTAGAGCCTCCCAAACACTGAGCTAACTCTGTAAATACATGTGCCAACCTCATTGTCAATATGTACCTCCCTCAAAAGTACACTGCCAAGGTAAGGGAATTTAATTCCAGAATTCAAAACTTCTCCATTTACTGTAACTAATATGGATAGTGTGGTCTTGGCTGATGGTGCACCCATATTTCCTTGGTGTTAATTGTGAGACCCAAATTAGCACAAGATCCTATAGGAAAATATTCAGTGTTTCTTTCCTTACTTCTTAGATGGAGGGAAGAGGAAGAAAGGGAAGAAAGAATATTAAAAATAAGGCATTGATATAATCCTCATAATCAGACAGAATACTATAAATACTATAAAATACTATAAAGAGAATTCTAAGACTTGAGGCCTAGTACTCATTTTGTAGGTTTAACTTGAATAAAACCTAGAACACAGAACCACAAATTAACTCAGATCCCACAGGGAGTGTCAGAGGTCATTACTTTTGTTTCAAAATACTCCTCTCTTGGATTTTTAAATAGACTTCTATAGTCTATCTCCAGCCTCCTTTTCTAGATTTTATTCTTTTATGTTCAACTTTCCAGTCAAATGACCTACTCACTCTTCCTTCTCTATATATTTCATCTCCCATCTTTGCTCTATCTACCCCCCACCCCAGGCCTGGAATCAGGTCCCCCTATTCCTTCAAAACTCAGTTCTTGTCATCTTCTACAGGAGGCATTTCCTGATCCACAGCCTCCACACCTCCAATTACTAGTATCCTTCCCATGGAAATATCTTCCATATATTTTATATTTTATTTACTTGGGGGATAGGTCCTATTTCCCTGGATTGTTGGATAAAATTAGATGATATTTCTAAAATGCTTTGCAAACTTTAAAGTGCTCTATGAATGCTTGCTTTTCTTCTCTGACTGGCATAGAATACAGTATAATAATTACATTACCCATCATTCTGGACATCATTACTCTCTAGTGTTGCTTATAAGAGAACATCATTAGCTTTTTTAGCTCAATCTATTAATTTTGCTGTCCCCTAAAATATGATATTTTCTCTAAAAATGTCATGGAAGGATTTATTATCTATCCCTTGATTACTTTCACCATCTTAGACAGGAAATCTAGCAAGCAGCAGCAAAACATTTCTATAACCTATGAGTCAACAGAAGGCCCCTTTTGGAGACCTCTTACTTGTCTGGTAGAGCCTGGACATTTGAGGGTAGTGCACCACTGGCATCCAAGGACAACACATAGAATGCTATTTTATTTATTCACTAAAGGACATGGAAAGAACCCACATCTTATTCCATTGAGTGTCAAGACAACAAAATAAAATAGAATATTCATTAAGCACTTTCTATGTTTCATACCCTGTGCTGAATGCTGGGAATACAAATAAGAAAAAAGAAGAGAGTCCCTACACAAAAGATAACTGAAAAGTGTAAAAGAGTTATTCATTGTGGGGGTATCATTTTGATGAAGTCAATACCAAGCAGAGAAGTTGATGGGAAATGAAGATATGACTGGAAATTCTGAGTCTTCTATCAAGGAAAGCTTTGGAAGTTGTTTGTTTTTTCCAATCAACCATGGTTACAGATGAGGTACTGAGTACCAATGCTGAGACAATCTCCACATGTTGAGATTTCTGATGATAACTTTATCCTGGGGGAATCATGATGTCACTGAAGTTGAAGCTAAGTAGATGACTCTCTCAGGATCCTCCAGAAACCATGCAGTCTCCGTGATTTGCGGTCTTTTTGGACTATGCTCAGCAAATGGAGATGTCAGGGTTTGCTTCCCCGTGTTGGTGCCCTTGGGAGAGGGTAATTTGTTCGCAGCTTGATACTCCTAGCAGGCAGCTTGCCACCATTTGCTGCTTCCTCCATATGCTTGCATCTTCCACTACAACTTGCCTTCTTTCCTACCACATCTCTTGACCTCTCAGCTGTCACTGTTGTCTGCAGCCATCCTAGGTGGACAATTCCCCTCTCACCAATGATATCACTTTGATGTGCTACTCCCTGAAGTCCATTTTTTTCTCCAGCATGTGGTGGTTATTACATCCTTTCCAGAGGACCAGCTCTATCACCATTTGTCTTTCCATCTCATCTTCTGGAACATCTGGACCAGATTATACAAATTATTCCAGATCTTTAAAGGAAAAAACAGACCCTCTTGTTCTAGTACAACAGAGACAGAGGCAAAAGAGCTCAAAGACACAAATTTGCAGTTTCTACTGCATTTGAATTCAGAGAACAAAATAAAACCCTGACTACTGTGCAAATATGTACTTGTATTTGGAGGGTTTCTTTCTGTCCACATAATAATCAATGATGATTTTATGCCCATCTCTGAAAGAGGATCATTTGAATTCAAATTCAAATTCCATTCTGAGTTACAAAGAGCTGAAATTCTTCTTTTGCTATATAATTCACGGAATGTTTAAAAATTGTATTTATAACTTCCCTCCTTTTGTTCAGTTCATCTGATGCACAACTCTTCAGCCTTTTATTTCAATGTACATGAACTTGAAAAGTTCTTTAAATTAACGAGTGCTAGCTAGACCATGATTAGCAGCAAGCTACTTTTTGATTAATGGAGGAGTGTATTACCAGAACATGATTTTGGTGACTCCATTTTGCATTCTTCACAAACGGTATCCAGAATGAGGATCATTTATGATCATAACTGACTTCTTGGAAATGAACTATTGAAGAATAGGTGTTTACAACAATAGCTATGAATGAAGCCCTACTCGTCTCCATCTTTTTAGAAAAATCAGGTTAGAAAAAAGAGTTTGAGAGTGATTGGCAAGCAGCTCATTGCAGCTCACCAGAAGCAATGGGGACAAGTAAAAGGGTACAGGAAGCAGGGCAGTGTCCTAGAAAGAACAATGAAATGGCAGCCAATAGATGTGAATAATTGTGGGGCTCTCCTTCTATTGAACCATGTAACTTTAGGAAATTCTTTCCTTTCTCCAAACCTCAGCTTTTTTTCCATCAGCAAAAAAATGAGAGAGTTGAATGAAATGATTTCTAAGGTTTCTCCCAGCTCTAAAATTCTGTAATTCTATATTCTCTCAAAAGATTTTTCTCTTTTCCTTTCTCCCTCCCTCTTGTTCTAGCCATACTAGAGTAAAATAACCATGGTTATGAACAAACACTAAGTTAAAGGACTCTCAAATTTTTCATGGTCATAAGAGCTTTACAATTAAAAATGAATCGTGGAAGCTGGCTCAAAGAAATTTGCTATGAAGCACCGATCTTGATTGCAGCTGAGTAAAAATATTCTGCTATAAAGTGAAGCTCATAGTCTTGCTTTGAAAGTAGGTCCAAATCCTGTGACTCTTGCAGTTAGTCTCAGTGCTAAACTGGTACCCACAAAAAGTTAAATGACCTACCAATAGAACTCCACTGCACTGGATAAATCCTCTTTAGTCAATTATAGAAGGATATATGTGAAAAAAATCACACAACTGAGCTATGAATAGAGTGTAATTTGCACCTTTCAAACAGAGCAATAAACAAATTGATGAGAACATGTATCTGTTGAAATATTGATATAAGGAAAAGGTTCATAGGGACCAGTTTGAAAGGGAGAAAACCCCACTTTTTTTCAAATAAGAATATTTACTAAGTTTAGTCTAATTTCTGATTTCACTAATAGGCACTCTAAAAACTTTCCCTGAAGTTCATGATCACGAGGGTTTGCAAACATTCTAGGTCTTTAATCTTCAACCATAGCCATCTGGAATCTCTATCCAATTTGATTATCCCATGACCCTGGAGTCAGGAGGACCTGAGGCCAAATCCAGTCTTGAACACTTCCTAGCTGTGTAACCTTGGGCAAGTCACTTAACCCTGATTGCCTCACATCCAGGACCATTTCCAGTAATGCTAATCCATATCATTGAAATGAGTTGAAATACCAAGGGAAAAGCAATTAGAGATCCAGATGACCCCCTCTTCCATATTCATCTCATTGGATCGACCAATAGACAAATTTAGGCAGCCTAAACAATCCATATTTGTTTAAAATACTGCAATTCTAAGAATTTTCAAAATAATTATAGGAGTCAAATGACTTAGGAGAAATATTTGTTCATCGCAAACTTGGGTTAATATTGCTCCCATAAAATAGTGCAATTTGAAGTTTGAAGTTTAAACTATTATCCATAAGTTTAAAACTCCATTAAGACTTTCAGAACACTATAAAAAACTCTAAGCTTTTTTAAAAAACTTAATTGAATGAATGAATACAATTTTTAAATACAACTTTATTTTCTTCCAATTACATGTTAAAACAATTTTTAAACTGTTTTCAAGTTTTGAGTTACAAAACTATTCCTTCCTCTCTCCCTATCCTCCCCTCTCCTTGAGAAAGTAAGCAATCTGAAAGGTTATACAAGTGCAAACATTTCCATGAGTCATTTTGTGCAAGAAGATTCAAATAAAAAGAAAAAGGTGGCATGCCCCAGTCTGTATTCAGATGATATCATTCTTTCTCTAGAAACAGAGAATATGCTTCATTGTGAGTCCTTTCGGTTTGTCTTGGATCAGTATACTGACAAGAATAGCTAAGTCATTCATAGATTTTTCAATGCACAACATTTCTCTGACTGTGTACAATATTATCCTAGCTCTTCTCTCTTCACTCTGGATCAGTTTCAGGATTTTCTGAAATCTTCCTGCTTCTCATTTCTTATAGCACAATAATATTCCATTACAATCATTTACCATAGCTTGTTTAACTATTTCCCAATTGATAGGGATCCCTGAATGAATGAATAAAAGATTTAAATAAATACAGTCAACTAAATACAATTCAGTATCTTTGTCACCAATATTTAATTGCTAGCAGTGATTATTTTATTTAGTACTTGTTTATCTTTAGGCCTAAAAAAATAACTTTCCCAGTATTAGAAGTCAATGGAGAGGGGCAGTTAGGTGGTGCATTGGATAGAGCACTGGCCCTGGACTCAGGAATATCTGAGTTCAAACCTGGCCTCAGACACTTAATACTTACCTAGCTGTGTGACCTTGGGCAAGTCACTTAACCACATTGCCTTGCAAAAACCAAAAAAATAAAAAAAAAAATAAAAGAAGTCAATGGAGAGACGAGTATGCACAAACTTATAGTACATGTGTAAGAAATATACGTGATCAAAACTATTTTTAACTCTGGATGCTCTGGAGCAAGAGAGCCTCATTATTTTTTCGTTCTCTGAAAAAGAAAATAAATCTTACTGTAATTGTGAAGAACCAGTATTAGGGAGCATGGAGCCAAGATGGTGACAAGAGCGGATTGTGTCTTCGATGCTCTCTCATAAAACTTCTAAACTAAGGACTCTAAATTTTCGAGAGACAGAACCCACAGAGGAACCCAGTGAGTCAGTTCTCCTACTCAAGGTAACCTGGAAAAGAGCAGAAAGGCTCTGCTCCCAGGGGTTGGAGGGGCGGCCCCCCAAAGGGGTGGGCCACCAGAGTGAAAGAACTTCAGCCTCCCGGAGGCAGCCCCAGGGTGCTAGGAGCTGCTGCTCACAGCAGCGGGGAGTTTCCTGAGCTACGCCTCGGGAGCACTGGGCACAAATTGGGGGAACAGGGGCAGGGGGGAACCTCTGCCAGAGCGAGCACATGAAGTCCAGCCCTCAGGGAACAAAGTGAGCAGCATGGGCACTTCATTCCAGATCCAGGAAACAGAAGCAGGCAGAGCCAGTAAGCAAGAGCCCCCAGGACATGAGCCTCCAGGACATGAGCCCACTGAGCTGAGGGAGGGGAGTGAAGAGAGACTGCAGAGCTCTGTCCTCTGCCCCTGGAACAGGACTCTGGGGTTCTGACCACATTCAGATCCTGATGGCAGTCTAGGCCCCCCCATAGAACAGCAGGGCCCCCCCCACCTCGGCCCCATGGCAGAGGGGGGCGCATATGGTCATTCACAGACCAGGAGGGAGGACAGAGCCTCACACACTGAGACCCTTGTGGGAGTGCCCCAAAAGCTCAGGAAACACCCCCAAAACAGGCTTAGGCTGGGAAAATGAGCAAGCAGAGAAAAAAGAGGAACACCATTGAGAAATATATTATCTATGATCCTAAGAAGGATCAATATACTCAGTCTGAAGATGAGGAAACACAAGCTCCTGCATCTAAAGGCTCCAAGAAAAACAGAAATTGGGATCAGGCTATGACAGAGCTCAAAAAAGACTTTGAAAATCAAATGAGGGAGTAAGAAGAAAAACTGGGAAAAGAAAGGAGAGAGATGCAGTAAAAACATGAAAATGAAGTCAGCAGCCAAGTCAAGGAAATCCAAAAAAATGCTGAAGAAAATAACATGCTAAAAACCAGCTTAGGTCAAATGGATAAAACAGTTCGAAAACTTATTGAGGAGAAGAATGTTTTAAAAAGCAAAATTGGCCAGATGGAAAAAGAGATAAGAAAACTCTCTGAGGAAAACAAATCCTTCAGACAACAAATAGAATTCAGGGAGATTGATGAATTTACAAGAAATCAGGACTCATTACTTCAAAACCAAAAAAATGAAAAATTAAAAGAAAATATGAAACATCTCATTGATAAAACAACTGATATGGAAAACAGATTTAGAAAAGATAATTTAAAAATTAATGGAATACCTGAAAGTCATGATCAGGAAAAAGAACCTTGACATCATTTTCAAAGAATTACTACAGGAAAATTGCCCTGATATCCTAGAAGCAGAGGGCAAAATAGAAATGGAGAGAATCCACAGATCCCTCCAAGAAAGAGATCCCAATAAACCAACCCCTAGGAATATTATAGCCAAGTTCCAGAACTCCCAAGTCAAAGAGAAAATATTACAAGCAGCCAGAAGGACACAGTTCAAATATCGTGGAGTTGCAGTCAGGATCACACAGGACTTAGCAGCAACTACATTAAAAGCTCATAGGGCTTGGAATATAATATACCGGAAGGCAAAAGAGCTTAGAATGCAACTGAGAATCAACTACCCAGCAAAAATGAATGTCTTCTTCCAGGGAAAAAGATGGACTCTCAATGAACCAGGGGAATTTCAAATGTTCCTTTTGGAATGGCCAGAGCTGAACAGAAGGTTTGATTTTCAAATACAGGACTCAGGTGAAGCATAGAGAGTGGAGGAGAAGGGGAAAATATGAGGGACTTAATGATGATGAACTGCATGTATTCCTGTATAGAAAAATGACACTGATAATACTCATATGAACCTTCTCATTTAATAGAGCAGGTAGAAGGAGCTTTTATAGTTGAAGCACAGGAGAAAGCTGAATTTGAAGATAAAATATGGTGTAAAAATGGAGTCAATAGGAAAAAGGGAAATGTAATGGGAGAAAGAAAAAGGAGAGGAAGAATAGGCCAAGATATTTCATATAATAAGATTTTTCTTTAGACAAGGGGGAAAGAGGGAAGCTTTGCTCTCATCAGAGGTGGCTAGGAGAGGAAACAGCATATATACTCAATGGGGTATAGACATCTGGAGTAAGAAGGAGGGGAGGGGACGGGGGAAGGGGGGGATGTGAGTGTTGGAGGAGAGGATGGACCATGGGGGGAGAGTGGTCAGATATAACACATTTTCTTTTTTACTTCTTGCAAGGGGCTAGGATTGGATGGCCTGTCCAGGACCATATGGCCAGATGGCTTCTGGGCCTAAGGGGTGGTATGGGGGCCTAGGGCCTCTTGGCCCCAGGACCAGGGATCTGTCTGCTGCGCCACTCAGTTACCCTACAGCAGAGTCAGAATGAAAGGAGAGAGAAAATATAGTACATGGTAGTGGAGAAATATGAAAGGAGGGAGTTGCAATCAGCAATGGCAATGGTGGAAAAATATGGAAGTAACTTTTGTGATGGATTTATTATAAAGAATGTGATCCACCCATGACAGAGTTTTTGGTGTTGGAACAAAGACTGAAGCACATTTTTTATTATTATTATTTTTTGGGGGTGCAGGGCAAATGGGGCTGGATGGCCTGCCTGGGGCTACATAGCAGGGTGATTGTTGGGTGTCTGAGGCCAGATTTGGACCCGGGTGCTCCTGGCTCAAAGGCCAATGCTCTGTCCATCACCCAGCCATCCCTACTATTATTACTATTTTATTTTATTTTGGGTCATTTTTTCCCTTTTTTTTTGTTTGTGCAGGGCAGTGGGGTTGGGGTGGCTTGCATGTCACCCGGCTGGGTGATTGTTGCGTGTATGGGGCCGGATATGGGTCGGGTGCTCCTGGCTCCAGGGCTGGGGCTCTGTCCACATTGAGCCACCTGGCCATACCTACAATTATTACTATTATTTTTTTAATTTTAATTTTTTTCTCTCCCTGTTATTGCTCAGACAAGTCTATATTTTTGGGGGGAGGGGGTATTCTGTTTACTCTTAAACAAGAATATTTTATTAATGCATAAAAAGTTATTTGTACAAAAAGAGAATAAATAAATATTAAATATTTAAAAAAGAACTGGTATTGGTAGTGGATGAATCACTTTACTACCAAGCTAAATTGGGCTCTTCACTAAGCTGGAAAGGTGGTACAGCTGGTCTGGTACATTTCAGGGCACAGTGACTTGGCTGGCTCATTTTGCTGCTAAGCTGGGTTAAGCGGGAAGCTCAGCTGCAAGTTGTCTGGACTGGCCAGGTTACTCAATCACTGAACCCAGTTGCTGCTGAAGGAAACTAGGCAGGTCTTCCTACCATTGGATAGTTGATACTAGATTGGGTTGGGTAAGTCACTCTGTCATAGGGCTATCACAAAAATATACATTTCTTTTCGATTTATCTTCTGGACTCCTTGGATTTATTCTTTAGTAGGCAACTATAATCTTTGCCACCTTCAGACTCTGTCTGGGTTGACTGTGAATCTGCTCTCTTCATCAGGGATGTTATGCCACTCTTTTCAGCTAGACTATCACTTTCAGCAAGGATTAGCTTGAGAATTGTTCCAAGCTTCAATTTGACTTTCTCAGGGCTTCAACTCTGAGGTTTACCAACTCCAGATAGGAGGTAGAAATCTAGCCTCTCCTGATTGACAGCTCTTCTTGGTTCAGTGATAGAATTACTTGTGGTGAACTCTAGACTTACTTTTGGTGATATTTGATGAAATATACTTTCCATACTTCTGTTGGGGCCTTATGTAGATGAGTTACTGGGAAGGTGTGGAAGTAACCTATGTCTGTTGGGCAAAATTGTTTTTTGCTTACCTTTTCATGTGCATTTGAACTACTCAAACCTCAGACCATTTAGAAGCTGTAAAGTGTTTCCTTTTTATCCCATAGGGCATCCCCTTTACATTTTCATGTCTGTCTCTTTTGCCTCCTTCAACTTTCAGTTTTACTAAATTCCATCAGAGCACAGTCACATCCCTTATATACATCTATCACAATGTCTGAGAGATAGATAGATGATAGAAACAAACATAGATGGATGGATAGGTAGTTAGATAGAATGATAATCATTCTTTGAGAGCTCTTTTCCTTTCTTTCAGACCCTTATTCTCTTTGAATGTCTTGAAAATCATTTCCAAGTTTATTTAAAAGTGAATTACATCCAGGGTAGATTTCTTCTGTATGTATCTGTTTAGTTTCTTTTTTTCCAATTACATGTAATAATTGTTTTAACATTCATGTTTTAAAAAAAATTGAGTTCCAAATTCATTCCTTCTGTTCCTCTTTCTTCTTCTCCTTCCTTGAGAAGGCAAGCAATTTGATATAAATTATACATGTGTAGTAATGCAAAACATATTTCCATATTAGCCAAATTGCAAAAGAAAATAGACCAAATAAATAGATTGACAGAAAAAAAATTTAAGGATGCTTTCTTTGATCTGCATTAAGACTTCATTAGCCTTTCTCTGGAAGTGGATAGCATTTTTCATCATAAGTCCTTCAGAATCTTGGATTATTATATTCCTGAGAATAGCTAAGTAATTTTCTCTTGATTTTGATCACTGTACAATATTGCTTTTACTGTTTATAATGTTCTCCTGGTTCTAATCACTTCAATTTGTATCAGTTCATATGACTTCCCAGGTTTTTTATGAAATCTCATCTGGGGCCAGTTTCAGTTCTTCCTGGCTTCATTTAAAAATTTTTTTTATATTTTATTTTATTTTACTTTTTCCCCAGTTACATGTAAAAATAAGTTTTACCATAAACTTTTAAAACTTTGAGTTCTGAATTTTTTCCTTTCTCCCCACTCTACCCATCATCAAAAAAGCAATGTGTAGTTATGCAAAATATTTCCATAATAGTCATATTATGAAAGAAAATGTAGACATTCCCCAAAAAACCTCAAGAAAAATAAAATTAAAAATATTCTTCAATCTGTATTTTGACGTTATCAGTTCTTCCTGGGAATGGATAGTTTTCTTTAAAATAAGTCCTTCAGGGGCAGCTAGGTGGTACAGAGGATAGAGCACCTGCCCTGGAGTCAGGAGTACCTGAGTTCAAATTCAGTCTCAGACATTTAATAATTCCCTTGCTGTGTGGCCTTGGGAAAGCCACTTAACCCCATTGCCCTGGGAAAAAATCACCATAAAAATAAATCCTTCAGAGTTGTCTTGGGTCCCACTGGCTTTGTATTCTTGTGAGCTATGGCTATTTCCACAAGTTCAAATGTCAGGAAGTCAATAAGACAAAAGTCAAAAGTCAACAAGTTCCATAAGTCAAGTCATTGGTTCATGTAGTTCAACTATTATCTATAAGGAAATTAGATATAAAATACTATAATACAATAAAATACTAGCAACGATTGATTTCAATTGGGGAATGTTATTTTTTTCCTTTTCATTCACAGATGCTCTCAAATGATCTGGTTTAGCTGGATATCATGCCTAAATTTTTGAAGGATCTTTTTCTCCTTAACTATTTTTAATGCCATTTTGGAGGTGATTATGTTAATTGTCTTTGATCATCAACTTCTATAAAGTTGATTACATAAACAAGCCCAGAGAAAATAGAACAATTACATCATCAATCCTGAGGCATCGGACATGTGAGTTACTCCTCTACATGTCATGGTCAGATTATGTTTTATGTGCATGCAAGTAGTCCTGGACATATATGTTCTCCACATGTGCATTGCCCGAGTATGATCACTATGCGTGTGTCTCTTCCCACTGAATGTGAATATATTTGTGAGTAAATTAAATGTTTGGAGGAGAAATATTTTGTAATTATTTTTATATTATTTCACTTAATGTCTTTTTTTATTTAAACCAAGAAGTTGGTTCAGTTTGGCTAGTAAATAATAAATAAAAGTTTCTTTCAGGAGTCATCTGAAATCTCATATTTAGCAAGTGGCTCTTTCCACCACACCATTAATTAAACTACCTGAAGAAGAGGACTTTCCACTAATATGAACTGTCCAGGGTGCTAGAGACAAGTTAAGCCAATATGCTCATTCAAGGAGTCCCTATTACATGAGAGATGTCTACAATACTGGCAAATATGTTACTCGTAGACTTTTCCAGCTGAAAAGATTATATCACTAAACATTAAAATGGTGTTTGTTGAACCTGACAAGAGTACCTAATAAACCATTATATTAATAATTAACACTGAAGATAAAAGAGGTTAGTAAATTGCCTGCCATTAGCCAGTTGCCAGACAAGCACTTTTGCTGCACTCATCTTTAGTTTTATGGGTAAGTGAAGGATGGACTTTTCAGGTTTTCCATTTACTTCCACTGAAGGACTAGATCATCTCTGAGGTGACTTCCAGCTCTACAGCTGTTTTTGTATTGTAAAAAACAGAATAGAGGTTAAACCATATAATTTAATATTCCATTTAGTTTAGTTTTGTATATTAGAACAATTAGGAAATGATTCAATATAATCCCTGTCCTCAAAGGGTTTATAAATATGATTATGTTATCCAGTTAGAGAGATAAGACAGTATATTTCTAAATATCTCTTTATATTATATGTATGTATGTATATATTTTCTATCTCAAACTCAATATTATTGCAATACACATACATATGCATCCTGAAGAATTATGGGTAAAGTAGTACCCATTTTTCAAATACATTAGGTAATAATTTTAGTAAGTGCAGAAAAAATATTTGTCTTTTAAAGGAACAGTCAAAGATTTCTGAGTATTCAAGAGAAGTTACAAGTATTAACTTGGGCTCAGTTATGTTATCTGACAAATAAGTATAAAAATACTTGCACTGCCTGCATCAACAAGACAGCTGAAAGGAAAACACTTCATAAACATGAAAGTGTGAAAGAAATGTAATCCATTACTACTATTAATATTATCATTGCTCCTCAGTCACTTGGATGTACCAGTTTTACTACTGTGGGGCCATGCCTGAGATTCTGCTGCTTCTATTTAAATGAGTGATTTCCTAAGATTTTTGATCACGATCCTCTATCAATAAAAAAAAATTGAAGCACACATGTCCAATATGTGTAAGCTTACTTGTTTTAAAATTTTTGTAATATGTTATTGGGCTAACATGTACATTATAAAAATATGTAGCAAAATAAAAAATTTTAAGAATGAGAAGACAAAATAATTTTAATGGCACAAAGAAATATTTTTGCTCTCAATAAAATCTTATTAATAATAATTGGATAAAAGCTTTGTTTACTTATTTTTCAAGATCACAGTTTAATATTCTACGGTATTTCTAATTTTAAAGACTGACATGAAAAATGTAACTTACAAAGAAATGTAAATTCTAATGGAAATATATTGCTGGCTAAACAAAATGATGATGCATATTTTTCAGTCCTACCAGAAATTATGTTTTAAAAATATGGCTAATAAATTTTCATTTTAACTGGAAAATCAATCTTTTTTTCTTTGCAAATCCGTTGAAAGTTAATTCATTTTTCTATTTTTTAAATGGATTCAAAAACCTAAAAGAAATTCTTCATTTGAATGATTTTAAAACAGATTAAAACATTTCATTTCCATGTTATGGAAATTTTGTGCATATAAGCATTTTATAAATTACCAACGTATCTATCTTCAGCAACCCAAAATAAGATAACAAGTGTAGAAGAAAAGATGGTCAACAGAGTCAAATGCTACAACCACTAGCTTTACCAATTAGATCATTAATATGTAAATTTGGAGAGCAGTTTCACTTGGTAAAAGTCAAAGAGTTAAAGATTACAATGAGATTGGTAACTCTCAAAACTGGAAAGATGGGAAGTAAGGGAGAGGAGTATAGTTTGTGGGCAAAAAAAATGCAGACAGCAACTTCCAAGCCTACTTAGCCTACTCACTTTTTTTCATGAAAAAAAAATGTAGAGACCTTATTAATCACTGCCCCCAAAATCAATAGTTTAAGACAGTTTCGAGGTGCCTGGAAGGAAGTAAATCAGGGTATAGGGTCTAGGAATCAGAATTTGACCTCTGCCACTGCTGAGAGTACCTTGAAAGTCTGACATCAGAAGACTGGCTATGGGAAGGAAAGAGTGGGGGGGGGGGGGCAGAATCTTCAGACAAAATGTATGAAGGGAAAAACTCAAATAACAAATCATCTCTTTGGGATTTAAAGCCCTTGATAACCTATTCCCTTTCTACCATTCCTCTCTTTTTACACTTGATTTACCTCCATTTACCCTACAATCCAATAGTCCTTGCATACAATACTCATTTCCTCTCCATTCTTTATGCCTTTTCACTGCCTAGTACTCATACCTCTCCTTTATCACTTTTATGAGCTCACTCCTACCAGACTCAGTTCAAATCTTCTGTAAAAGACCTTCCTTGGCCTTCTCTCTCCCCAATGACTTTCCTCTGACATCATGTTTTAATTGCATTCTTATATACACACAGAAACACAAACATTCTGTCTCTGTCTCTCTCTCTCTCTGATTAAATGCACATTGTCTCCATATTAGAATATGATGGCAAAATTTATGTTTTTACCCTTTCTTTGTATCTCTAGTACTTAGTATAATGCTTGTTTGTTGATTATATTAGAGATAAATACACAATTAGGTATGCAGCGTAAGATGTTTCTTCTTCCCAGTCTCTAATAGGTTGACTACATACCCCTTTAAGTTATATTATAGTCCACCCCTTAGAGACCATTGGTCTAAATAACAATTTTTACATATTATATTTTTATTTTATGATTCATTTTTAAAAATTTTGTGATAAAAGTAAAAATTGGGCAATAGATTTGATGACTAAATTATTTGTACATTAAAATTAGTTGCTAGGAAATGTTTATAAGAATTTATATATGAGTCCTGAATCCCTCTGAAAGATCAACCCTAACAATAACAGAACAGAACTTTGCATTAGGGCCCTTCAGTCACATTTGTGTGAGTGGGGGAGGGATAAAAGACATAACTTGAACCCAGGTCTTCCTGACTCCTTAGTCATATCTCTATCCACTAAATTGCTATTACTATTATCGGTAATAGAACCAGAATTCAAGAATGCCTCCCAAGTTATATCAGTTGATGAAATTCATTGGTTTTATCCCATAAGGCAAAGAAATTGAGACAAGAAAAAAATTTAATTTCGAAGTAAAAATTATAATGGAAATTTTGCATTAATTAATGCTCCTGGTCCCATTAGGGTTAAGACTCATTACCATCAACTTCACTTTGAATTCCTTTCTTAAGCACTGGGAAATGTGTGAAAAGCATCTAACCCTGCACACATTCCTAACATCACAGGCCAAATGTTTTACTGCTATTGGTTTCAAATCATCATTTACTTTTTAAAATTTTTCTTTCCAAAAGGCCTGAGGGCATTGCTGAAAGAACTTGTTTAAACTTTTGTTTTACTACATTAGTAAATTCTAACCTGGTGATTGCCATAATATTTAGACTAAAGTAATTAAGAACTATGTTAGCCTTCTGACAAGGCTAATTGACATGAATTAAATGCTGCAGCCACTGACCATTTTTCCTCTGTTTTCATTTGTATATTTCCTTGGACTAGATATTACAAGATGGAAATTAGAATTTCTACAGATGAAAGATCTGTTTTATTGCAAGAGGCAGAGATAATTTATGAACTGCTGAAAATGGGTCAGCTATGATGACTTCATTAGCTTCTCTTTTGATTCAGGCATAATCTATTGAAACTATTCCAAAGAAGAAAGAGAAAGAAAGAGAATAATATATGTATAAATGCATATAATATGTATAATTATGCTTTATACTTTTATTCTTCAGGAACTATTGATAAAAAAGTGGTCTTTTCAAAAGAGATCAACCTAACCCTCTTCTCTGCTGCTAGAAGGAAGTCTATTAGATATCTGTTGAAATAAATTTGAAGTTTCCTCTTAGAAACAAAGAAATGAATATTTAAATTAAATGCATTTCATTGCATAGTGAACTTTCTAGAAAGTAACTGTGGTCAAGATTTTTGCAAGAAGCATAATTCTGCATACATATTAACAGGAATTTAAAACCTCCTAGAACTGAAGGCCTTAGGTTGGAGTGGAATGATATTGTCCCACTTTTCAAAATCCTAATACATTGAAATCTCAGTTATCCAGAAATTGACTTTTGAAGTAACCTTGCATATGAATCTAGAGTTATTTTGAAAATATACAGTTGAGGACCGTGGCTATTTTTTCATCTTTTTCCTCATTAGAATATAAAATGCCTTTTTCTTGATGGATATCTGTGGATTGAAAGCTAGAACTGAGTCTTTGCCTGCTTCTAAGATTGGAGCTGCTCAGCTACTGTTTTCTTCAGAACTTGCTTCTCACTCAGTTAGAGACCAGAATACCCTATGCCACCCCTAGGTGCAAATGGTCTATTCAATCCACCCTAGAATAAGTAGTGGGTGACAGTGCTGCTAGACAGTGTGTTTTCTGGACTCTGTTCAAATTCAAGAATTTCTTCCTGCCCCAGTGATTCCTGCCCTGGTATCCATTCTCAGCTCTCTTTCAGTCTTTGGGTACTGATCCCCTCTCCAATATCCAAAGGTTACGATCTTCTTAAGTTATCCTGGGGGGGAAAATTACTTACTGTGATTTTTTTCTTGAATTTTTTCTCTTATTTCCCAATCAGAATTAGAACTTTGTGTATTTTTTAGATTTTTTTGTGAAGGAAGTGTGATGGGAAAGTTAGACTATACTCATTCTTGGCACTCTGCCATTTTTACTCTGCCCCATCCTCAAGGCTTGTCGCTGTCCTCTGTGATTATATCCAGTTTGTCCTGTGTAAATCTTGTTTATACATAGTTGTTTTCTTCTCATCCCTTCCAATTATAGTGTAGTAGATCGGGCAGGGACTGTTATTGCAATTTTTTGTATCCCTAGCTGTTAGCATAATGCCTGCTACAGAGTTAGAATGTACTAAGTGCATGCTTGATAACTTGGCCCATCTCTAATCATGGAACATTTGTTTATACACACATTCAGTCCCATCTTTCCACCACTACCACCACTACCCCAAGCTTTGGTCTGAAGGAAAGTTTAAGAAACTTAACAATGCTAAACTTTAATGGAAAGCAAAGGACCTCTGGATAGGGAAGGCATTGGCATCCACAGGAAAGCATAACTCAATCCACTGCCTTCCTATCTCACCCCCAACTCCAGGGCTACCTTACCCCACCCCAATCTCTAAGAGGACAAGTATATACACAATAGTAATGGAATAAACGATAGCTTGGTGCATCCCTTGGCATGGTTCCCATGCTCTCCCAGCCCATTTTAGTGTATAGACTGACAGGAAACCTTGAAGCATGTAATGTGATGATGTTCCTCCCTAAACTGTAATGGGGAGATGCCTTTCCTGCATTCTCAAAAGTCTGGGTTCAACCAGTCTCTGACTCTAAAATTTCTTAAGTTAAAAACCATGAAGAAATGCAAAAGGGTAGGAGGGAAAAACTTCTATTATGGAAGAAAGGGAAAAAAAACCTGGGGTCTTAGTAATAATAAAAACAACCTGAAGATTAGATATGAGTCATTTTAAAAGATCTTTCCCCCATTGGAAGGAAGGCATGTTATGACTTTCCAATGGAGAACTGATGTCTGTAAATCCTCCCATTTCAATAAAAGGTCTTGAAATACAGGAAATGAGACAGGAGCCAGAATGGACATGAAAGAAGAAAGATGAAGGGAGAGAGCAAGGCAGAGGACATGGAGTATGTATTTCTTATGGAGAAGAAAAGAGACAATGACAGAGAGATTTCATATTTCATCTAGACAACTCTGCTCTCTGGGGAAAACTGGACTTAGGTGTTGGTAAGGGAGTCCCTAGTGTTGGCAGGGAGTCCCTCGTGATCAGAATCTTGAAAGATAAAGTATGTGTGACATTACAAGCAAGAAACAGTCATTTGCATTTTACCTGAAATATCACCTGAGGGTATCACCACCCACAGCTCAAGTTTTGCTTCCTTCATCATATAATTTAAAATATAGCACTTTATATCAATAACAATCTAAATTTAGCTAAATGCTGGTATAATTTAAACTTTTATAAGTTATTTACAGGGAAACTTGGGCACAATTTATCCATGGCAAAGGAGATGCTTCCAGTAGAAAGACACCATAGCATATTGGCCTAGTTAGGAGAGAACTCTGAGGCCAGAGTCAGAAAACAACTGATTTGAATCCCATCAATAGCTGAAATTTGGGTGGAGTGACTGGATCTTTTCATCAGATGAAATTTAGACAGCTAATAGTATTTTTCATCTTCCAACAAGATTAAAACAAAAGGAATTAGTAGTTTGCAATGCTACTCATATCCTGATAGAGAGCTGATAGACTGAGGATACAGAAGGAATAATGGGGCATGTAATTTTTTGATATGGTCAATGTAGAAATTATGCTGGACCATGCATCCTTAGTGGGAGTTTTTTTGTTTTGTTTTTTAAGATTTTTCAAGGCAATGGGATTAAGTGGCTTGCCCAAGGCCACACAGCTAGGTAATTATTAAGTGTCTGAGGTCAGATTTGAACCCAGGTACTCCAGACTACACGGCCTGTGCTCTATCCACTGCACCACCTAGCTGCCCCTAGTGGGAGTTTTATTGTTCTTTTTCTTCCCTTGTTTTCTCAATTGAGGTGAGGTTCAAGGAAATCAAAATAAAGCATATTAACTGAAAAATAATACTTTAAAAAGAATTAGTTCAGTTAGTTTATTAATTAAAATATAACTATATCAGGTGACTTTCTCCCTGGAGCACTTTCTCCCCCCTGCCCAGCAGTATTGTGTTGACCTCTTGATGTTTGTCTCCCCATTTTGACATGAATGCCATTTCTTCTACTGAGGGCACACTTTCTATCTCTTGCTAATAGAATTGTCTGGGGTTCTTGTTTCAAGTACAAAATTTCTCATTTATACATGTGATCCCAAACATGACAATAACTAAGGATGTGCATGACCTTCAGGAAGTCATCTGACCACTTTTTTGCTTTCCTTCCTCAAGTCCATTCAATGGGCATTAAGTAAGCATCCTATCCTAATCATTGAAAGGATATATGTCTATAGTATTTATCATCCTGGGTTTGCTATTAGGATAGATTCAGCTAATGTGTGTAAAATTCTTCACAAATATTGCTATGTGTCACTTGCTATTATCACATATAGTTCCCTGTTTAAGCCTATCTAGGTAAACATTACCTCAAAAATCTTTTCATGGGTTTTTGAAAAGTCATAAGAAGTCACTGTAAATCATGTTCTTCATAATATGTAGGTAGACGCCAATCCCTTGAGTGTCTTGTCCTTTATCTCTAATTTTTTGTGTAATATTAGCCAAGAGATGCTACTTCAAAAGAAAGATGATCCCTGTAAGGATTTGCTCCTACATGTCCTAATTTTACCTTTACTCTTTTTTGGTGACATTGAGTCTCATTATCAGTCTGATCATTTTATTCAAATTCACAGAAAGGCTCAGGGGTCATACAAAAGATCACATTTGCTTGAATAAAAATGTTCCCAGGAAAAACATCAGAATTTAAACCCTTGTCTATACTAACAATGAAGAAGAATTAAGAAACCTCTAGATTAGGGTAAAAGTGGAGAGTGCAAAAGCTGACTTGAAATTTAACATAAAAAACCCCAAGATATTGGAAACTGGTTATATTATATCCTGGCAAATAGAGAGAAAAGAAATGTAAGCAGTGTCACATTTTTTATTCTTGAAATCAAAGATCACTGAAGACAGCAGCTTCAGTCATGAAATTAAAATTTCTTGCTCCTTGGAAGAAAAGATATGACAGATATTGAAAGCAAGCAAAATAGCAAAGAAATCTACCAACAAAGGTCCATACAGTCAAAGCTGTGATGTTTCCAATAACAATGTATGACTTTAAGAATTGTACTACAAAGATAGCTGAGTATTATAGAATTAACTTTTGAATTTTGGTGCTGGAAAATAATTTTGAAAACCCCTTGGACAGAAGCTAGATAAAATCAGTCAATACTTAAAGAAATTAATTTGTTATTCACTTGAAGGTCAAATACTGAAGCTGAAACTTAAATACTTTGGCCACATAATGAAACAACAGGACTTACCGGAAAAGACCTGTTGTTAAAAAAAGATTGAAGGGAAAAGAAAAAGGGGATGTCAGAAAGTGGGATGGATAGATAGTATCACAGAGATAACACACATGAATTTGTGTAGCTATGGCATTGGTATGCTATGGTCCATGGAGTCACAAAGAGTTGGACAAGACTGCACAAGTGAACATATTAATTTTAGATTTAACAAATATTCAAAGGCATTCTGGTATGGTGGGCTTTTAAGGCTGGTTGGTTGATTGGTTCTCCTCCTTCATTATCAAAGGTCAAAATTATCATGATATTAAAGATAAGTTACAGTGAGTCTGACTGTGACTGATCAGACCAATACAAGCTTAGAATGCTCTCCCACAGGTCAGGCACAAGTAGTTCATGTGGACACAATAATAGGAACAATTTCTTTAATGTTGTGTTTTATTTGTTAATCAATTGACAAAAGGCAATGACATTCATCTCCAGTTAAATCACTGAAACTTTAAAGCTATACATGTTCTGGGTTCTAATCCTGTCTTTACTCCCTAACTACCTTTGTGATCTTTTGGAAGTCAATTGTCCTGTGATCTATGAATGTGATAGAGTCCTATTGTTCTATAAGTAATCATCAGCAACCAGACTTCAGAAAAACCTGGAAAGACTTGCATGAAATGATGTTGAATGAAGTGAGCAGAACTGGGAGATTGTACACATTAAATGCAACATTGTGTGATTGATCAGCTATGATGGATTTACTCTTCTTAGCAGTACAATAATCAAAGACAATTCTAAAGGATATGTGATAGAAAATACCATCCACAGTTAAAGAAGGAACTGTGGAGCATAAATGCAAACCATAGCTTATTATTTTCAATTTTTAAGTTTTATTTTCTGTTTTTTCCTTTTTATGTTTTCCCCCTTTTTTCTGATTCTTCTTTCACAATATGACTAATATAGAAATATGTTTAACATAGTTGTACATATCTAATCTATATTAGATTGCTCTCTGTCAAGGGGAGGGGAGGTGGAAAGGTATTAAAGGTATAAAATGAAAGGTATTAAGAAAGTTAAATTACTGAAACTTTATATCTATCTATCTATATATATGTATCTTACAAATTGTTTTGGGGACAAAAAGAAGTTAAATATAAGCACAAATTAAATATAAACAGAAAATATTTAAAGTTAAATATAAACATATATAATGTTCCTCTATAGGAGGAAATCAAGATCAGAACCAAGAGAAAGAAAGAAATCATTATTATCAAGACCTTACCAAAAAATGAGTATTGAAAACTATCCTTATATGTCATTGGGAAAATAAGTCAAAATTTTTTTTAAAAAAGTTAATTATCTTCTTTGACAATGAGTTTTCTCATCTGCAAAATAAGAGGTGGTTACTTCAAGCTTTAATCTATGATTCTATGAATTGCTTCAATGGAGTTCCTTCAGAGGTAACTGCCAGAAGAAATTCACTTCTTCTTATGTGCCAGGAACTAGAAAGAAAATAGCATTATGATAATTTAATGAAAGAGTAAATACTAACAGCAAGAGATTGAAAGGTAGGTTTCTCCTAGATAATGGCATCTAAGTTGAGCCTTGAAGATAAGGACACTTAAAAACACAGGTACAGAGTAATATGACTTGTGGAAAGAGATAAATTAAAGATGGGATGTCTAGTTCAGAAGACAATTAGGTCAATGTGACTAGAATAGAAAATATTTGAAGGGGAGAAGAAATAAGATTGGAAAAGGAATGTGGATCCAGGATGCAACTATTTTCAATTCCCCATTTGGGAACTTGTGTTTTTTCTAAAAGACAATAAGAAACCACTACAAATTTTTCAGTAAGAAAGTCACCTTGAAAAAGATTTGGGGAAGCTATATGGAATTTGGATTAGGGAGGATAGAGCCTAGAACTAGAGTCCAATTAGGAGGCTATTATAGTAGAGCTGGGAATGGGCCAAAGGAGTTTATTCTTGCATTCGCATTCATCCTTAGGACATGTGTGCCTTGTCAGTGCCAACCTTTTCATCTTTCCTATTCAGCTACTCCATCAGTAAAATGAAGGCATAGTAAAGCACATAGTTTCTCTGAAGTTCCCTCCTACTCTAAATTATTATTCATTAATGACCTGGCAAGAAAGTGTTCTGGAATTCAAAAAGAATTAAAATTGGCTCTTGCCTTGGGGGTAATAAGGGATTTCCCCCCCCCTTTCCCGCCCCCCCCCCGAAGTCAGTGAGGTGCAGGCAGATTTTTGAGTTGCCAGTGGAGTTTGGTTTTTTTGGTTGTTTTTTTCCTATAGAAGGTGATTGATGACTTTTGTTGATGAATCTGAAGAAGCACTGACTCAGAAAGCTGACAGGATCTTATAGAATAATGAGATATTTCCAGTAATGAGCTTCCAGAGCTATGGTGGCAAAGTCAGATGAACCAGAGTAGTGCCACCAGGTGAGAAGGGAAACCTTCTAAATTGAACTTTGTGAAATGCAATTAATCACTGAATTTCAGCTCTGATGTCTAGAGTTTCAAGAATCTTCTTGGGAGAATGACCTTCATCAAACTTATGGGTGTCTGAGCTGAAGTAAAGAGTAGAGGAAAGGATGCAGGAGGCCCTGAATTATATATTCACTGAAATGGAGAAACAGGAGGTATGGGTTGAATGCTATGGACCACAGACATGAGAACTAGTTGCCCATTGACCCAAGGAGTCTGGACACAGTTACTCATAGAGGACTATCAATTTAGAAACTAATTAAAGACTGCTGGGACACCTACAATCATCTTCTCCTGACGCATAATTGTCTCAATTGGTAAGAGCTCTCAAGGTTATATGATCAATCAGGAAGATGTATTTGGGTTGGTTTTTAAGGTTGGTTGGTTGATTGGTTCTTCTCCTTCATTATCAAAGACAAAAACTATCACTATATTAGAGATAAGTTACAGTGTGTCTGACTGACTGATTAGACTAATAGAAGCTCAGAATGCTCTCTCACAGGTCCTGCACAAATAGTTCAGGTGGACACAATAATACAGACAATTTCTTTATTGCCATGTTTTATTTGCTAATTAATTGACAAAAGGCAATGAAATTCATCTAAGTATTTTCTTACTCAAATATATCTTACAAATTGTTTTGGGGGCAAAAATAAGTTAAATATAAGCACAAGTTAAATATAAACAGATAATATTTAAAGTTAAATATAAACATATATAATGTTCCTCTATAGGAGAAAATGAAGATCAGAAATCTGCTGGGACATCTACAGTCATCTTTCCCTGATGCCAAAGTGTCTCTGCTGCTGGAACTGACAAGGTGCTATGATAAATCCGAAAGCTATGCTTAGGTATGTTTGGAATGTTGATTAGTTTGTTGGTACTTGTCTTTCTTTATCTAAGACCATCACTGTATTAGAGACAAGTTACAGTAGGTCCCACTGTGACTGATCAGACTAATAAGGGCTTGAAATGCTTTCCCACAAGTTGGGCACAAATAGTTCATGGAAACACAATAAGATAAACAACTTATTTAATGGCATGTTTTATTTGCTGATTAATCAACAAAAGGCAATGAAATTTATCTCCAAGTATTTTCTTATGTAAATAAAAATCATGAAAAGGTGTTAAAACAGTTAAATCAGCGAAACTTTGAATATATCTTGCAAATTGTTGTTGAAACAAAAATATGAGTTAAATTTAAACATAAATCAATTGTGATATTTTATGATGGCTTTATGTGCTATTATTCTAGATGAAAAAAATTTCAGTTCACTGTTATTCATCAATAGAGCAATACTAGACTGGATCTGTTGACAAAGGGCCCTAAAAAGCTTACTTCATTTTTAACTCTTTTACATAGTTAAGTACCATTTCTAAAACTGAAATTATTTAAAGAATGGTGCTTCTCTTAAGAAATTAAAACTACAAAGTCTTGTGGAGTTAGAGTTTATATCAAAAAAAACCCCAACTAGATTATGGAAATCATTCTAAACAAGCCACAAATGGAAAGTCACAGTTTTTTAAACTAGATATTTTATTTTTCCAATTACATCTTATGAAAGTTTTTCAATACTCATTCACATCCATAAAATATATTTTACACAATTTTCTCCCATCCCCCCCTTCTCAACCTCCCTACCCCAAGTGGTCAACAATCTAGTGAACTTTGTAGTATATTTGTATTTAACATGTTTATATATTAATCATTTTCTATATGAAGAATTAGGACAAAGGGGAAAGAAACAATACAATGAGAGAAGAAGGAAGAACAAGAGAAATTTTTGAAAAGTGAACATATTATTCATTTGTATTCTATGGGGTTTTTTTGTTTTTCTGTTTTTTTTTTTTGTCTGAATGTGGTTGAAGTTTTCTATAACACATCTCCCAGGATTGTTCTAATTCTCTCAACAGCTGAGAGGATCTGCATCCATCAAAGTTGATCAATTCACAGAGCTGCTCATGTGTACAATATTCTCTTGGTTTTGCTCCCTTTTCTCAGCAGCTTCCTGTAATTCTTTCCATGCTTCTCCAGAATCTGACTGTGGGAACCCAGGCTATTCTAATGGCCCGCCACCTGGACAGTGTCAGAAGCTGGCATGCTGCCCTGAGAGATAAGGTGTGTTGGAGTCCTTGGGAGCTGGTCATTCCGCCCCACAACCCAAGGGCACAGGACACAGCTGTGTTTTACCACCTCCCCCCAATTTACCCCCTTATCCTGTAACGCAAGATGCTGCATGTATACCCCGCTTGTGCGAAGGAGGTGTCACTGTGAGCCCCAAGTTGAAGCAAGCTGCAACAGCTGACCATTCATAGTTGCTTATAGAACAATAGTGCTCCATACCCCATTCATATACCATAACTTGTTCAACCATTCCTCAATTGATGGGTATCTTCTCAATTATTTGCCAATACAAAAAGAGCTGATATAAATATTTTGAAACATGTGAGACTTTTCTCATTATTTAGGACTTCTTCTGGATATAGACCTAGTAATGGTATTTCCGGGTCAAAGGGTATGATTGGTTTTATTGCTTTTTGGGTATAGTTTCATATTGTTTTTCAGAATGGTTGGATTAGTTCACAACTCATCAGTAATACATTAATGTTTCAGTCCTCCCCCAACCTTTCCAACATTGATTGTTTTCCCTTTTTGTCATCTTACCAATCTAATATGTGTGAGGTGGTGCCTCATAATTGTTTTAATTTGCATTTCTTTAATAGATAATGTTTTGGAGCATTTTTGCCAGCAATTCTATATAACTTTAATTTCTTTGAAAACTGCCTGCTCATATTCTTTGACCTTTTATCAGTTGGAGAATAACTTGTAACCTTATAAATTTGATTCAATTGTCTATATATTTTAGAAAAGAGAACTTTATCAAAACCTCTAGCTGTGAAAATTATTTCCCAGCTTTCTATTATTGGTGCAAAACCTTTTTTATTGTAATGTAGTAAAAATCATCCATTTTGCAAATTATAATGTACTCTATTTCTTGCTTGATCATAAATTTCTCCCTTTTCCATGGATCTGACAGAGTATTTTGAGAGCTGCTAATGGGTCTATAGTATTACTCTTTATGTCTAAATCCTGCAACCATTTTGACCTTATTTTGGTATAGGGTGTGAGATGTGGGTCTAAGCCTAATTTTTGCCATACTATCTTCCAGCTTTCCCAACAATTTTTATCAAATAATGAGTTCTTATCCTAAAAACTAATGTCTTTGGGTCTGTCAAACAATATATTAATATAATCATTTACTACTGTTTCTTATGAATTTACCCTAATCCATTGGTCCATAAATGCTATTTCTTAACCAGTACCAGACAGTTTTGATGCCTACTACTTTATAATTTTAGATTTGATACAGCTAGGGCACTTTTATTTACATTTTTATCAGATCCATTGATATTCTTGGCCATTTGAATTTTGTTACTACTTTGTCTAGCTCAGTAAAATAGTTATTTGGTAATTTGATTGGTATAGTACTAAATAAGTAATTTAATTTGGGTAGAATTGTCATTTTTATAATATTAGCTTAATCTAACCATGAGCAATTGACATTTTCCCAGTTGTTTAGATCTGTCTTTATTTGGGTGAAAAGTATTTTGTAATTGAGTTCTGGGTTTTTCTTGGGAGGTAGATTCTCAAGTATTTTATGTTGTCTACATTTACTTTAAATAGAATTTCTCTTTCTACCTCTTGCCCTTGGGCTTTGTTGTTCATATATAGAAATGCTGATGATTCATTTGGGTATATTTTAAATGTTGTTTCTTTACTGAATTTGCTAATTGTCACTAGTAGTTTTTTTAGATGACTTTTTAGGGTTCTCTAAGTATATCATCATATCATCTTCAAAGAGTAAAAGTTTTGCTTCCTCATTGCCAATTCTAATACCCTCAATTTCTTTTTCTTTTCTTATTGCGAAGCTAACATTTATAATGCTATACTGGATAGTAATGGTGATAATGGGCATCCATGTTTCATCCCTGATATTATTGCAAATGCTCCCCATTACATATATTTCTTGACAGTTTTAGATAGATACCAATTATTTTAAGGAAAACTCCATTTATTCCTATACTCTCTAGTGTTTTTAATAGGAATGGATGTTATATTTTGTCAAAGGTTTTTTTCACCATCTTTTGGGATTTTCATATGATTTCTGTTGGTTTTGTTATTTATTTGTTTAATTATGTTAAGTATTTCCTTAATATTGAACCAACCCTTCCTATCTGGTATATATTCTACCTGATCATGGTATATTATCCCAGGAATAATTGTTGTAATATCTTTGCTAAAACTTTTATTTAAGATTTTTGCCCCAATATTCATTAGGGCGATTGGTTCATAATTTTAGTTGTTTTTTTTCTTACTGGTTCAGGTATCAGCACCATATTGGTATCATAAAAGGAGTAGTAGAACTCTTCCTATTTAAAAAAATAGTTTATATAAACTTGGAATTAATTGCTCCTTAAATGTTTGGTAGAATTCACTTGTAAATCCATCTGATCCTGGATAGTTTTTCATAAGGAATTTATTGATGGTGTCTTCAATTTCTTTTTCTGAAATAAGATTATTTAAGTATTTTATTTCCTCTTTTGTTAATTTGGATAGTTTGTATTTTTTAAATATTCATCCATTTCACTCAGGTTATCAAATATATTGGCATATAGCTGGGCAAAATAGCTCTGAATTATCTCTTTAATTTCCTTTTCATTGGCAGTAAGTTCACCCTTTTCATTTTTGATACTGGTAATCTGGTATTCTTCTTTCTTTTTTTAAAATCAGATTAACCAATAGTTTATTTATTTTATTGCTTTTTTTTTGTAAAGTCAACTCTTAGCTTTATTAATTGGATCAATGATTTTCTTGCTTTCAGTTTTATTAATCTCATTCCTTTTATTTTCAGGATTTCTAATTTGTTATTTAATTGGGGACCTTTAATTTGTTTTCTTTTTCTTTTTTTCTTTTTCATTGATCTTTCTGTTTTATTCACACAGCTTTTAGAGATATAAATTTTTTCCTAAAAACTACTTTGATTGTATCCCATATTTTTTTTTTGTCTTTTGGCATATTGTTATCATTTTCTTGGATGAAATGATTATATCTATGATTTTCTGTTTTATCCACTCATTCTTTAAAATTGTTATTTAGTTTCCAATAAATTTTTGGTTTATCTTTCTATGGCCCTTATTCAGGTAATTTTTATTGAATCATGATCTGAAAAGTGTGCATTTATCATTTCTGCCTTTCTGCATTTGATTGTAAGGTTTTTATGCTTTAGTACATGGTCAATTTTGGTATAGGTACCACGTACTGCAGAGAAAAAGGTACATTTTTTTCCATCTCCATTCATTTTTCTCCAGAGGTTTATCATATCTAAATTTTCTAAGATTTTATTCACCTTCTTAATATCTTCTTATTCATTTTGTGGTTAGATTTATATAATTCTGAGAAAGGGAGTTTGAGGTCACCCTACTATTTTAGTTTTGCTGTCTATGTCTCCTTGTAATTCATTCAGAATTTGGATACTAGATGCATATATATTTATACATGCATATATGTTTAATAATGATATAAGTTCATTGCCTATGGTGCCTTTTAAGAAGATGTAGTTTCCTTCCTTATCCCTTTTAATGAGATGTTTTTGCTTTTGCTTTATCTGAGATCAGGATATATACAAGTGATTATTTTTTTTACTTCCTCTAAATCATAATATATTTTGCCCTGGCCATTTTTCTTTACCCTGTGTGTATCTCTCTGCTTCAGATATGTTTCTTGTAAACAACATACTGTGGGATTCTGGTTTTTAATCCATCGTGATATCACTTCCATTTTATCAGAGAGTTCATCCCATTCACATTTACATTAAGATTAATAATTCTATATTTCCCTTCAGGTTATCTTTCTCCATTTATATTTTTCTCTTTCCCTTCCTCTTATTCTTCCTCAATGATGTTTTTGCTCCCTTTAACTTTTAACTTTTCTATTAGATTTTAAGTTTACTTTCACTTATACCTTTGACTTCCCTTTTATCAGTCCCTTCTTCCCTAGGGAAGGATAGATTTTTAACCCCAATTGGGAATGTTATTCCCTCTCAGGGCCAAATCTATTGAGAAAGATTTACTCAGTGTTCACACCTCTCCTTTCCCTCTACTATAATAGGTCTTTGTGCCTCTTCATTTGGTGTTATTTATACACTAATGCCTAGCCTTCTCGTAGTATGGTCCTTTTATGTCTTTATTGTTTTAATTCTATACTTCCATCTCTTCTATCAAAATATACTCCTTGTATCTGACCTGATAAAAATACTATTCTCAAAGGTTGATTGATTTATTATATGATTGATTGATATAACAGCCTTGTCTCATAATCACTATGTACTCTCTGGTCTTCTGTCTTATTAGAAATACACTTCTCAAGAGTCATGAATCACATCAAATTATAATCATTTTTTTATCTTACCCCCTTTTCAAGTACCCTCCATGAACACAAAATCCTTAAAAACTAAAGCATCATGCAAAGTTAAACCCATTTATATCCCTTCTCCCCAAGCATAAGCCCTCCAATTTTAGCCAAAGTGTCAAACAGTGGGACTGGACATGAAAACATCGTGAACAGATTTTGCTCAAAGTATTCTCTTACCCTCCTTCTCTAAGGTACTCCCACCATAGCCCTACAATCTTTCCTAGTTAAACTATTGAGTACATTCTCACCTACTATCCTTTTAGTAACCCAACCACAAAAACCCTTGTTAACTAAAGTATGGATTGTTACTTCCTAATCTCATTATGTCCAATTCATTTAAGTATGCTCCTACCCTCTACCCCTATTGTACTTCAACTTTCTTTAATTACTGTACCTAGTAAAGTAAGATCACTTTTTGATTTAATTTTGTATAAAGCTTCTAAGTACTCTATTTACTGGGACACCCTGAAGGTTACCCTTAAGGACTTTAGGGTTGATTATAAGGCATGGAAGACACTGACACAGGATGCCTTCATCTGAGAAAGTGCTGAGCTCTATGAGGAAGGCAGATTCAGAGTAGCTCAAAGGAAATGTCAGATACATTAGCTTAAACTCCTCATGTGTTCACTGGACTATTTGTGCCCTACCTGTAGTACAGTATTATATCTCATATTGAACTGATCAGCCAAAGTGGGACACACTGTAATTTGTATCAAACATAAATTAGATAACAAAGGACAAGAACTTAGCATACCTATATCATCTTAGTACCAGTTCCTTCAACTGTATTCAATCCTTTAACTATCCTAAGAGAAATATAATTCTCAGGAGTTACAAGTGTTATTTTCCCTTTTAGGGATGCATAAAATCTAATGTTCTTGACTAGCATTTTTTTCCCCATTCCATTTACCTTTTCATGCCTCTCTTGAGTCTTGTATTTGAAGATTGAATTTTCTGTTCAGTTTTGGTCTTTATCAGAAAATTTTGGGAGTCTTTTATTTCATTCAAAATATTCCCCTGATAGAATATGCTGGATTTTGCACAGTTATAAATTCTTGGTTGTAATGCAAGGTCCTTTACCCCTGAAATGTTATATTCCAGTTCCTTTGATCCTTTCATGTTGAAGCTGATAAGTCTTGTGTAGTTGTGATTGTCCTTTCTTTGTATTTAAATTGCTTCTTTTTTGTCTGCTTGAAGTTATTTTCTCCTTTTTTTTGCGGGGGAATCCTGAAACTTGGCTGTGATAGTCCTTGGAGTTTTTATCCTGGAGTTTCTTTCTGGAAGTGTTCTGTGTGTTCTTTCAAGAACTGTCTTTTCTTCTTGATCTAGTATATCAGGACATTTTCCATGATAGTTTTCTGAAAGATATTTTCCAGGCTCCTTTTTTGGTCTAGGTTTTCTGATAGAGCAATAACTAATAAATTAACTCTCCTTGATCTAAATTCCAGGTTACTTGTTTTTCCTAAAAGGCACTTGAGATTTTCTCCAATTTTTTTCAGGCTTTGGTGTTGTTTGATGGAATCTTGGTGTCTCATAGATTCATTAGTTTAAGTTTGTCGAGATTCTGAGGTTCTGTCCTTAGAATGTTCTCCTCTTGAATATTCTCGATCTGATGTGCTGTAATCTGTCACCTAGGGAATTGCTCCTATTCTTAATAATTGTATTAGAGAACATCTCCTCTGAGAAAACTCTCTTCTTTCAGGATCAGAGTGATGTTTTCTCTTTTGAATGGCAACAAAGAGTGCTGCTTCTTCCCATTGTTTCTCTTTGGCTTCCCTGTTGGCCTTCTTTCCCTCTCTGTTTCCTAGAGGGACTCAGCTTCTGAGACCATTTCAGGTTCATTCTCTTTCATTGCAATTGGTTCTGGTCTCCTTCCAATTCTGAAATGGAGTCAATCTCTCCTGGTTTAAGTTTTCTTAAGTTCTCTCCATTGTCTCCTTGCACCTCAGCATAGTGTTCCAAAGTGCTGATGATCCAGACAATGGTTCTCCCATGAGTTAACATCTTTTGGGGCCGGTGCTCTTTGCTAGTCCATTTTGTATTTTGAATACTTGGGTCCAACCATTCATTCCATCTGGTTTTGCACTGCTCACCTGATTTCTTGGGCAGCAGTGAAGCAATCCGAGACCATTGGTTCTTCCCATATTTCATTACCGCCACTGGAAATATTTCATTTTAAATAATCATCCTAAGTGTTCCTCTATACATCCACTTCAGTCATGACCTGAAGCATCTTGGTGGAAGGGAGAGCCATTCTATAATAAATCCAGGACACCTGGAGAGGATCGAAATGACATAGGTGGACCAACCCACACCGATCCTTCTGATCAGTAGTACCACCTTCAGCTTCTAGGAAGGTGGCGAGAAGGTGGTTGAACTAGGCATCTGCTGCACAATTGATCTGGAAGGGGAGGAGGAGGGCTGGAGGCTCCTCTGGGGTTTAAGGAAAGTGGAAAATAGGCTTTCTTTGCACTTGACATTTTAGTAGACACAGGACCTTAGTGGGGAGGAGGACCCATACCATACCCACACCCAGGTCCAGCATTCAGAGTTCACAAGTGACTTAGACTTTGGTTGATGAGTCTAAGGAAGCAGACTCAAAAACTAGTAAGATCTGGGTTGCCTAGACAGGGAGCATCAGGGGTTATCACTTTTGTTTCAAAAGATTAAACACTCCTCCCTTGGACTTTTAAAACCTTTTATAGTCTATCTCCAGCCTCCTTTTCTAGGGTTTTTCCCTTTAAAGTTCAACTTTCCAGTCAAACTGACCACTCTTCCTTCTCTATATATTTCATCTTTCATCTTTACTCTGTCTACCCCTACCCTCCATACCAGTTATCAGGTCCCCTATTCCTTCAAAACTCAGCTCTTGTCATCTTCTACAAGAGGCATTTCCTGATCCACAACCCCCACAACCCCAAATTGCCAGTATCCTTCCCATATCTTTAATATATTTTCTATTTTATTTTCTTGGGGGATATTAGCTCTTACTTCCCTGGATAGTTGTTTGGATAAAATGAGATGATATTTCTAAGATGCTTTTAAAGTGCCCTCTGAATGCTTGCTTTTCGTATCTGACTGGCAAAGAATACAATGTAATATTTACATTTCCCATCATTCTAGATATCATGTCTAATGTTGCTTATAAGAGAACATCATTGAACTAGAAAAATATTAACTAAATTCATACGGAGGAACAAAAGATCAAGAATATCAAGGGAATTAATGAAAAAAACTGCAAAGGTGGCCTAGTTGTAGATCTAAAATTATATCATAAAGTATCAGTTATTAAAACAGACTAAAAATAGAGTAATGGATAAGTGGAATAGATTAGCTACAACAGACTCCAACTTCTGGGATAAAAATTCACTTTTTGATAAAAACTACTGGGAAAAACTGAAAGATAGTATGGCAGAAGCTAGGCATGGACCAATATCATACACCAAGATAAGGTTGAAATGGATACAGAATTAGAAACAAAAAGTGATACCATAAACCAATTCAGATAACAAGCAATAGTTTATCTGTCAAATTGATGAAAAGGGGAGCAGTTTATGACCAAAGAAGAGATAGAGAACATAATAAATTGAAAGATAGATAATTTTGGTTACATTAAAATGAAAAGTTTTTGTACAAATAAAACCAAGATTAATAGGAAAGCCTAAGCTAGGAAACAATTATTATAGCTAGTGTTTCTGATAAAGGACTCATTTCTAAAATATATAGAGAATTGAGTCAAATTTATATGAATACTAGCCATTCCTGAATTGATAAATGATCAAAGGATATGAACAGGAAGTTCTTAGATGAAGAAATTAAAACTACCTATAATCATATCTTTAAAATGTTCTAAATCATTATTTATTAGAGAATGCAAATTAAAACAACTCTGTGGTAATACCTCACAGCTATCAGATTGGCCATTATGACAAAAAAGGATGATGATCAATGTTGGAGGGAATATGGGAAAACTGGGATACTAATGCAGTGTTGGTGGAGTTGTGAGCTTATTCAACCATTCTGAAAAGCAGTTTGGAACTACGCTCAAAGGCCAATATCACTTTAGTTCTGTATATCAAAGAAATCACCAAAAAAGGTAAAAAGCTCACTTGTATGAAAATATAACAACTCTTTTCATAGTGACAAAGAATTGGAAGTTGAGGGAGTACTCATTAAGTGGGGAATGGCAGAACAAATTGTGATATATGAATGTGATGGGATTCTATTGTTTATAAGAAATCATGGGGAGTGGAATTTCAGAAAAGCCAAGAATGATTTGCATAAACTGATGCTGAATGAAAGAAGCAGAACCAGAAGAATATTGAATATACTAACAGCTATATTGTGTGATGATCAACAATGATGGACTTGTTCATCTCAGCAATACAATAATGAAAGACAATTTTAAAGGACTTTTGATGGAAAATACCATCCATATCCTCAGAAGGAGTTATGGAGCCTGAATATATACCAAAGCTTTCTATTTTTAATTTTTTAAAATTTGTTTTATATATTGTTATTTTCTCTTTCTCATGGTTTTGCCCCCCCTTTTTGATTTGATTCTTCCTTTAAAAGATGATTAATGTGTATGTATGTTTAATATAGTTACACATGTATAACCTATATTAGTTTGATTTCTGTCAGGGGAGGGGGAAAGGGTTGAGAGAGAAGGAGAAAAATGTGAAACTCAAAATCTTACCAAAAAAGTGATTGTTGAAAACTTTCTTTGTATGTAATTGGAAAAATAAATACAATATCTTTAAAAAATATTTTTAAAATGAATGAATAAACAGAATTAGGTTTCTATTGGGTTATCTAAATTTGTGGGTTATGCATGTAAGGGGCATGGTAAGGAACTGGACCCAAAAATAGAAATTTTAGAGAAACATATTCATAGTTTCATAAATCAGAAGCTGAGATGTGATAAAGCTACTCCTGCACTTGTCCATCAAGGGAAGACCCCTCAGCTTTTTGGGGGGTGCACTTTCCCATATTCTATTAGGTCAAGAGAAGTGGTCTCTCCCAACTCAGGTCCTGGGTGCTTTATCCCTTATGCTGAAGACTTGCACAAAGCACTAGAATCTTCCCTCTCCAGGAGGGAGAAGATTGTGACTATTGATTCATAATTGTTACAAGATTGGGAGAGAAAACTAGATCATTGGCAGACACAATCTACCAGTCTGTTTCTAAGTGATGGAATATATAGATATTAAAGATCTGTGTAAGTATAATTATAATGAGTATTTGTGATTTCCAATCATCCGTCATGTTCAAAGTAATTTATCAGGAATTTTGCTCATCTTTCATCTGTCTAATCAAGCCTCTTTCCAACAGGGAGAATTTCCTGCTGTCCAGAGATTTACACATCATATAAATGCAAAAAGTAATTGCTAATAAAAAGGGCATTTATTCAAAGCTAGAAGGATAACAAGTCAAAATAAAAATTTTAAAACCTCAAAATAGGCTTTCTGTTTTCAAAATAGCCATCATTTTTTAACGTTGACATTATTTATACCTCCCCCCCCATTCCAATATGGCCCCCAGCACCATGTGGCAGGATCTATATTGACCTAAGCTTCTTTTCTTTCCTTTTTTCTTTTTTAAACACTTTGGCCTTTTTGACTTCAACTTCTATTAATCAATCTTTCCTTGCTGCTTCTCCAGAGAACTTAACCTCCACAGAACTTTATGTAGTAATGGATGAACTTTATGTAAAAATCTGGGAATTTTTGCAGTATGCTGTGAAGTAAAATTTAAGCCTTCCTTACCCTCCTGAGTCAAAGATTGGTGAATTTTTCACCCCCAAATTGATCCAGATCTTTTAATACATTTCCTGAAATCCATTTCCTCCTCCCTTTAGTCTGAGGATTCTGCCTGTAGTCTACCTTCAAGGGATAAGTCCCTTTGGGATCTGTGGAAGTGAGTTCAAGGAAATGTTTCAAAGGCAAGGTGGAGTCAACATAATCTGGCCCAGAGCCCTCAAAGAAAAAGGGGAGCAGTGATGAGTATGGTGAGGGGATAATGGGAAAAGGGATTAAACTATTGGACACTAAAGAAGGGTAAGGTAAAGGGGAATAGGTGGTGCCAAAAGGGATGGGGGTGCTGAGGGTGATGATGGTGATGTAGCAGGTTCTGAAATCTTAAGGAAGGAAGCCTCCACCTTAGGCTCTTGTTCAACCATTTTGGCAAACAATTAGTGGAAAATTCCTATTCAAGTCAAGGCATCTCCTTGACCTCTGACTTAATTTCTTTTGAGATCTACCAGTTTAGACCATTTAAAAGTGCCCCAACAGTGCAAGATAATTCAAGACTATATTTGGTCAGTTGACACCAGTGATGACAATATTTCTAGTCATGAGACTGATAGTGACTTTACATATAAAAAGTGGAGGTTTTCTTAGTCGAATCACTAACTTTAGATTCTGACTGGCCCATACCAAATTATAGGTCATATACAACTTAATCTTTTTGAATCCTTCACTTTCAATATTTCTTCTGACATAGTATTCCATTACATTTAAGTACCACAATTTATTTAGCCAATCTTCAATCAATGGATATCTATTTTGTTTCCAGTTCTTTGTGCAGCCCTGATTTTCATAAATTTCTAAAAATTGGACTGAAATCTATGGTACTTCTTTTATTTTTAAATATCTTCTACTGCTTTGTTTTGAGCATCGGGCAAATGGAGATAGTTTTGTGCTGCAAAATTTAAAAATTTAGGGGTCGAGGGGGCGGCTTGGTGGTGGTACAGTGGATAGAGCACTGGCCCTGGAGTCAGGAGGACCTGAGTTCAAATGTGACCTCAGACACTTAATAATTACCTAGCTGTGTGGCCTTGGGCAAGCCACTTAACCCCATTGCTTTGCAAATACCTAAAAAAAATTAGGGTTTGAAATAAAATAGTAAAAATATGTTAGACTTGAAGATTTTTCTCTAAGATATACCAAGACACCTATAGGTGGAGGCCACCTATCCAAGATGATCACCCTGAATAGAAAGAAAAGGGAGTAGTGATACATTAAAAAAAAAATCAAGGGAATCATTAAACCCCTTGGTGACTAGTGAATCAGGTTTCACATTTGTTGACAAATATGTCATCCTTACATTGTTATATTTTCATAGAGAAACTATCTAGCTATCTTCTACCTAAGTTTTGTGGTTTCTTACAAACATAACTAACCAGGTTTCTCAATTTCTAATCATCTATCATCCTGTGATTGTTAAAACAATTTACAATCAATTTACAATAGGAGAGATAGAAATTTCAATTTCATACTCCTTAGTTATAGATTGAGAATATAGATTATGGTCAGCAGCATAGGCTATAAAAATTGACTTTGGCATTGCTGATAGTTAAAATATTACACAGAAATTATAACTGGGCTAAGCTAAAGTGCCAGTAACTGGGACGAGTATACCAGAAAGGAAGGAAAGGATTTATTGACTACTTGGATATGAGGTAAGAATTAGGGGTTGGAAGGGAAGCTCCTGTTCTGCAAATCTGTATCTTATTTGTATGATAGTATTTGCCATGGGGAGAGGGCAGCTTGGTGGTGCAGTAGATAGAGTACCAGCCCTTGGAGTCAGGAGGTCCTGAGTTCAAATCCAGTCTCAGACACTTAATAATTACCTAGCTGTGTGACAAGTAACCCCATTGGGCAAGTAACTTAAACCCATTATTTTGTAAAAAAACAACAAAAGAAATATAAAGGGGTGATCTAATTATCTTCAAATACCTCTGAAATTACCCACATTCCTGACTCATTCACAAGAAAAGTGGGTGGCTGGGCTTAACTAATACAAAAATTTACCAGAAGTTTTTCCTATTTTTTTAATTATATAAATATTTTGCTTTCCAATTACATACAATGGTAGTTTTTACCAATCATTTTTTGGTAAGACTCTCAGTTTTACAATTTTTTTCCTTCCCTTCCTTCTGCCTGCCCTCCCTCCAATCTTTTGACTTTACATTTGCAATCATGGTATTCATAGATCAAAACTGAATGTGTTGTGAGAGAAGAAACAACTCCAAAAGGAAGAAAGAAAATATTAGAGACAGAAAAATTATATTATACATAAGACAAATTTTAAAAATTGAAGAAAATAAGTTTAAACTCCATAGTTCCTTCTCTGGATACAGATGGTATTCTCCATTGCAGACAGCCCCAAATTGTCCCTGATTGTTGCACTGATGGAATGAGCGAGTCCATCAAGGTTGATCATCACCCCCACATTGCTGTTCAGTGTACAGCAATATGTACAGTGTGCTTCTGGTTCTGCTCATCTCACTCAGCATCAATTCATGCAGATTTTTCCAGGCTTTTCTGAAATTCCATCCTTCATGATTTTTCACAAAATAATAGCATTCCATCACAGTCATATACCACAAATTGTTCAACCATTCTCCAATTGATGAGCTTCCCCTCAATTTCCAATTCTTTGCCTCTACAAAAAAAGAACTGCTATGAATATTTTTGTACATGTGGGATTTTTACCCTTTATCCTTATCTCTTCAGGGTATAGACCCAGTAGTGGTATTGCTGGATCAAAGGGGATGCATATTTTATTGCAACTTTGGACATAATTTCAAATTGCTCTCCAGAAAGGTCGGATAAGTTCACAACCTTCCCAACACTGAATTAGTGTCCCAGATTTCTCACATCCCCTCCAACATTGTTCATTATTCTTTTTGGTCATATTGGCCAATCTGAGAGGTGTGAAGTGGTATCTCAGAGATTTAATTTACATTTCTGTAATCAATAATGATTTAGAACAATTTTTCATACAACTATAGATAGCTTTAATTTTTTTGTCTGAGAATTGCCTTTGCATATTCTTTAATCATTTGTCAATTGGGGAATTTTTAAAATAGTTATTTATTTATTTATTCCAACTACATGCTAAGATAATTTCAACAATCATTTTTTGTAAAGTTTTGAGTTTCACATTTTTCTCCTTCCCCCTTCCCCGACAAAGCAATGTAAGTTATACATGTATATGCTAAACATGTATCTATATCAATCATGTTATGAAAGAAGAATCCAATTGAAATTGGGAAAAAATCAGAGGGAAAAACATATTACAAAAGACAACTTTTAAAAAGAAGAACAGTAAACTTTGTCTTGCATTTAAACTCCATAATTCCTTCTTTGGTTATAGATGATATTTTCCATCACAAGTCTATTAAAATTGCTCTTGATTATTGTACTGCTGAAATGGACAAGTCCATCAAAGTTGATCATCACACAATGCTGTTGTTAGTGTGTATAATGTTCTTCTAGTTCTGCTCACTTCGTATAATGTTCTTCTAGTTCTGCTCGCTTCACTCAGCATCAGTTCATGCAAGTCTTTCAGGCTATTTTGAAGTCCTGTCCCTTATTATTTCTTATAGAACAATGGTATTCCATCACATTTATATACCACAGTTTGTTCCCCAATTGAAGGGCATCCCCTCAATTTTCAATTCAGAATATCCTTCTGGAAGAATATCTCTTCCATGCATTCCATCACTCAAAGATTCTTTTAGATTAAGTCTCTCCTTCAAAATGCAAATATCTTCTGTAGTTTTGTTTTCTTTTGTTTTGTTTATTTTAAGAAGTGGTAAATAGGGGGCGGCTAGGTGGCACAGTGGATAAAGCATAGGCCCTGGAATCAGGAGTACCTGGGTTCAAATCCGGTCTCAGACACTTAATTACCTAGCTGTGTGGCTTTGGGCAAGCCACTTAACTCCATTTGCCTTGCAAAAACCTAAAAAAAAAAAAAGAAGTGGTAAATAGGCCATTTTTTAAGTGGAAACTCCCAACTCAGCTCTGCAACTTCTGAGCTTAGTGTCTCTGAGACTTTCTCGAGGTTGAAGATAGGAAAATGCCCCCAGGGAAAGGGGAGGCTGAAAGATCAGATTCCTTTAAAGTGAAAAAACTCACCATTCTGATTCAGAGAGGAAAAAAGGCTTAAATTTTAATTCACAGATTAGGCAAGAGATTCACCAGGTTACTAAAAATTGTTCAAAAGTTACTAAAAGTTCACAAAGACTGATAGCAAAGACATTTAAGAAAGAGGAAAGGGAAAGGGAACAGTCATTAGATGTGACTGTGTTAGATCCACTAGAATCCAGCTTGGAGGAGGGGGCTAGTCAAACTTTTATAGAAAATCTAGCCCACTTCCCATGCAGGGAATGTGACTGGAATAAGATATCCAATTTGAAACACTAAGAACCTCGGAAGTGGAGGAGGGGTAAGGGGAATGGGCTATTATCTTGGTGAATTTATTTTTGAGAAGAACAACCAAGAGGGAGTCTGAGGCCTTAGAAAATATCAGATAAACACAGATAATTCCTTAATGTTTTAGGAGAGGTTTGACAAATATTTCTCCTTCAATAAGGTGATAAAAGTTTTAGTGACTTTGTCAGGGTTGCCCAGCCTGAGTCTATCAGATATATGACTTTTTTGTTCAGTTGCTTTTTCTCTGGGATACTAAGAAGCTGAGAGGATGACAATCAGAATTAGAAAGAATGCCCATCCAGGAAATTTCTTAGTTACCATTTTTACAAACAAACAAGGAAACAAAATATTGCAGAAGAGATATTTTCATTTTAAGCAAGATAGCTAATCTAAAGGAATCTATCATCACTGAAACAGTTGTGGGAGGTATTTTCCAGAAGAATCTTCCAATAAACCTTTGCCTACTCCCAGTCTAGTCACCCATTTATTATTTGTGGATGAGTCAGGGCTCATCCTTATGAGGGCTTATTATTTGTGGATAATTTCAGAGGTACTTGAAGGAAATCATGGAATTACCAAGAAATCACAGGGGCTCCATCAGCCAGCACCACTTGTGAAACCATCGTTACTGCAAAAGGAGAAGTTTCAGAACTGTGGACAAGGTCACTTACCTTAGCAATGTCCTTTCCAGGGAAGTCCATATTGATAATAAGGTTGACACACACATTGCCAGAGCTAGCTCAGTATTTGGGAGGCTCCAAAAGAAAGTATGGGAGAGAGGAGGCATTAGACGTGACTACCAAATCAAAGGTCTACAGAACCATTGGGCTGACCTCATTGCTATATGCCTGTGAAACTGAATTGCTTCCATTTAAATTGTCTTAGGAAGATTCTAAAGATCACTTGGCAGGAGAAGATACAAGACACATTCAGAATCTTCCTAGGACAATTTAAATGGAAACAATTCAGTTTCACAGGCATATAGCAATGAGGTCAGCCCACAATGGTTCTGTAGACCTTTGATTTGGCAGTCAGTCTAGCATTCCAACCTTGACAGAGAGTGCAACTACAATGGACTGGACGTGATGTTAGAAAGTGATGTGCACCTACCAAAAAACTATTTTACGGAGAACTCACACAGGGCAAGCACTCACAAGGGGGTCAGAAGAAGCGATACCAATATATCCTGAAGGTCTCGTTGAAGAACTTGAGAAGTGATTGTACAGCATGGCACAGGAGCTCCCAGCATGGTGTGCCCTCATCAGTGAGGGGGCTGTGCTCTATGAAGAAGGCCACATTGAAGCAGCTCAAAGGAAAAGTGACGTCTGTAAGTTTGGAATACCCACCCCAGGTGTTCACCTGGACTATTTATATCCAGTTTGTGGTAAACCATCTGAGCTCCTCTTGCTCTGATCAGCCACAGTCCAACACACCTAATATGTCTCAAACATTAGGATGCATTTTGGCTTTCTTCCATAATGAAGGACAAGACCCAACCAGAGTATGTATCTTCTTTAACATGCAGATGTCTCTTTCTGTAGTTCTGTTTTGCTTGTTTTTGGAAATGATGTATAGGGAATTTCCTATGTGGAAATTCCTTCCAACTTACATTTGATGGGAGGTTGAGTGACTTTCTCAGAGTTGCACATCCAATGTGTGTCTATGGAATTTTGTTACTGTTCAGTTGTGTCTGACTCTGGGGTTTTCTTGGCAAAAATACTGGAGGAATTTTTCATTTCCTTCTCCAACACACCACAGATGAGGAAACTGAGGCAAGCAGGGTAAAGTGACTCAGGCTGGATTTTTACTCTGAATCCTCCTTTCTCCAGGCACTCTTATCCACCTAGCTGCCTATGAAAGTACTCAACACTGAACCCAATATTGCAGGTTAAGTGTTTGAGATCTGATTCGGATTTAGGACCATGAGAGCACCTGCCTCTAGGTCCGGGATTCTATGTCCTATGGCGCCCCTAGTGGTACCAGTTCATTAATTTCCCAAGGATTGTGTCTTCTGACTGACTTCTAGGGAATCTGCTGAAGGAGTTGAGAAAACACAAAAGTTCTATTGGAATAGCTTTGTCTGCAATTAGAATAGAAACTTTTTACTTGTCATCCTCAGTGCTAATGCTAAGCTGATCACCTGAAGAACAGTGTTTCAAGGTTCACAGAATTTGGAAGCCTTGGCAAACAGCATGATTCATTAAACTTCTGAATTGTCTTCAGTTTTCTGAGTCTCTAGCACTTTGCCCACACAATTGCCTCCGCTTCCATATTTATTTGTTTGTTGGGTTTTTTTTGGCTGCCACTCAGGAGAAGTTCAGATCTATACAAATTAGTGAAAGAATTTGTCCAATGAAAGAAGCTGATTTTTTAGGGTTGAATTTGCTTTGAAGATAATTATCGAAATACCTAAATATTTTTTTAAAAAAAAGAAAGGTAAACGTGTTCAACTATTCTCTAATTGATGGACAGTTTCTCAATTTCTAATTCTCCTAGCTATTCTCTAAGACCTTACATTGGTCCTAGTTCTTCCATGAAATTTTCCTAGGAAATTTTATCAAACATTGGTTTCTCATTTCTTTGGTTTCTCATAGAACAATTTCAAATTTTCCAGATACTATTTTCTCCTCAAATTATTTCTTAATATCATAGGCTCTAGAAAATTAATTAAGGAATCAACTGGTTCAATACCTTCAGTTAGACAGATGAGAAAACAGACATAGAGGACATTCAAAGGACCCATTACCCTGCCCAGACTTTTTGAATGAGTAGAACTTCCAGAGTGTGTATTCTACTAGAATAGAAACTCAAGAACCTGGATGGTGACTTCAATTAAAGATACTTGCAGGTTTAACATGTGAAGGAAGAAACACATTTTAATATCACATATTATAATATAATATATAAGAAGGTATTCAAAACCAGATTAAGGAGTTTAGACCTTCTTCTATGAGCCATGGGATGATTAGTAAGGTGACTGGTCCTAACCTCTCATTTTTATTCACTTTGTAGATGAAGACCAAAGAGAGAAAATGACTTATCTTGGATGAAATACTAAGTATCTGAGGTTGGATTTGAACTCAGGTTCTCCTGAATGGAGGACTGATGCTCCATGAAATGATAGATCTAGTTTCCCTTTAGGTAGTCTTTTCAACTGACAATCCAAACCTAAACTTCTTCAAATTCCTGAATGTGACTATCTCAGAGGTTAAGGGACCTGAGAGATCATCAAGTTTGGATCTCCTTTTCAGAGAGCAGTGAGCCCAGCACAGAGCTAGCAGGCTGCAGTGTAAAAGTGAAACAAGTTTATAATCTACTATCTGATCATTGCAGTTTCTCCATGATCTTTTGGAATCATTGGCAGGAAAGTTGTCCAACAATCCATTCCAATACTGTGACAGATCAAGTGTGTGGTACCTACTATTAACTCTAAGATTGTATAGATTTATTTGTGTGTTGTGTCTCCTATTAGAATGTGAGCCCCTTGAAGGCAGGGGCTCTGTTCTGACCTCCCTTCAAATGTTCAGAGCTCAGCACAGGGCTTGCCCCACAGCAAGTGCTCCCTGTTTGATGACCACAAGGAAGGACCTTGTCAAAATAAAGGGTCACTGCCAGCTTGCTTCATTCATTTAGTATGCCCTTATAGTGTGCTAGGGCCTAGTGAGCCAAAACCAGTTTAGATTTTGCCTTCAAAAGCCTTACTAGGGAAGACAACATAGTCACAGAAAATGAAATAAAAAATATATACAAAGTCATTTCTGAGAGGACATTAGCAACTGGGAGATCAAGATGGGAAGAGATGGTATTGTTTAGGGGACTTTTTCCCACTCCTCCCTCTCAACTTTACAGTAACAAATCATGTTCACTTTGGTAAATTAAGGGATGGTAGGGAGTCTATCAAGCAGAAATGATGAATAGACCTGGAGAGAAAGCCTGTGCCAAGATCCAGAGAGGAGATGAATTCTGGTATAAAAGCCAAGCAGACCAGTGTTGGTGTTACTTCCTTCATTTTACATGTGAAGAAACTTGAGTCTCAGATGGAATAACTTGCCTGTGATCCCCCAGCTAAGAATTCCCAGTGGTGGGATATAAACTAAATTTTTTCTGACTCTTAAGTTTAGTAGTCTAGGGATTTTACCACCCTGCACTTTGGGTAAACATTTGGATTGGGTTTTAAAAGATAACAGACATTTAGTAGAAGAGGTACAGGAGGGAAGACAGCTTAGGTTGAGGTAGCAGCCCTAGCAAAAGCAAGGAGGGTTTGGAGAGAATAGTCCAATGAGAGTGTAATGCAGTGTCCAAGCCAAGAAGTCTTGAGATGAAGCTGATTGTGGAAGACAACTGGGTCTCCAAATGCAGATTGGAGGTAGTGGACTCTTTGTTTTTGAGATTCTTTCCCTTTAAACATTATTGACAGGAATAGAGCAAGATACTATTTTTCTGGACGTGTTGCAGACCTGTCTGAGCATGCTCAGGTAGGGTTGTAGTCTCTACGGCAAACTGTCACTGTGGGATCCTCTAGTCCCAGTTTGGTGAAAGAAGTCAGAGAAGTCTCATCCCCTTATTTTAGAACTCACACTTTCAAAGAACTTCCTAGTTTACAAAGGGATTTTAAAAAAATTAAATGTATCTATTGATTTTGGGAATTAACTGTAAAGATAGTTTTCAACATTCATGTTTTGGAAAATTTTCTCCCTCCCACTCTTTCTTCCTACTACCCTAGAATAGCAAGTAATCTGATATAGGTTATACATGTTCAATCATATTACACATATTTCCATATTAGTCATTCTGTGAAAGAAAAATTAGAACTAAAAGAAAAAACAAGAGAAAGAAAAAAAAAGCAAATTTTTAAAGAGTGCACATAGTGTATTTTGGTATGCATTGAGACTTTATAGTTCTTTCTCTGAATGTGGATGGCATTTTCCATTACAACTCATTTAGAATTGTCTTGGATTACTTTATTGCTGAGAAGAGCTAATGTTATCATAATAGATCATCTCATAATTTTGCTGCTGCTGTGTAAAATGTTCTCCTGGTTCTATTCACTTCACTCAGCATCAACTCATGTAAGTCTTTTCATGTTTCTCTCAAGTCTGCCAGCTCACCATTTCTTTCTTTTTTCTCTTTTTTTTTGGCAAGGCAATGGGGTTAAGTGACTTGCCCAAGGTCACACAGCTAGGCAATTCAGTGTCAGAATTCAGGTCCTCCTGATTCCAGGGCCAGTGCTCTATCCACTGTGCCACTTAGCTGCTCCTGTGTTTTATTTCTTATAGAACAATAGTATTCCATTACCTTCTTATACCAATTCTTTCCTTCCACAAAAGAACTATTTTGAATACTTGTGGTTCTTTCGCCCTTTTTTGTGAGCTCACAAAGGTTTTTTTTTCCTCACCACAGCCCTGATAATATAAAGCTTATCCTTTGTCAGACAGGTGAAAATCCTAGGGTCTCATTATTACTCTATTATCAGTAATGAGAAGAAAGAGAGGATGCTCTTCTGGTTGGTATTGTCAAATTCTTGGTACTATCCTTTATACTTCAAACCAGAACTTGATTTATTATTTGTTGTCTGGACTTAAGAAAGTACTGAAGATAATATTAGTAATACAGGTGAAATTTAGAAGTGAGTTCAAGATAAAATCAACCTCCCCTAGATCCTCCCCACACCACACATGTTATTTGTTGAACCTATTTCTCACTATGCCATTTGAACTCAGGTCTTTTCATTCCTAACACATCCTTTCCAAATCAAACTTTAGACTTTCCCAGGTTTGATATGCAGCCGTGTAAGTGGTCTTAGCCAGTCCAAATTTATCAGAATACATCAGGGAGAGGAGCCATCCTTGTTCTGCTTGGTCCTAGAGAACAAAAGTATACAATGGGGTGAGAGTCACAAAAAAAGTCAATTTAGGTTCAATGTCAAAGAAAATTTCTTAACAATCAGAACTTTCCTAAAGTAACATGAAAGTCCTGAATGAAGCTTTCCCTCTCTGAAGGGCAGAGATGGGGTGATTTCATTGAGAGACTTGATCTTGTATCAGGGAGATTGAAGAAAGAGATTCTTGGTCAGATTGGGATTGTATCAGCTCTGTAGTTTTGGGAATTGACTAAATTGGAAGTTAGCATATGAAAAAAAGTCAAGGGAATATTAGGAATCCAACTAGGATTCCATCATGGGAGTCAAAAAACCTTTTGTCAAGAACCTTGTTTTCCCTTTTACCACGTATTTTATCCATATGACTTCCATGTCCCTCTCCTCTGCCCCACTTTTATTGGGGAGAGGATGATGCAGGTAGATTCCTGCTACCCTGTAGCAATAAACACATTCCATCTTGAAGAACTTGAAATTGTTTCTGTCATTGCAGCAAAGAGACTTATTGGCCAGCACAATCAGAATGTGTTCACATCCTCCAGTTTTCCCTCCTCATCTCCACCTCCTGACTTCTTTTAAGTGTCAGCTCAAATCTTCCCTTCTACAAGAGGCCTTTGTCCATCCCCCTATAATCCTAGTGTTTTGATGGGATCTCTAATGGAGCCTGTTATATCTAGTGTGTATGGAGCTGTTTTCATGTTGTCTTCCTCTGGCAGATTTCAACTCTTTGAGGGCAGGGACTGTTTTGCATCTTTCTTTGTATATCCTCAGATACCAAAAACATCAGACACAGTGATTTGGGGCAGTTGCAGCTGTAGGAATCAGGAAAGATTTCATGTGAAAATGAGTCTTTAAGGAGACTCAGGATTGTAAGATGTTGAGATGAGTGAGGATAAAACAAATCTGGACAGAAGCCAGTATCAAGGTTGAGAGCTGAGAACTAGAGGATTCTATATGAGAATCAGTAGGAGGGTGAATTTAACTGGACTGAAGGGAGCATGAAGGGAAATACTTTGTGGTAGACCTGTGAAGATAGATGAACTTTAAATAGTATGGCCTTATATTTGATCCTAGAAGTATTTTAAGAAGAATCACTGGCTGGCATGTGGGCAATGATTTGGAGTGGAAAGGTGCTTAAGGGAGGGAGATTTAATAAGCAGGCTATGGTAATGGGCCAAGGGAGAGGCTGAATTAGGGTGGAAGAGAAATGGGCATGTAGGAGAGATGTCACAAAGACAGAAATGAAAACATTTGACAGCAGAGGAGTGAATTTTGTACATGCCAAAGTTGTTAAGTAATTGGACGAATACTGTTATCCTTACCATAAATAAGGAAGTTTGGGCATGTTTAGGAGGAAAGACAATGAGTTGTGCTTTATACATGGCTTTTATGTGATATCTAGGGTACATCTGGTTCAGAAGCAATTGATGCTATGGGACAAATATGTAGAATTGGGAGTCATGGATCTTGATTAAATCCACAGAAGTAATGAAGCTACCAAATGAGAGAATATAAGTGTACTTAGTGGTGATCCAGCAAGTAAAGGAAGAGGAAAGAAGAGAAGTGCTTCCAGTTAAGAGCTTTGGGATCTGTCCACTGTAAGATGATAGTCAAGGAAAGGATCCTGAGGAAGAGGAGTCAGGAAAGAGGGGAAACAAGGGAGGAAGCTGGTAGCACAGTCAGAACCCAGAGTCTGAAGATTCAAATCCCACCTGAGATGCTTACTCTATGTGTGACCCTAGGGAAGTCATTTTACCTGTTCGCCTAAGTTTTGTCACCTGAAAAATAAGGATAAAAGATGAAATCTCTTGCAAAGTTTTTGTGAGAATCCAAAGAGATAATTCACACACACATACACACACACACACACACTCACACAGTATACAGTAGGTACTACATAAATGCTTACTTTCTCCAGTTTCACAAACTACCATTGAGAAGAAAATATCAAGGAGGAGAAGGTTGGGGGAGGAGTGCCACAGAAGGATAAAGATTGAGAAGAGGTCATTGGATTTATCAATGTAACACATCTCTGGGAAAGATGCATAGAGTAGTTGTTGTAGAGTTTTGAGGCCCAAAATCAGATTTTAAGGGCTTGAAGATTGAGTGAGAGCAGAGGAAGTAGGGGTGATGATTGAAGATGGCTTCTTCAGGAATTTGGCTGAGAAAAAGGATTTAGATAAAGATCTATAGCTGGAAGGGAAGATGAAGCTTTATGGAAGGTAGGAAAGTCTTGGATTCATTTGTAGGCTGTAGGGAAGGAACCCACAGGGAAAGATTGGGAGACAGAGAATGAAGGGAAATAATTTTAAGAGTTATGTGCTGGAGGACACAGAAGAAAATGGGGATAAGGAAATGTGTGAAGCATAAAGAAAGAATATGTGGGAAAGCAATAAATAAGTAACCTTCCTCTTTGTTTCTTATTTCTTTTTTTTGGTTATTTTTTTTTCTCAAAATAGAAAAGCCTTCAGGGAAGAATTCAAAGATATGATACAGAAATGATGATTCTGAACTGGTAAATTCTTAGTTTTTATCCATCTCCTAGGAAATCCATGATTCCATCATTCTTGTTTCTTCACAGGGTTCCCCTTTCCCCAGATAACCTCAAACTAAATCCCTCCCTTACCTCAGAGTGGCATGATGTTAATTAGTGGTGCAGTTTAGGTGTTTTGTATGTGGTAGTGACACATTCATGCCAGTCTGATTGGAATGGCCCTACTTGATCAGTTCTCTGTACTTCAGAATGAGTGATTTGTTTTGTATCTCCCTACTCTTATAGGGAGAATTTCATAAATGATTCTACACACACACACACACACACACACACACACACACACACACAGCCCTACCTCAAGAAGAGATGGCCAGTTTTGAGCTCTCAGATAAACCCATCACTAACCCCTGGATATGGAAGACAGTACATGGTCATGTGTGTCTAGGGTGTTATGGTATCTGACACATAGGATTAAATTGGCCTATTAATTTCCTTAGCAACAGGAATGCTATAACATGGACCAAACTTGTAAGACTTTTATGAAATGGGTGAAGAAAGGTAGACCAGGGGCTGAACAGGATATAAACAGAATAATAAACTGACTTTCAGACTGTGAGCTTGACTATACATCCTATATGAATCCTGATGAAAAGGTAAGTATTGAGACAATAACACTGGTAACCAACCTTGGGAGCCCACTTCCATTACAATGAGATAAATCTGAACACTATCTAACTAACAATATCTTATTCCTTTAAAAACCCTGATGGGGGGGGGAGGTGGAGGTGGGAAAGGAATGTGGAAGAAAATTGTGTAACTTATAAATATGCAAGTGGATAAATGAGGATAAACTTGCATAACATGTAATTGGAAAAATAAAAACAATATTGATAAAAAACAGAATGGCTTTGCTCTTCTGATTTTTCTTTTGCTTCTTAAACCTCCTATATTCTTAAGTGCCAGATTTCTTTTGAAAACTGTCTACATAAATGATGATGCTGTCTTGGACATTAACTTCCTTTTAAGGGTATATATTTGATATTACAAGATAAGCAATCTGTGTCACAACCTGGGCAAAATGAGGGAATTCTGAGTACTATTTTAGTTAATGAATATTGTTATAAATCCACCCTTTGAATAAATATATTTTGCAATGCTATTTGCCTTAGGACTTAATGGAAAAATGAACAGTTTCAAGATGGAGTCAATGGAATAAAAGATATTAGCTGCTGCCCTGTTACTCTTATGACTCATGGAACAAAAGTCTTTATAGAAACCAAATTGCATAAAAGAATTAACTTGTCGGAGATTTTTGAAATGTTCAATAAAAACTATCCAGCACTTCAAATGAAACTAAAAATCTTTGTGTGTAGAGGAGGTAAGGAGCAGGGAAAAGTACCCAACCTGGGAGGCAGGAAATGCTTAGGCTTCACTGTAACGATTTTATTCTTGTCCCTAGAGAATTCTGACCCTGATTTTCATCAGAGAAAGACTTTTCCTTTCTCTGCTGCCACTCCTCATATCACAAGAAGAAATATTCATCAGCTGCTCCTTCACATCCATGAAGATGCTAAATTTTTATCGATTTATAAAGCCAAATTAGCATCAAGTTAAAATTCTACAAGTTAATATGTCTTGAATTCTTTTAAGTAAATGGATTCAAAATCTTTATATTTATAAATTCAAGGTTTTGTTAGTTTTCCAATGTGATATTCCTCCTCCCATTTTTTTTATGGGGATTTCCCAGTGGCCCTAACTTCTTCACTCACTCTGGGATAATTTTCTGTGGTTTCTCGGGGCTCAGTGAAATGCAGTAGAGAAGGTCTTGTAGTCAGAGGTTTGAATCCTGGCTCTATCATTTAAAATACTACTATTAATAACATAGCAACTTGAATTTTCCAAAGTGCTTTACTTTCATTATTCATACTAATGCCCTCTGTAACTTTGAACAAGTAATATGTTCTCTCTGGGGATCATTTTCCTTATTTGAAAAATGAAGATAATGTTGAATTATTTCTAAGGTCCCTTCCAGCTTTACATCTATGATGCTATGACCCTACTCACTTCTAACATGATGAAATTGTTGCTTTCTGGTCTATCAATTCTGAGAAATGGTACTATTAATGTGTGACGTTTGCTCCTTAACCTAGGATAGGGCATGCCTGGTAGTTATTGTATAGGATTCTGAACTACCTCTCCAATGAATGTGCAGTGATAACAGCTTGTTTATGGGTTCATCCTCTCTCATCAAAATAGAGTGAAGAGATGGTGGTGTTGTTCAAGCTGATGATGAACCAATGGAACTGGACCATTCAGAGTAAAAGAAACTTCCCACATTCAGTGATTACTTTATCATTTATCTCACCCAAGAATGTAGGGCAATGAAGTTATGTGTTGTTAAGACATGTTAAGACAAAGTGATCATGTTTGTTAAAAATCCATTTGTGGTTACTAATGTTTCTTATTTGTAGTAAAACTTTCCTTGCTTATGACCTAGTAAATATAATCAGCAAAGACTATTAATTCTAATCTCACCCATCATCTTTTCTAATGTACACTTGGTTCAACTCACTAGGGTTTTGACCATCTGGTCAACTATTTGAAGACAGACAAACTCTCTTTAGTTCCATTTTTTTTTATGTTTTTGCAAGGCAAATGGGGTTAAGTGGCTTGTCCAAGGCCACACAGCTAGGTGATTATTAAGTGTCTGAGACCAGATTTGAACCCAGGTACTCCTGACTCCAGGGCCAGTGCTTTATCCACTGTTCCACCTAGCCGTCCCTCTTTAGTTCCATTTTGTTTAACATTTCAGTCCCTTGTTTAAATGAAAGAAAAATGGCATTATAAACTTTTAAGATGACAAACTGAGAACTGATAAACTGTATGGCAGAATCATATTCTAGAGATCTCAATAGGGTAGAATTTGTTCAAAATTTAGTAGGATGTAAATTAACAGGGGAAAATACAAAGTTTTACTTCAAATACATAATTAAAATATAAGGGACATATGACTAGAGATGCATTTTAAATGAACTACAAACCAAACATAAATCAACATTTATTGATATGATTAAAAAATGCATTAAGAGATTAGGTTCAGAAATTGACTGATCATGTGACTGTCCGCCACCATGATCAGACCACGCCTAGAATATTGTGTTCAGGATTGAGTACCTCAATGAACAACTAGGTGACACAGTGAATAGAGTACAGACCTGGAATCGGGAGGATTCATTTTTCTGAGTTCAAATTTGACCTCAGATACTTATTAGCTTTGTGACCCTGGGCAAGTCACATCACTATATATTTGCCTCAGTTTCCTTTTTTTGCAAAATGAAGAAGGAGCTGTCAAATCACTCCAGCATCTTTGCCAAATAAACCACAATGGGGTCACAAAGAGTCAAATGGAACTAGAACAACTCAACCACAACCACGTCACTTTAGGAAAGACATTGCTAGAACAAGTAGGAACAGGGTGACTAGTAAGCTGATGGATTTTGAAGATTATTTGGTATTGTTTCAATTGGAAAAGGGAAGGTGACAGGTGATGTGATAACTATTGTCAAGTATCTGAAGTACTACCTTGTGGAAGAGTGATTAGATTTATCGGACTCGGCCATAGGAAGAGTGGATGAAAGCTCCAGAGGAGCAGGTATAAGTTTGAGGATGGAGAAACCCTCCCAATATTTAGAGCCAATCCAGAGGAGACTGGTTTGGGAATTGGAGAGTGCATTTTCCATTCACTAGAGACTTTTTTTAAAAAAAATTGAAAGGTTATTTTATTTTTGCAGTTAGTTGCAATGGATTTTTGCAGGGTTTTTTTTTTTCAGAATGTTTTCTCAACATTCCATTTGCAAATTCATAAATTCCACATTTTTCTCCCTTCCCCCCTCCACATGGTGGTGAACAGCCTGGTAAATGTTGTACATGTTCAATCCTGTTTAATATATTTCCATATTATTCTTGTAGTGCAAGAGGAGTTAGAACTAAGGGGAAAGAGAAAGACCATGAGAAAGGAAGGAAAAATATGGAAGTTTAAAAAAAAAACATAGCATGCATTCAAGACCTGGTGTTTTTTTCCCCTCTGGTTGTGGATAGCAGGTGTCTCAGGTTGTCCTTGATCTCTGAACTGTTGAGAGGAGCTGCATCCATCATAACTGATCATTTCACCATCTTCTTGTTACATTGTGCAGTGTTCTCTTGGCTCTACTCACTTCATTCAGCAACAGTTCATGTAATTCCATTAGAGATTTTCAATGATGATCACTTAATTGTTGGTCAGAGTAGAGAAGATTCTTGTTTCAGGTGTGGATTGGAACAGATGACTCTGCATGTTCTCTCTAACTCTGAAATTCAGAGAGTGTGCTTGGTCTTCTAGAACCCCACTAGGACCAGTAGCATATGGTAGAAAGTACAGAGAGAATAATTTGGGTTCTTCTCAGTAAAGTCACCTAACACTCATTGCTGTTCAAAGTGGAATTGGCTGTCTTAGTAGCTAGTAGATTTTCCTTTCCTTAAAGTCTTTCTTAAAGTCTTGCTGCTAGGTGGGGCAGTGGCTAGAACACCAGCCCTGGAGTCAGGAGGATCTGAGTTCAAATCCAGCCTCAGATTTTAATAATTACCTAACTGTGTGATCTTGGGCAAGTCACAACCCCATTGCCTAGCCAAAAAAAAAAGTCTTTAGGTGAAGACTGATTGGACCATATGTTTGAAGATACTTTGGGTATGGAACCCCTTCTGACTATGAACAGAAAACTCCAGGGTCTAGCCTGCCACTTTCTACTTCATTTGAGATTCTGAAAGTTACAAAATCTTGGCAGAAGTATCACAGGGAAATCACAGTCTTAGCTTCAGCTAATATCTGGCATTCTCTGGATGATTTTTCTGGACAGTCAGAAGCTTTTCATGATTCCTGGCCCACTGTAAATTAGTTGCTGACCTCTTCTGCAGTGAATTCTTTATAAGTTGGGCATTGAAACTATCTAATTTATGGACTTGTTAAGGGGGGACTGATTTGGGAAGCAGCATAAGTGTAAATACTGGACACCATAATGAAAATGTAGAATAAAGGTATATCTTGCTTAGCAAAATTTTTTGTAACTTCCAAATTAGTGTGTGTGCGTGTGTGTATTTTTAAAACATTTTAGGAAAAAAAGGCAATATTGTCATTTCTCCACTGGTGGATCATATTGCTGTATGTCATCCAAGAGATGATCCTGTGATGATTCCAACAATGGAGGAAGTCTTTGAGGAACATGGCAAAAAGTGGCATATTGTGAATTTTTTTACCCAAATGAGTAATCAATAAATGAATTCAAGGTCCATGTTAGGCTAGTTTTCTTCAAATAGCTAACAAGCATTTATTTAGTTCTATCAGCACATTCACAATAAATCCTTAAGTAAGATTTGTCTGAGTATGGGTATGCATGTGCGTTGGATACCTGCACTTTTTTATTTTTATTTATTTGTATGTTTTGAATTTTACCATTTTTCCCCAATCTTGCTTCCCTCCCCCCCCCCCACAGAAGGCAATCTGATGGTCTTTACTTTGTTTCCATGCTCTACATTGAACAAAATTGAATGTGTTGAGAGAAAAATCATATCCTAAAGGAAAAAATAAAATATAAGAGATAGGAAATAAGATAACCTTTTCTTTAAATTAAAGGTAATAGTCCTTGGTCTTTGTTCAAAATCCACAGTTCTTTCTCTGGATACAGATGGTATTTCCCATTGCATACAGGCCCAAATCGTCTCTGATTGTTGCACTGATGAAATAAGCAAGTCCATTAAGGTTGATCACCAACCCCATTTTGCTGTTATGATGTACAGTGTTCTTCTGGTTCTGCTCATCTCACTCTTAATTGAAGTCTTTCTCTTCATGAGATGATACCTTCTATTTCTGATCTGTTTTCTCATGTTGTTTTGCTTCCTTTATAGATTTAAACTTTCTTTCTGCAAGACTGTGCAGCTATTGGTGGATTAGTCATTATAAACTACTAGTCATTATAAACAATTTTGCTCTTTCACTCCTCTGTATACCATGATATTATTGTTCAATAATGATAATTACAGATCAGCCTAGAAGTAGGAGTAGCACCTCAGCCCCCACATTCTTTGGCCTGAAGGAAGGAAAATCAGTGTCCATATTGTGACAAATATCATCACCATCATCAGCAGTGACATCATCATCATCTTCACTCTAATACCACATTCCATTGTTATTGTGCTCTACTGGAAAATTATCTTCTCCCAGATAACTCCAGAAAATCCTCCCATTCTCAAATCAAGATTTGGTAGGTTGACATCTCTAGCATCTGTCCTCTTCTCTTCCCTCATGCTACAGGCATCCTTATTAAGATCCTCATCAACTCTCCTCAAGAGGCTTGCAGCACCCTTATTGATCTCCCACTTTCCAGTCTTATCTTCTGCATAGTTACCCCAATACTCTTCCTGAAGTGTACACTGTCATGCTCCTGTTCAGTAAATTGCAATGACTTTGTGTTGTTTTGATGTTCAAACTTGATTATAATTTGATTACACACACACACACACACACACACACACACACACACACACACACAGTTTATATTTCAGTCAAACTGTTCTACTCTCTGGTCCTGTAGACACAAACGCTGTCTTTGTCTAAGACCTGGAATGCTCTCTCTCCTCACCTTTGCCTCTTGGAGTCTCTAGCTCTTCCACTAGCTGGGCATTGCTTCCTATACAAAGGTTTTTGCCTAATCTACTGGATTTTTAGAACTCTATCTTAATCTGTGCCCTTGCCCATTACTTTGTCTTTATTTTGCATCTATTTTGTATATACCTAAGTTTGTGCACATTGTATTTTACTTTAAAATGATAACTCCTTGAGGGCAGGCATACCTTTTGATATATACTGTCTTATTCTCAAAGTATTTCTTAATCATAGTTTCTAGAAAGGGGCTGAAGCTAAGGAACCATCTAATTCAAACCCTTCATAAGAAAACTTAGAATTTGTTTTCTCTTGCCTAGAATGTTGCTTAGAACATACGGAGTGCTTAGTAAGTGCTTGTTTTCTAAATAATAAACATTTATTAGTCATTTACTGCATTCCAGACACCTGGCTAACTTTAGGGGATGCAAGAAAGCAGCAAAAACCAGTCTTGTCCTGTAGAAGCTCAACTCATTGTTGAATTGAATTCTACCCTTTCCTGAGAGTAATCTGTGCTTTTTTATTAGTAGGTGAACAATAGAATGGTGCACACAAACTATTATTTAAATAAGAATGCCATAAAAATAGCCCTGGTCATGGAGTCCATCTTAAGAAAACTGTGTGTTTTTGATGCTAGCAGGAAGAAGACCTGGATGTGGAGAATTTTAACTACAGAATAACTTGTTTGTGTACTTGCATTCTGCTTTTAAATTGCATTGACCCTTATGTATATTAGTTGGAATCTGCTGAAGGTAGATGTGATTAGAACAGACGATAGAACAATTTAGCATTTGATATATACTGTCTTATTCTCAAAGTATTTCTTAATCACAGTTTCTAGAAAGGGACTGAAGCTAAGGAATCATCTAATTCAATCCCTTCACGAGAAAATTTAGAATTAGAGATCATTCATCTAGTTAGTGATGTTGCTAGGTCTGGACCTGAGTTCACAAGTTCATAAGAGCTTTTTCTCCATAGAAGTGAGAGGTAAGATATCTTAAATCTATTAGTAACAGATCTCTTAATATTTTTCTGATGAAAATGTTGATAAATTTTGGGGGAAATGTGATTAGAGAGGTAGGAAATGGTACAATTAAATATGTGTTATACACTTAAATATTGTTATAAAAATCTGACACTTTGATTTTATGCAATGTCACGAAACAGCAGATTCCTCTGCACTTTACATTTTCTTTATTAAAACTCAGTATGATGGTTTAATCAGGAAAATATACAAAATAGATGAAAGAAAAAAATTTGTCTTCCCCCCAAACCTTAAAAGACAAAAATGCCAAATATACTTGCCTTTCCCAGGACCTCAACCTAGTTTAGGGATCCCAGTTATAACTCTCTTCAGAGACTTTAGGGGAACTGTCAGTGAGAACTATTGCCACCAGGACTTTAAAGAGAAGGGATTTAGGTAATCAATTTTTCCTTTTGCTATACAAATTAAATATCATCTTGCAGATAAATGGTGATATTTGCTAATCAGAAAGAATTTCTTTAAGTATTTGGGTTTTACAGACCAAATTGTCAGAAAGTGAGATTTTTCATTTCTAAACCTCTGTTCAGACTGGATGATTAGATTTGCCTTTATGAAGACATCTTGGTCACAGAGCTACAGTTTTATACTGGGGGTCATTCAAGAGCTAAAGACTGAATTGTACTCAAGGTTTACATATATTTTGGCCTTTTCTCCCTCAACTCCCTCATTGTATTTAAGTACTATCATTTTGAGAGAAGTAATGGGCTCTGGAGAGAAGAACTAGAGACATTATTATTAATCTACTGGTATGTCTAGAATTTGATACAATTGCAGGCGGACATAAGAAAAGGACATTTGATGATTTAGGTGACTGAGCTATAGGCTTCAAGCCAAACTATCAATATCTTATATATTTTGGGATCTTGGGATTTGGGGATCTATTATGGTATCTGAGGAGGAATAGCAGGGAGAGGTAGGAAGACTCCCTTGCCCCTTGAGGATTAAGTGGGGTTTGCTTCTCCCCCCAGAAGGCCTTTGTATAGTCCTTTCATTTGGATGCATGACTCCTTGGTAGTCACCCAGGGCTCTGACCACTGGAGATGATCTAGGCAAGACCAGCCAGAAGAAGAAGAGGTGTGACTCACTGGGGGACACTTCAGCTTAGGTTGTACCCGCCCTCTTTCTTGAATTCATTGAAGTGAGAATTTTATTTTTAATGTATATCCTCAGTGTGATAGGGAAATGCTGTGTATAAAATACTATGTGGCCAGATTTTGGAAGTTGTGTTGTTTTTTTCTCTGATATCCTCCTGGCTCATCTCAGTGTGGTGGGAGTAGGGGTGCAGTGGGTTGAATGGTCCAATATTTATTTTTCATTTTCTGCAAGGCAAATGGGGTTAAGTGGCTTGCCCAAGGCCACACGGTTAGGTAATTATCAAATGTCTGAGGCCAGATTTGAACTCAGGTACTCCTGACTCCAGGGCCGGTACTCTATCCAGTGCACCACCTAGCTGACCCTTCAGCTTATTTTAATCTATATTCTCCTGAATAAATATCAGACTTTATCCCATTCAATCCCTCCTCTTTATCTTGATGAGATTTCTTCAAATTTCTGTAATAAAAGCTCAGATTGCTAGTCCATCTGGTCATCATCCTCATGATTTATATTGTTAAGAGGAATCCATCCCTGTCTCTTTAAGATCAACAATTTTGTCTGATTAGAAGTGATAGTCACCATTTTATTAAGACTATCCATGGGGCAGCTAGGTGGCTAGGTTCCGAGAGGGAACACGGCCTCATTCCGAAAAGAGCCGACCTCGGCCGGGCCCTCCAGGCGCTTGGGCCGCCGCAGGGGGCCGGCCGGACCGGGCCCAGAGACGGCCCAGCCCGGATGTAATCTTAACATTCAAAATTCTCCCTCCTTTGCTTTCAGTGGAGAACATCTCCACCCTGCCTCTCCTACTCCTTTTCATAAGGAGAAGGCATAAGTAGGGGTGTCACACATACAGAATCAAGGGAAGGTAACAAATACAGATCCCCTGACTATACAATGTACATATAGGCAAGAGATGGTAGAGATGAACTGGTCCAGTGTCTCTCCTCACTTCTCTTCTCTCCTGGAGACATCTGAAGTCCTTCTGCATCTTCTGAATCTGTTCCAAAAAGTCCTCTCCAACTCAGGTGACTTGTTGAGACCTTGACTTCTGATAAAGAAACTGCTTACTCAGATCAAAAAACAAGTTTTCATCACAAGACAATGAGATTTTGGAGCTTATTACAATTTACATTTTGCCTTATTGCCATATTGATGCAACAGTCATCTTAGTTCAGAGTATCCAGCCTTTGCTCTTATTACAATAATGGCTCAAACATCCTTAAGCAAAAGGAATTTTTTTCCAAAATATTCCCAAATATAACATAGATTTTCCTTTTCTGATATACTTATCTGACTCACATTCCTTTCCTTAAACTAGGCCTTAAAATTATAATTATCCTAAGAATTTCCTATTCTTCTTCTTCTTACCTAAAAGTTGATAGCAGGTGTCAGAGCCACACACCTAACACACCTAACCTATCTCTGGCTATTAGAGCCAATTCAACTAAAACAACTTTTTCTGGTTTGCTTAGTAGCCATAAAGATCCAAGATACCAAAGTAAAATTCTGTTATAGATATAAGTATTGAATATCACTCTCCAGGCAGAGGTCATGTGGTAGTCAAATGTCTTAGGCCAGATTTATTCTTCCAGGTGAGACATTATCCAAATGTCGTTTTGGGGAAATCAAGTCAAAGGGGTCCAACCTCAGCTATACTAAGAAACTGCCTCTTTGGCTGCACATCCCTGTCACCTGATATCTTTAGCCCATCAGCTTCCTTGCCTCCAAGAACATGACATTTACCCAGTAGCACTTCCTTGTGATGTTCATCCTGGTATCTGACCAAAAAAAATTGATTAAAAGTCTCATGATCTAAAATAGTTGTTTTACCTAATTAGATCTCCAAGTGAATCCACTTCACAATCTGGATGTGGGGTGTCACTATCAATTGACCTTCTTCCTTACACATATATCACATATCTACTCTGAATGTCACTGTTATCAGAATAAATTAAATAGGGTTACTTTCTAAACATTCAGAAAGCAGTCAAGTTCCCTAGCATTCCTTGACATATAAAAGAGAAAAACAAACTTCTTCACAAATATGTTTCATAATTCAACTAGAAGGTCTATCCTCCTGGTAATACTAACTTCTAATCTGCAGACCCACATCCCTTTGTCTGAAAGATGGTATATTAGAGGCCTCTTGACTAGCCTGCTGTATTACAATAAATAAACACCTCATTTGGCTAGGAGACTATTCTAAGAATTCTTACATAACAATTAACCAGAGATTGTCACAGAAAAAAATCACAAATTATTATGATTATTGTCTTTCCCATGTTTCTGAGGTGCTTTTACTTCAAAGTAAACAACCACAACTTTGAGATTATTAATACAAATATATGCATATAACCACAAAAATATTATATAATTGGCAAGTTCTTATACAAACAATTTCTATAATAAACCTGATTAATTATTAATTATTAGTCATGTTTGAAATGCAAATTATTACTTTTCAGAATTCATTCAATCCATTCGAATACCTTAAGGATCTCTAAATTTAACAAAACAGTAATAAGTGTAACACATTAAGAATTAGATTTCACAAAACAATCTTTCCATTATTACATTTATATCTGGACCTACAGATCTAGAGCAAGGCCCAACACATCATTTAAAAATTTCAAGGAACCCAGAGAGTCATGACCTTTGATAATTTCCCTCATCCCTACAAAGCAATTAATTATTAATTTCAGGTTTCACAAAATTACAGTAAAATAGTTTACATTTCCAAAAGTAGATCACATGTTTGATAACGCTCTTCAACATCTTATCCATTGATAAGTCATCTATTTAGGGTTACATAATTTTTAATTTCCTAATCATTTTCCAAAGCCCCTCACATTTATTCAACATTATTGGGAAGGGTATCTTACAGTTAAGATATTCCTCCAGATCTTTTATACACTATCCTTCTGGATCTGCATTTAATATGAAAGAAGAAATGTGTAATTTTACTTCTTTAAAATTTAAACATTAAATTCTTAACCTATATGAAACATAAGGTTTTCAGGCTGACATCTCATTCTCTTAAAGCGAAACAAAACAACAGGTTTTCTTTTTGGTTTTTTTGTTGTTGTTTTTTGCTTTTTTTGCAAGGCAATGGGGTTAAGTGACTTGCCCAAGGTCACATAGCTAGGGAATTATTATGTATCTGAGACCAAATTTGAACTCAGGTCCTCCTGACTCCAGGGTTGGTGCTCTGTCCATTGAACCACCTAGCTGCCCCTGCAACAGGTTCTCTTAAAGTTAACATTATGATTAAATATCTTTTACACACAAACCTTTTCTAAATTTGTGCTTTATAAGCTTGTCTATCTCTTCTTCCAAATATATTTCTATTTTCAAAATAAAGAAAATAAGATTCTTCATGAATTTAGTAATTTCAAAAACCTGTGTTACATTTCCATATATAATTTCTTCTTTTTAAATAACAGATAATAAATAAGCTACATTGATCTTACATATAAATATTCCTTTTTATAAACATGAGGAGAAAAACAAAGCCTTTCACAAATTCTCTAGGCCAAAATGACCTTGAGAGCTATGACCTATTAGCAAAGTATTTTCTAGTTTTTTATTATAACAAGTCTTTACATATGTGACAGATGAAATTCAATCCATTCATAATTTATTACAAAACAATTTTAAAGTCTCAAAAAGTAAAGCTTAAACTATTCTTATACAAAGTTTACAGTTTGTACACAGCATATTTCAATTCCATGTATGTTTTTGCTCCCTAAAATTTTAAAATACAAAGAATTCTTAAGACCAATTGTTCCTTTAAAAAAATCCATTTTTATAACTACAAGATTTTCTTTATACGTCTCTTAAATTCCAAAAATTGGACTTCCAGCCAAGCTGGCAGAGAGAAGCCAGGTCCTGTGCTAAGGACTCCTGATCTTCCCTCATAAACAACATCAAACAAACCTCTTAATGGAAGTCCTGTTAACAAAACCCAGAAAAGAAGCTAGAAAAACAACACCTATCTCAAGGTCTGTGTTCAGGGATCGGGGGTGTGGCAAGTGCAGCCAGTGGGGGAAGGGCAAGTGCCAGCTTTCACTGTGGGAACCACTTTTCTCTGAACAACAACCAGAGAGAGTAGGTGTGGCCATGGGACTGATAGTCTGGGACTTACAGGAAGGGCTGGAGGGTAGATTCCAGTCTCTAGTAACCCCTATTGCCTGGGAGGAGATATTACATTCAGTAAGAAAAGCCTCCAAAACCCCCTACTAGCCCACTTAGTGAGCAAATCCTCCAGCACCTACTACTGGCCAGCTGGAGATGTTACACTTAGTGAGTAAAGCCTCTAGGGATCTCAATACCAGCCCCTCTCCCAACACAAGATCTTAGGGAAATGAAGAAAGGCCAGTGGAAGGGGGGGCATAGAAAAATTCTATGAAGGAAACGACCCTTATTCAGAGACATGTAAAACCCTTGAGGAAAATATGATTTGGTCTCCAGAACAGAAAGATTTCCTTGAAGAAATCAGGAAGGAGTTTAAAAATCAATTGGAAAATATGGGCAAAGAAACCCAAGAGAACATTAACACCTTGCAACAAGAAAACAAATTCTTGGAAAATACAATTGGAGAAATGCAAAAAGAAAATAATTCTCTCAAAACCTCAAATAATCAAAAGGAAAACTCTTACAGAAATAGAATTGACCAATTGGAAAAGAAGTTGAAAAAGGTAAATTCTTCTCTAAAAAAAAGAATGGAGTCTATGGAAACCAATGACTTCATGAGACAACAAAAATTGGTTAAAAAAACCAAAAAATTGAAAAAATAGAAGAAAATGTTAAATACCTTGTCAGCAAAACCCCTACCTCGAGAATAGATTGAAAAAAGATAACCTAAAAATTATTGGTCTTCCTGAAAACATTGAAGAGGGAAAAAAAAAGCCTGGATGCAACATTACAGGTTTTAGTGATGGAAAACTATCCAGATATCATAGAACCAAAAGGCAAAATAGTTATTGAAAAAATACATTGAGCCCCTCTGGAAAGGGATCCCAAAATGAAAAGACCAAGGAATATTGTAGCCAAATTCTAGAACTATCAGATAAAAGAGAAAATCCTTCAAGCAGCCAAAAAGAAACAATTTAAATACCAAGGAGTCACAGTAAGGATTACATAGGACCTGGCAGCATCAACATTAAGGGATTGAAGGGCCTGGAATGCAATATTCTGAAAAGCAAGGGAGCTTGGAATGCATCCAAGAATCCATTATCCAGCAAAACTGAGCCTTCTCTTCCAAGACATAAAATGGACATTTAAGGAAATGGGAGACTTCCAACTTTTCCAGATGAAAAGACCAGAGCTTAATAGAAAATTTGGACTTCAAACAGGAGACTCAAGAGACATAAGAAAAGGTAAAATTTTAAAAAGAGGGGTGGAGGGAAGGGGAAAAAACTGTTATCAAATAAGGTGAAATAGGATATATCCTTACCTGGAAGAAAGACTTTAACAACTCTCAAGAATTACAACTGTATTAGAGAAAATTTAATTAGACAGAAGAGATGGATATACATGACTTATTTGAGAAACTGTTATCCAATAAGATGAAACTGGATATATCCTTACCTGGGAGAAAGACTCTAATAACTCTCAATAATTTTAATTCTAGTAGAGAGAATAGCCAGAAGTGATGGACACTCATAAAGTTTCTGTGACTCAGATAGAATGATTTAAAAACAATGTCTCCTTAAAAAGGAGGGCAGTAAAGAGATGGGAGGATGGAGGAGACTGAATGGGGTTACATTATATTAAGAAGTACAAGGGGCAGCTAGGTGGTGCAGTGGATAAAGCACTGGCCCTGGAGTCAGGAGTACCTGGGTTCAAACCTGGTCTCAGACACTTAATAATTACCTAGCTGTGTGGCCTTGGGCAAGCCACTTAACCCCATTTGCTTTGCAAAACCTAAAAAAAGTACAAAGGACTTAATGCAATAGAGGGGAAGAGGGGAGGAGATAAGAACTGCCTGAATCTTACTCTCATCAGATTGGCTTAAAGTTAACATACACATAAGTTAAGAAACTTATCTTACATTTAAAGTGTTAAAAGTGGAAAAGGGGAGGGGGAGGAAAGGGCAAATCAACAGAAGGAAAGGAAGTAAGAAGGGGCAAAGGGAAGGGGGGAATAAGGGGAGGGTGCTGTATATAGGAGGGCAAACACACTGAAGGTAGTGGTATTCAGAAGCAAAACACTGGGAAATATGGATAAAGGCAAAAGGGGAAATACAAATGGCGGGAAGATAACAGAAGGCAATAAAGAGTTAGTAATTATAACTTTGAATGTGAACGGGATGCACTCTCCTTTAAAATGTAAGCAAATAGGGGCAGCTAGGTGGTGCAGTGGATAGGGGCAGCTAGGTTGGACAGTGGATAGAGCACTGACCCTGGAGTCAGGAATACCTGAGTTCAAATCCAGCGTCAGACACTTAATAATCACCTAGCTGTGTGGCCTTAGGCAAGACACTTAACCCCATTGCCTTGCAAAAAATGAAAAATAAATAAATAAAATAAAATGTAAGCAAATAGCAGACTGGATTAAAAAAACAGAATCCTACAATATGCTGCTTACAAGAAACTCATTTGAAACAGAGAGATACATATAGAGTAAAGGTAAAAGGTTGGAGCAAAATATATTTTGCTTCAGCTAAAGTTAAAAAAGCAGGGGTAGCAATCCTTATCTCAGACAAAGCAGCTGCAAAAACAGATAACATTAAAAGAGATAAGCAAGGAAAATGTGTCCTCCCAAAAGTTACCATAGACAATAAAGTAATTTCAATTCAAAATATGTATGCACCCAATGATATAGCACCCAAATTCTTAGAGGAGAAGTGGAAGGAATTACAGGAAGACATAGACAGCAAAACTCTACTAGTGGTAGACCTCAACCTCCCACTTTCAGACTTTATCTAAGATTTATCTAATCTAATCATAAAATAAATAAGAAGGAAGTTGAGGAGGTAAATAGATTGTTAGAAAATCTAGACACGATAGATTTATGGAGGAAACTGAATGGGAATAGAAAGGAATATTCTTTCTTTTCTGCAATACATGGCACTTGACTATGTACTAGGGCATAAAAACCTAATAATCAATTGCAGAAAGGCAGAAATAGTGCATACATCTTTCTGAGATAATAATGCACTAAAAATCATATGCAATATTGGTCCAGGGAGATATATAACCAAAACTAATTGGAAACTGAATAACCTCATTTTAAAGAACAACAAATTATAGAAAGAATTATTTTATCCTAGATAATGACAATAATGAAACAATATACCAAAACCCATGGAATACACTCAAGGCTACTGTTAGAGGATATATTATATCTTTGAATGCTTATATGAATAAATTAGAGAAAAAAGAAATCAATGAACTAAATATACAACTAAAAAATTAGAGAAAGAACAAATGAAAGACCCCCCCAGTTAAATACCAAATTAGAAATTCAAAAAATTAAAGGAGAAATTAATAAAATTGAAAGCAAGAAAACTATTGAACTAAAAAATAAAACCAAGAGCTTGTTTTATGAAAAACCCAATAAAATTGATGGTTGATTTGATTAAAAAAATGAAAGAAGAAAACCAAATTGCTAGTATCATAAATGAAAAAGGTGAATTCACCACCAATGAAGAGGAAATTAAAGCAATAATTTGGGATTATTTTACTTAACTCTATGTCAATAAATTTAATAATCTAAATGAGATGGATGAATATTTACATAATATAAGTTGCCCAGGTTAAATGAAGAGGAAATTAAAAACCTAAATAAGCCTATCTCAGAAAAAAGAAATTCAATAAGCAATTATTGAGCTCCCTAAGAAAAAATCTCCAGGGCCAGATGGATTCACAAGTGAATTCTATCAGACATTTAAGGAATTGGTTCCAATTCTATATAAACTCTTTAGGAAAATAGGTAAAGATGGAACTCTGACTAACTCTTTCTATGACATCAATATGGTGCTGATACCTAAACCAGGAAGAGTTAAAACAAAGAAAGAAAATTATAGACCTATCTCCCTGATGAATATAGACATAAAAGTTGTAATAAAATCTTAGCAAAATGGCTACAGCAAGTTATCACTAGGATAATACATTATGACCAAGTAGGATTTATCCCAGGAATGCAGGGTTGGTTTGATATTAGGAAAATTGTCAGTATAATTAATTATATCAATAAAAAAACCTATCAGAAATCATATGATTATATCAATAGATGCTGGAAAAGTTTTTGAAAAATACAGTAACCATTCCTACTAAAAACACTAGAGAGTGTAGGAATAAATGGATTGTTCCTTAGAATAATAAGTAGTATCTATCTGAAACCATCAAAAAGCATTATATGCAATGGGGATAGGCTAGAGGCATTCCCAATAAGATCAGGGGTGAAATAAGTATGCCCATTATCACCACTACTATTTAGTATTGCATTAGAAATGTTAACTTCAGCAGCAAGAGAAGAAAAAGAAATAGAAGGAATCAGAATAGGGAAGGAAGAGACAAAACTCTCACTCTTTGCAGATGACATGATGGTATACCTAGAGAATCCAAAAAAATCCCCTAAAAAACTACTAGAAATAATTAGCAAATTTAGCAATGTCACAGGATATAAAATAAAGTCTCATAAACCCTCAACATTTCCATATATGACTAGCAAGATGCAGCAGAAAGAGCAAGAAAAGAGAAATCCCATTCAAAGTAACTTCAAGGGCAGATAGGTGGCACAGTGGATAGAGCACCAGCCCTGGAGTCAGGAGCACCTGAGTTCAAATTCTGCCTCATACACTTATTAATTACCTAGCTGTGTGGCCTTGGGCAAGCCATTTAACCCTATTGCCTTGCCAAAAAAAAAAAAAGAAAGAAACTTCAGACAATATAAAATAACTGGGAGTCTACCTGCCAAGGCAGACTCAGAAACTTTTTGTAAAATAATTGCAAAGTACTTCTCACACAAATAAAATCAGACTTAAATAACTGGGCAAATAACTGCTCATGGCCAAGCAAATATAATAAAAATGATAATTCTACCAAAATTAAACTAATTTGTTTAGTGCCCTACCAATCAAAATTCCATAAAATTACTTTGAGTTAGAAAAAAAATTGTATGTAAATTCATATGGAGAAATAAAAAGTTGAAAATCTCCAGGCATTTAAGGCAAAAAAAAAAGTGAAAAAGAAGGTGGCTTATCCTTACCAGATCTAAAATTGTATTATAAAGCATCAATCATCAAAATTGTCTGGTATTGGCTAAGAAATAGAGCAGTAGATCAGTGGAATAGTCTAGGTGCAATAGCAGGAAATGATTATAGTAATTTGCTGTTTGATAAATCCAAAAAGTCCAGTTATTGGGATAAAAACTCTGTCTTACTGTTGAGAAAATTGGAAGTTAGTATGGAAGAAGCTTGGATCAGAACAACACATCACACCCTATACCAAGAAAAGATCAAAATGGATACAGGAACTAGACATAAAAAACAATATTATAAGAAAACTAGAAGATCAAGGAGTAGTGTACCTGTCAGACTGATGGAAAGGGAAGCAGTTTATGACCAAGGAAGAGATGGAGAACATCATTAAAACAAACTAGATAATTTTGATTACATTAAATTAAAAAGCTTTTGCACAGACAAAACCATTGTAACCAAGATCAAAAGAAATGTAGTAAATTGGAAAACAATTTTCATGACTAGTGTTTCTAACAAAGGATTCATCTCTAAAATATACAAGGAACTGAATCAATTTTTTTTTTAAAAGACAAGCCATTCCCCAATTAACAAATGGTCAAACGATATGCAAAGGCAATTTACAGATGAGGGTATCAAAGCAATTCATAGTCATATGATAAATTGCTCTAAATCACTAATTATTAGAGAAATGCAAATTAAAATATCTCTGAGGTACCACCTCACACCTCTCAGACTGGTCAATATGACCAGAAATGAAAATGATAAATTTTGGAAGGGATGTGGGAAATCTGGGACACTAATACATTTTTAGTGGAATTGTGAACTCATCCAATCTTTCTGGAGAATAATTTGGAATTATGCCCAAAAGGCAACAAAAATGTGCATACCCTTGAATCCAGCTTGGTCTATACCTTGAAGTGATTATGAAAAAGGGTAAAAACATCACCTGTACAAAAGTGTTCATAGTAGCTCTGTTTGTGGTGGCAAAGAAATGGAAACTGAGGGAATGTTGATCAAATGAGGGAAATGGCTTAACAAACTGTGGTATATGTATGTGTTGGAACACTATTGTTCTATTAGAAAGTAGGAGGGATGGAAATTCAGGGAAGCCCAGAAGGATTTGCATGTTCTGATGCTGAGAGAGATGAGCAGAACCAGAGGAACATTGTACACCCTAACAGCAACATGGGAGTAATGGTCAACCTTAATGGACTTGCTCGTACCAAGAGGGCAACAATCAGGCACAATTTTTGGGATATCTGTGATGGAGAATACCATCTGTTTCCTGAGAAAGAATTATGGAGTTTGAACAAAGACCAAAGACTATTACCTTTAATTTTAAAAAATGTTGTCTTATTAGGTAATCCTGCTATATCTCATAGTATGTGTTTCTTCTTTAAGGATATGATTTCTCTCTCATCACATTCAACTTAGATCAATGCTAATTTGGGGATGATGTAAAGACTAACAAATTGTCTTCTGTGGGGCTGGCGGGGAGGGAATGCAAGATTGTGGGGGAAATTGTAAAATTCAAAATAAATAAAAACCTTTTTAAAATTAGAAAAGGCAAATGAGATAAAATTATAACTCAAAATGACCTATCCTGTAAACATGAGCCTAATTATCAGCAAAAGAAAAATATTTAAGATATATCTAAAAAATTAAAAACAAAGAGAATCATGAATAAAAATATTCCAAAAGTCATATTCAAATTAACCTTAAACCATTTTCTTTTCAAAGCCTAAAAAGTTTGCAAATTCTTATCTTTATCATTGCAATTCTAACTTCTCAATGATCTAACTTATAAGAGCTTTTTATCCTTACTGACCAACATTTCTTAATATTAGAACATTTTATGTTCTGGGCATTAGATATTCCCCACAATTTGAGATATCAATGTAATATGTACTAGTTCTTTACCTTTACTGTTTATCATTCCTTACTCACTCCAAATTTTTACAAGTCTGTCCTGACAATAGTTTTGGCAGACTCCCATGACTCTGGAGGGGCCATAAAACATCAAAATCAAAAACTCAAACTTTTTTTTTTACAAACCCCTTAATTCAGTTTACATGTATCTTTAGATTAGCACATTATAAAATCAATAATAACATAATGAAATTAACATTTACCTAGCAATTGCTTTCATATCAAACTTTTCACTTTATGGAGTTTATTACTTCTCCAATCAATTCACTGCCAAACACTGCAAAAAGTGGCAGTTTGATGCAATTTTAAAATCACCTCAACCTCATACAAACACATTTCCCTATAGACTTATAGTTCTATACTTTCTTCTTTTCTTACAATAATTTGTAAACCACAAGTTTCCAGTTTCCCAAATCCATCTTTTATATACAAAGTCAAACCTGCTCAAACCTTCTGTTTACATGATTTAATCAATTTCCATACTTAACAAATGGTTCAATAAATATCCCCAATTGTCTCTATGTCTGGATTTTCTTTCCAGTTCTTTCCAAACCTCTGACCCAGACTATACAACTCACATTTTCCCTCAATCTAATGTTCTACCATTCCTTTTCATTAACTCTTCTTAATTCATACTGTTCTGAACTAGTCATATAACTTTTATAGCTATATAAACCACAGATATGATTCCATTTTTCATAATACATTTTTCATTCCAAGATTTTAATATTTAGCACTTCTTGCTTAAAGCTGCTAAAACTCTGGAGAAGGCAAATAGTCATTCAAAAAACCTTTAGCCTAATTAGAATATTCCCTGCCCCTCTTCTTCAAATAGAGTAAGCTGAATAACTTTCATAGGGGGACAGTCTTAAATCATTTCTTGGGGGGGGGGGGTGTTGATCTTCTGTTCTTAATTCCTTACATGTCCCATAATTTTCTGTAATAACTAGCATTATCAGAATCTATATTGATAAACTCCTGAAGCTCTAATGATACCATATCATTCTGGGAAAAGATTAACTATTTAGTTTCTCCTGTACTGACATATCTTGGTAACCACATTATATACTTTAGGATTAACCTGACTCTCTTTGTTTTTCTGAAATTTATTTTCCCACAATTTTCTCAAATTAAAATAGCATTCCTTTCTAAGATTTCTTTGTTTAACATATTTAGTAACATTCACTATCTCTTTCCTGTTTCTTTAACTTCAAAATAAGGTTTCTTTTGAGCACTTATTTTACTAATTCTTCCTGAAGTAATTCTCTCTCCTAGTTAGTCCTTTTTCTAAAAGGGGGAGGGAGGGGAGAAACATTCTGGCAGCACAAAATCATGGAGAATAGGGAAGAGAAGGGAACATAAATAAGGAACGGGGCAGGGGGTTGGTGAGCCTTCTCATAATAGCAGAATAACAGGGTGAGTAGTTTGGTCTCAGTCAATTTAACACTATAATCCATTCCTCTTTTAAATAAAAAAAATCCCTCTTGGAACTGCTCAAGAGACAACCCAAGGGCGAGGAGGAAGGGATCAGATTATCCATTTAATCTCAGGGAGAAAGCAGTCTCAGGGGGAGAGCCAATGAGGGCATTAGATGCAAACTGACTAAAAATCCAGCCTGGAATCTCCTTCAGGTGACCAAAATAACAAAGAACAGCAATTTAAATGAGGCAACCCAAGGAAGTCTTTAGGGGAACTTGCTGCCTCCCCTTTCCCTCTGTTTAACAAATCAATAGAGGAACCAAACACACAAGTAAATAGAAAATCTAAACATATAAAGAGAGACAAGGCACAGACAGGGATTACACAAAGACAACAGAATTTTCCAAAGTGACAATTTCAGCATATATCAACAAACACAGGCCAATGGCAAATTCCTGATATCTCAGGAACACTGTTAGGGGAGATTTCAGTGTGCATCTGACAATCTCTCTCTCCCAAAAGCAGACCAAATGTGTTCCTTGCTATTGCAAGGAGCACCCAAAAGAGGGAACCCAGACATTATGTGTGATATGAAATTCCCCTTCAACTAAATGTCTAGACCCAAAACCAGAACAAGCTTATCTCTGGAGGAAGCTATGAGGACCAGTCTAGGGGGTAGAAGCAGAATTTGGCAGAGGTTTTAGGTAAAGGGGAGGGAGTAAAAGGAAGGGATCCCATTCTTCCCTCTTATCCTCCTTCCTTTCTTTAGCCTTATTCTCCTGATTCAAAAATACCTTTTCCCCAGGAAGCCATGAACTGGCATATACTATTTCCTCCAGGTTAACAGATTCCTTTCCATTAACAAATAGGTTCAATTTTTAACACACCCAATCTTCAACAGTATCATAAAGAGGCCAAACAGTTCCTTCTCCTATGTCTTTAATTCCCCATACAAGACAAAAATACTTAATCATTTTCTTCTTACTCTTCCCTTTATATTTTGGTAACTTATTCCAACCACTTAATCTTCTCCCTAAGGGACTATCTACTGGTACCTCTGTCTTATTTGCCGTGGGGGAAGACTTGGAGGGGCCCTTCCCATTTTAAATATTGACAAAGACCTCTCAGGATCAAGTGCCTTTAGATCCAAGTTTCTTATGCCCAATACAGTGGGGTCACCATTACCTCTCTTGTCCCCTCATTATTTTGTGATCTCATTTGTGAAAAATTCCATTGTGGCTTGTTTAGATTTCACATTTTTAGTGAAATTATTCTTTCTCATGATCATGTAAACATGGATCACCAAAGACTAAAATTACTTATCTCATCGAACATCTTTTCTAAATGCACAATTAATTCTACCCACTAGGGTTTTGACCTTCAGATCAACCATTTGTATGTAGTTCAGTGGATTCCCACTGGCCATATGTTATTTAATATTTGTCTTTATTTAGAGGAAAGCAAAGATGACATGATTATAAAATTTTCAGATGACACCAAACTGAAAGAACTACTAAGTTGAGTGTCAGAATCATACTCTAGAAAGATCTCAGAAGGGTAGAAATTTGTTTAAAACTTAGTAAGACATAATTTAAGAGGAATAAATACAGTCTTTAATTCAACTACATAGTTATAGAAGAGATAGAGGACAATAGATTTGAGAAGATATCTGCATTTTAAACGAACTACAAGCCAAACAAGCATCGACATTGTGTGATAATATAGACAGGAAATGCATGAAGAGAATATGTTCAGAAATTGGCTGCTCATTCCATGGTCCTCTGCCATGATCAGACCACACCTAGAATATTGTATCCAGTGTTTAGTACGTCAATGTTCCACCAGGTGGCATGATGAATAGTGTGCAAGGATAGGAGTCAGGAGGACCCATCTTCCTGAGTTTAAATCAGGCATCAGATACCAGTTTTGTAGCCCTGGGCAGTCACTTCACCCTATTTGACTCAGGTTCCTCATCTATTAAAAAACTGGAGAAGAAAATGGCCAACAGTTGCAATATCTTTGCTAAGAACCCTGCAATAGGGTTATACATAGTAAGATAGAACTAGAATATCTTAACAAAAACTACCTTATCTTAAGAAAAATCCTGCTAAATTGGACCAAGTAGGAATATGATAACTAGGATGGTAATTGAAGGTTATTTGGGGATGTTTAGTTTGGAAAAGAGCGGGGTGACATGATAATTACTATCGATTTTTTGACAACTACCACATGGAAGAATGGATAGATCAATTTGACTTGGACCTTGGTGGCAGAAATAGGAAGAGTAGGGGAAAAGTGCAGAGGAGCAGAAATAGGTGTGATGAAGGGCAAAAATTCCCAATTTTTAGAGCTATCCCAGAATAGCCTGACTTGGGAATTGGTGGGTGCCTTTTCACTAGAGATCTTCAAGCAAATATTTGATGGCCATTTAATTGATGACCACATTGTAGAGTAGATTCTTCTTCAGATGTGGACAGGTACAGATGGATCTTGGTATCCTTTCAAAGTCTGAAATTCGATAGTGAACTTTGTTTTCTAGAATTCCACTAGGGCCATCAACATAAGATAGAAAACACAGGGAGTCATATTTGGGGTTACTCTCAGTAAAACCACCTGTCCAAAGTGGAATTGTTTGCCTAAATAGTTGGTTTTTCCTTGAAGTCTATAGGTGAAGGCTGACTGATCCTATATTCAAGGATGTTATATGAGATATACTTTGGATATGGAATCCCTTCGGATTATGACCAGGATGCACCAGGTTGTAAGTTCTTGGCTGAAGCATCACTGGTAAAACATAGCCTAGGTTTCAGATAATATCAGGGGCTTCATATATTCTTTATGGGCAGGTCATTGAGACAACCTAGTTAATGGACTTGTAGAATTAAGGGCCTAAAGGAAAGATTTGGGAAGAGCAAAAATGTAGATACTGGAGATATTAATAAAAATATAAAAATGTCTTTGTTTAGAAAAGAAGGATATCTTGAGCAGGAAAGATTTTTCTAGGCCACAAATTATAGTTGTGTATATGTGTATGTTTAATTAACATTTCAGTAAAGAATGGAAACAATAACCTCATTTCTCCACTGGTAGATCATATTGGTTTACACAACCCAAGAGATGGTTCTTGATGATTCAAAAAATATATGAAGTCTTTCAGGAACATGGCAACAAGTGACATATTGCGCTCAAGTAATCAAAAAAGAGATTAATGCTCCATATTATGCTATTTTTTTCTTTACTAATTAATAAGCATTGATTTAATTCTATCAGCATATTCCCTATAACCCCCTAAGTAGGATTTATCTGTGTGTGTGCACACATGTATATATGTGTATGTGTATGTGTGTCTATGTTGGGTTGTGTGCCTACACTTTTATCTCTTTTCTCTTGTTTTGCTTCCTTGGCAGATTTTATTTCTCTTAAGGTAGGATTATGCAAGTGATGGTGTGGTTAGGAAATAAGGGCTGAGGTAGTCATTAAATAGTCATTTTAAATTTATTCACTCTTTTATGTCTCTGTATTATAAGACTTTGTTATTGTTCAATAAAGATAATGGATCATCTTGGAAGGAAGAGCAACACCTCAGCACATGCATTCTTTGGGTTAAAGAGAAAGGAAATCAGCACCAATATTATGACAGATATCTTCATCATAATCATCAACATCATTTTAGTAATACTTTCCATAGCTATTGTGCTCTATAGGATAATTGTTCCCTTTCAGACAACTTCAGAAAACTCTCTCAATCTCGAATCAAGAGTATGATTTGGTAGGATGACATCTCTAGTATCTATCCTCTTCTCTGAACTCATGCCATGGAGACCCTAGTTAAGACCCTTATCAACTAATGTCAGGAGGACTGTAGTACTCTAATTAGATTTCCCAGTTTCCAGTCTTATCGTCTATATAATCACCAGAATAATTTTCCTGAAGTTTATTTTTTAACATGTCATGCCCCCAACTCAACAAATTACAGTGGCTCTTATTACATTGCTTAACATTTAAAGTCCTTTATAATCTAACTACACACACACATATATAAAGGCATACATGCATATATAGACATTTCATTCAAACTGGTCTCTTCTCTAATAGAGGAGACTAACATCCTGTCTTTGTCTACTCTCTTAGAATCTCTAGCTCTTCTACTAGTTGTAGTTCTGAGTTATTTCCCATACAAAGGTTTTTGCCTAATCAAATGGGTTCTTAGAACTTTGTCTCAATCTGTCCCCTTTTCCATTACTTTCTCTTTTGTTGAGTCCCTTTTCCAAACTCCATTATCCTTTATCCAGGTGAGCATTGAAGGGGAAGGAAACAAGGAAGACAAGTTCTCCCTTTACACCAAGGTCTCTCAGAAGGTCTCTTTGGATCTTCAAGGTCTCCATTTATTTATCAAAATGCAAGTGCTTAAATATCCTCACCAGTCCCTTGTCCACTCCCACTCCCATGGCACTTAGTAAAACAATGCTCTGGTGTTCAAGGACACCAGGTGATGAAGATTTTACAGCATTCCCCCCACAACAATCCCTAGCAGTCTTTATTTTAAATCTACTCTGCATATACCTATTTATGTGCATGCATATTGTATCTAACCTTAGAATAGTAGCTACTGAAGGGCAGGTACTGATGCTTTTTTTTTTGGTCTTTGTTTTCTTATTGCCTAGAATGATACTTAGAATACCCTGAGTGCTTAATAAATTATTGTTTCCTAATAAATAAACATTTATTGTCACCTAACATTTGCTAGAGACCTGACTAACTTTGGGAGATACCAAAAAGAGGCAAAAGCTGACTTTATCCTTCAGAAACTCAAGACTAATTGTTGGTCTGAATTTTACTCCTTCTTTTGTGTCATTTATACTTTTTATCTTGTAGGTGAACAAGGGAGTGGTGAACACAGACTTCTGTAGGAATAAGAATCCCATAAAAGTAATGTTGTTTATGGAGTCCACTCTCACCAAAGTGTCTACTTTTGATACTTGGAGGAGAAAGAGATGGAAGTGGAGGATTTTAAATACAGAATAATTTGTTTGTGCATTTGTATTCTACTTCCTACTACATAAATCAGTGACTCTTACCTTTAGACACTCTAGCTTAAAAACAAATATAAATTTCAACTGCTCTCTAATAGCAAATTTAAATCTCAACTGCTGTGTTAAATCATAAGATGGCACAACCATACTAGAAGGATAGGAAGACTCATGTTTTATGGAAGTCTGTAACATAACTAATAAACTATATCTATGTTAAGATATAATGTTAAAGGGACATTCTTCCTCCCCTAATAGAACCTCTTACAACACCTATCCTCCCTTACCTAGACTGTGACACGAACCAGACATCTTATGTGTAGGGTCATTTGCCTTTTGGACCTGTGATAAGTGCCAAGGACTATGCCAGTTCTGATTGGATTCCACTGAAGATGGGAGAAACTGGACTTCAGGAAAGGGGAACTTAAAGATCAATCTCTGTGGGTTTGACTTTGGGAAGAACTCTCCAATCTCTGACTCAGGGAGATTAGATTAAAATCTAAAGTCCAAATGTTGCAGAAACAATTTACAAGTTCACAAGTTAGATATTTGGAAAAGCAGCTGGATAGTGAATTTCTTAAAGAAGATAGTAGTCTCTAAGGAGAAAGGGGTTTCTTGGTGCAGCTAGGTAGTAAAGTGAATAGAACATTGGCCCTGGAGTCAGGAGGACCTGAGTTCAAATCCATCTTCAGACACTTAATAATTACCTAGCTCTGTGTGACTTTAGGCAAGTCAACCCCATTGCTTGCAAAAATCAAAAGAAAGAGATAATAAAGGGAAGAAAGCAGAAGTAGCCTGACTGAGAATCAAAGAGGAGGAAAAAAGATAAGCCTTGGCAGAACTTTGCTCAAATATATTTACATCTTGGCAGCAGTGAGTCAAGGGATGGTTTAGCAGGGTTCCTGTGAACTGACTAAGACAACATTGACTAAGCATATACACACCAAAGGGTGTGACCAAAGTATTACAACACTGCTCTGTGATCAGAGTTCCCCTGCTACACCACCATCTAATTTTATGCTTCTGTTTGATTTCTATAATGTACTTTCTCCAAAAATTCTGTTTGGCATCCAGTCCTTAACTGGGCTCCTATGCATGATTGTTGAAAAACTTAGGGAACTAATGAACAAGTTTGTTAACCTAATTCCATTTGTTCTTTCTTAAGTCTTCATTCTATGAGCCATGGGATGGTTGTTAAGGATCATAGACTAATCCTACTCTAACATTTTTACTCATCTTGTAGATGAAACCTAAAGACATAAGTGAATTGCCCTGGTTCACAACCATTTTTTGAGGATATGGGGTTTAAGTGAATTTCCCTATAATCACAGAAAGTAAATGTCAAAAGGTTGGCTTTGAATTCATATCCTCTGGTCTGGAGGGCTGGTGCTCTATCTATCACATCACCTGGCTGTCTACTGTGCTCATGATTTCTTACAAAACAAGAGGATGGGATGCAAAGGAGGAGGTGGCAATGGTCTCCTTCGACTTATTGTCCTCTCCCACAGATGAATGACAGGAAGATGGAAAGTCAGTGGAGCTGTGGCATCTGGGGCTAGGCTGGGCTCCTCCAGCAGATACTGAGCCTGATACTGGTGCCTTGGATGAGCAATGGGGCATGGTGCCCTAACTCCACCTTCCTCTGTTCCTTTCCAGAAATGTGGTGTGAAATATTCCTGGTTTCTTCTCTCTCTGCTGCATTAGTGGTTCTATATACCTGCAGGCATCAGAAATGTGGTAGGTTCATGTCTGTAAGTGTCCTGTAGATGGGTATGGCAAAAGAAATTACTGCTGGAATCTTGACAAAACCAGCCATTGCTTGAGTTAATGAGCCACAGGCCCTCACTCTAGGTATTGGACAAATATGTTGTGCAGTGGTGGCTTCCTTTTTACTGATTTTAGCAATTCAATTGCATTTGCTTATAGACAAGGAAGAGAGAATTTTGGAATATTTCTTAAGGAAGGAAATTGCTAAAAGTGGTCATTTATTTTGTTTTTCAAATGAAAACAGTTTAAACAACAGTGTGTGTGTGTGTGTGTGTGTGTGTGAAGAACTGTTGTCTTGGTCCCTCCATGAGCTTTTTGGCAACTTTTTGATGACTTTCAGATTTCTTATTTTAAAAAATCCTAGGGTTCATTGGCTACCCTCTTCAAAGAAATGTCAACTATAGGAGCTCTTGGGTAACAAACCTATACAACAGTGCCTTTGGATCTGTCAACTTTTCTGCCAGTATTCTCTAGGACCAAATAGAAAATGGCACATTGAGGGGATTAGACTTTACTGAAGTTAGTTCTTTCAACTTTTATTATATTATATTTTTCTTATAACTAAGTGCCAAGTGGGTTTTTATTTAAGGATTATAAGAAAACAAATATGGTAAAAGATTGCAGCAGGGAAATCTACCTAAAAATGTTACAATAAGACTAGCATTGGCTGCCTGTTTAAAGAAAAAAATGTAACAACTACTGAATGATAAGTGAACTAAATATTTTGACCTCAACTATTTTAACACTTTGAAATGAGTAAAGTCTAAGATTTTTTGATATGTAAAGGCAGTTTTTTAATTATCAAGATATGTTTGCTAATTAAGCCATTTTTTTCTGAATATCTGTCATCTATGCCTTCCTTCTCATTCTGTTAGATTTATTTGATTTGATTCAAGTTGCTCAGGAGAAAGTATCGTGAACCAAAAATGTTTTACCTTGATTAGTCAGATGTATGAAACAAAACAACTGAAATATAATTTTTCTACTGACATTTCTAAGTCTGGTGTAAACATTTACCAACAAAACTTAAAAAAAACAAATAATAGTACTCCATCATATTCACATAACATAACTTGTTCAGTCATTCCCCAGTTGATGAGAATCCCTTCAATTTCCAATACTTTGTCATCATAAAAAAGCTGTTATAAATATTTTTGTACATGTGGGCCTTTTCTTCTTTTTTATGATCTTCTTGGGAAATAGATCAGTAGTGGTACTGATTATCCTTTTAGCATAATTCCAAATTGCTCTCCAGAATAGATAAATCACTTCACTACTGAAAATTAGCGTCCCAGTTTCCCCACATTCTTTTCTTTTCTTTTCTTTTTTTTTGGTTTCTTTTTTTATTTTTGCTAGGCAATGGGATTAAGTGACTTGTCCAAGGTCACACAGCTAAGTAATTATTAAGTTTCTGAGACTGGATTTGAACTCAGGTCTTGCTAACTCCAGGGCCAGTGTTCTATCCCCACCCCCCACATGCTTTTCAACATTGATCATTTTCCTTTTTAGTGATTTTAGCCAATCTGATAGGTGTGAGCTTGTCCCTCAGATTTGTTTTAATTTTCACTGATCAAAAATAATTTGGAGCCTTTCTTCTTCTGACAAGTGAAGGAGCTTGAACTGAATCCTTGCCAGGTCTGGAAGATAGCCAGTATCAAAGCAGAGAGCTGAGAATGAGTGGGTTCTATGTGAGAAGCAGTAGGGAGGTGAATTTAGCTGCACTAGAGGGAGCATAAAGGGAAATACTGTGTGATGGGCCTCTGAAGATATGATGGGTCCAGAAGGTAAAGAACTTTAAATGATATGGTCTTATAGCGGGTCCCAGAGGTACTTTAGGGCAATCCCTCTGACTGCCATATGGACAATAGGATGGAGTGGGGAAAGGTTTATGGAAGGGGATTTGATAAGCAGGTTTTTATAATAGACCAAAGGAGAGGCTGAACCAGGATGGAAGAGAAGGGGATGTGTCAAAGAGAACTCATGAAGGCAGAAATGATAGCCTTGGAAAACAGAATTGGATTAGAGGAGGCAATTTGGGGCATTACTTCAAAGTTACTGAGTGATTAGAAGTATGGTTTTACCTCATCAGAAACACAGAGGTTTGGAAGACAGGTATGTTTAGGAGGAAAGACAAAATATTGTTCTTTGGGTATGGCTCTTATGGATGTCTGGGTTACATCCAGATCAGAAGTAATTGGTGATATGGGACTGGAGGCGAAAAAAGAGACTAGGGGGCGGCTAGGTGGTGTAGTGGATAAAGCACCGCCCTAGAGTCAGGAGTACCTGGGTTCAAATCCAGTCTCAGAGACTTGATAATTACCTAGCTGTGTGGCCTTGGGCAAGCCACTTAATCCCATTTGCCTTGCAAAAAACCTAAAAAGAAAAAGGGAAAAAAAGAAAAAAGAGGCTAGGTTCATATACTTAGGTCTGGGAGTCATTTGCATCAGGACCATGATTAAATACAAGGAAGCTAATCCAGTTGCCAAACGAGAGAAAAGTTCTTATACTCAATGGTGAACCACAAGGAAGGATGAACTGAAAAGACAGAGAATAGAATAAATAAGAGTGGGGAGGAATGGATGGAAGGAAATACAATTAGCAATAGCAACTGTGGGAAAAAAATTTGAAGCAACTTCTCTGATAGACTTATGATAAAGAATGTGATCCATCCCAGAGACAGCGCTGATGGTCTCTGAACACAGATCAAAGTTCAATTTTTTTCTTTTTCTCTATTTTTCATGAGGTTTTACTATTTTTGTGGGGGGGGGTTATGTTTACTATTACAACAAGACTATTTTAGTGGTGTGTTAATAAATAAGTAAATTTTAAAAGGTGTATGTATGCATGTATGTGGGGGGATCTTTAGTGTCAAATGCTGCAGAGATGAAAAGATTATTGGGAAAACTTTGGAGAGCAATTTTTGTTGAATGATAAAACCCAAGTCAGATTGCAAGGGGTTAAAGATTGAGAGGAGATGAAGCAGAGGTCATGATTGACCACAGCTTAGTTCAGGAGATTGAGAAAATGGAGAGAGCTAGAGAGCAATAGCTAGCAGGGCAGGTGAAGGTTTGCTGAAGGTAGGAAAGATGTGGACCTATTAATAGACTGGAGATGAGAGAGTCATGAATAGGAAGAGATTAGAGGACAGAGAATGAGGGAAACATATCCTAGGAGCAATCTACTGGAGACCATAGGAGGGAATGGGACTAAGGGAAAGGGTGCAACCTAGAGAAAGAATATAGAGGAAAGCAAGAAATGAATAACTTTACTTTAGCTTATTTTTAAATCTCTTTTTTTCCACAATAAAAAACCCTTCCAGGAAGAATTTGAAGAGACTACATGAAAATGACCACCATTAATTGGTAAATTCTTACTTTTTGTCTAAGCCTGAGTAATATAAGCATCTAAGAAGTGCTGGGGATTTTATTCAGGCAATTGAACTGGCTACTTAATTGAGTTGTAAAAGGGTAGATTTGTATGTGATTTCACTCCCATATTCCTGTCATTTCCCTCTGGGATAAAATACAGACTCCTCTGTTAGGTATTTAGAGTCCTTCAAAATTTGATTCCAACTTCACTTTTCAAACTGATTTCCTATTATAGCCCTTCATCTAGTCAAGTCAAACTGGTTGACTTGATTTCCCCTAAAATAGCATTCCATCAGACTGACTGATATCTCTGGAGGGCTCTTCCTCTTCCTTTGTACCTCATGCAAACCCTGGGTTCAGTCCGAACTCAACCACACCTTCCTATCAGAGTCCCCACACCCACCTCCTTTCTCCCAACTGTTGAACTCTGCCTGTATAATGTGAACTTAATGGATGACAAAGACTATGCCTTCATATTTGTACTTGTACTGTGCAACTCAAGGTCTTAAGAAATGCTTGTTGAATCCAATTATGTCATCAATTTTGAGGGAGAAAAAATAGTTATTATTCACAGTCTTCCTGCAGGTAGTTAGATGGTGCCTTGGTCAGAAAGCTGGGTCTGAAGAAGACCTAAGGAAGACCTGAGTTCAAGTCCTTTCGCAGACACTTACTAACTACATGACCATTGGCCAGATAGTCTTTCTGTGCCTCAGTTTTCTCATCTGTAAAATGTATATATAATAAGAATAGCTACCTTCCTGAGTTGTTGTAATGATCAATTGAGATCTTTTAAAATATGATATATTTTTTATTTTTATTTTTTTGCAAGGCAAATGGGGTTAAGTGGCTTGCCCAAGGCCACACACCTAGGTAATTATTAAGTGTCTGAGGCCTGATTTGAACTCAGGTACTCCTGACTCCAGGGCCAGAGCTCTATCCACTGTGCCACCTAGCTACTCCTTAAATATTATATATATATATATATATATATATATATATATCACAATACTCTATAGTATTAAATATTAATATTCTTATGACTTTTTTTTAGATGAGAAAACAAGTTGCGAAGTTACCTTATTTGATAAGAACACAATTAGGAAGTAGTAGACTCCAGACTTAAACCCATTTCTGTTCGATCCAAATCCTATGAACTTTCTTTTCAACTACACCCACAATCATTTCTAGCTGTTTTCTTATTTGTTCCTTCATTACTATTTTGTATTATCCCCTTTCCGGAACCAAGGCAGTCAGAGTCTAAGAGCTCCTTGGAAAGGAAAAAGTGGGAGATCCCTGTTGTATTCTAGAAAAGGCCAAGGGCAAATAAAGGGGGAAAGAGAAAAGAGAGAGATGGAACTGAAGCATGACTTCCATAAGGATTCTGTTTCCCCTTCCCAAAAAGGATCTCTCCTGATCACCCCCCTCCCAAAATCTAAAATATCATGGATCTCGGAGCTTCTGTCTCTTCCCACTCTACCTGTTTCTGTATCCCATCTTTTTTGGTGGTGGACACCTCTGAACTGCCGTATGGGACTAGGAAAGCATAATTTCTGTCCAGGGACTTAAGTGGTATGTATTCATTGGAATCATTAGAATCAAGTCTCTGGAATAGGGGGCATTTGGAAGACTACAAAATATATCTAATTCAATGAAATCTGCTAAAGCTCCAGCCTTGTGAACACAGGTTGAGAAATATTTGGCACCCAGAGAATCTGTGATCCAATCATTCTTATTCTCAGGGTTCCCCTTTCCCCAGATAAACTCAAACATAACTCCTCCCTTTCCCCAGAGAGATGATGTTAATTGTTGGCACATTTCAGATTCTTTGTGGTAGTAACACATTCATGCCAGTTTGATTGGATTGGTCCTGCTTGTACTTCAGAATGAGTGATTTGTATTGTTAAAACTACTTTGAAAGGGAGAGTTTCAGGGGCTTATAAATAAAAAGAATCTATTTTCACTCAAACCACACATACACATACACATACTCATACACAAAATTCTTATCCCAAAGAGAATTGATCAAATTTGAACTGTCTGGTAAACCATATCACTGACCCCCTGGATATGGACAGACAGCACATGGAACTGTGTATCCATAGTGTTATGTTTTCTGATACATGGGATTAAATTGTGCTTAATAATTTTACTGACCAACAGGAATGCTATATCATGGACTAAACTAGTAACACTTTTGTGATGTATATGAAGAAAGACAGACCAGGGGCTGAATAGGATATTAAAAAAAAAATCTGGCTTGCAGACTGTGAGTTTGACCCTATATCATATATAGACCCTGCTGAAAAGGTAAACATTGAGACAGAACTTTGGGAACTGACTTTTAGAGCCTTCTTTTCTCAAGAGTGATTCCTGAATTCTATCTGACCAACAATGTTTTCTTCCTGATAAAAAGCATCAAAGTCCTACTGTTTAGGGACAAGTATCTGGGAGTTAAGGAATTCCATTACATTCTTGTGGCATTTTTATTCTTTTAAGTATTTCAATTTCATTTAAGGGCCTAGAGAACCTAATGTTTTCCTAACTTTTCCTGTAAAGGAAAGTCTTTCCATGTTTCAAGAAAATGAATTCTACAATAATTGCTTTGATTCCACAATATTTTCAGTATGAAGTAGAATTTGTGATTCATGGCCAGATGGATGAGTCAGTACAGAGTCCTTCCTACTGGTTATCTCCATCCTGGCTAGAATCCTCCCCGATTAGGTAAAACAGTCCAGGGAAGGCAATCCCTTGATCTAGATACATCGTAGTCCCAAATAATTAATATTGGATTTTCATACATTCAATTTATCCTATTTTATTTTTGTCAACGGAATGTGGAGATTATATTTTCTATAAATAACTTGGAATTTCATGATGAAACTTAGGTTGGTGCTATATGCAATTATCCAGAATAATCCCAGAGCTCCATTGGTAGTCATCAAAATGAAGTGTTTGACTCTTCTAATTTTTCTATTGCTTTTTTACCCTTCCTAATGGAAGGTTTCTTTTGAAAACTGCCTACAAAGAAAATGATGCCATCTTAGCCAATCACTTTCCTTTATGAGTCTACATTTTATATTAGAAGATAAGCAATCAGTGTCAAAACCTTAGCAACATTAAGAAATTCTTTTTTTTTTTAGCTTTTGCAAGGCAAATGGTGTTAAGTGGCTTGCCCAAGGCCAGACAGGTAATTATTAAGTGTCTCAGGCCAGATTTGAACTCAGATACTCCTGACTCCAGGGCTGGTGCTCTATCCACTGCGCCATCCAGCTGCCCCAACATTAAGAAATTCTAAGAATTACTAAAATAATAAAAATGGTTATGTGTAGTCTTTGAATAAATACATTTTATGTTGCTATTTCCCAAGGGAGTTAACAGAGAAATTAACACAGTTTCAAGATGGAAAAGATGATTTAGCTGCTTCCTTGTTACTCTTATGGCCCATGAAGGAAAGATTTTTGAAAAACCAAATTAAATGAGAGTCAACTTTTGAGACATTTTTGAAATTCAACAATAAAATCTGTCTAGCACTTCAAGGGAAACCAAAGATCTTTTTAATCCAGGCCTGCAGAGGAGGTACGGAGCAACAATAAGAACACATTATGAGTGGCAGGGAATTCTTAGGCTTTGCTGTCATCATTTTCTTCTAGTCCCTAGCAAATTCTGGTCCTGATTATCATCAGAGAAAGACTTTCTTTTGTCTGCTACTGCTACCAATATCACAAAAAGAAATGATCATTAGCTGTACCTTCACATCCAAAAAGATGTCAATTTTGGTAAATTTCTAGACCCAGAATACCATAATATTAAGATCCTACAAGTTAAGAGTATCTTGGGGGGTGGAGCCAAGATGGCAACAGGAGAGGACCTGTCTCTTAGTTGCTCTGGAGCAAAACTTATAAACCAAGGACTCTAACTACATTCTTGAGAGACAGAACCCACAGAGGAATCAAGTGAGGCAATTCTCCAACCCAAGGTAACCTGGAAAAGAGCGGTAAGGCTCGGCTCCATGGGGTTGGAGGGGTGGCCTACCAAAGGGGTGGTCTGCCATTTCAAAGGAACTTCAGCCTCCCGGAGGCAGCCCCAGGGCACTGGGAGCTGCTGGGGGGGGGGGGGGGCAGTCTCCTAACTTATACCCCGGGGAGCATCAGGCACAACTTGGGGGAACAGCTAGGGGAACCTCTGCCAGAGTGAGCATATGAAGGCCAGCTCTCAGGGCACACAGCAATCAACATGGCCAGGACAGCCCAGATCCAGGAACCAGAAGCAGGCAGAGCCAGTAAGCAGGAGTCCCCAGGGCATGAGAGAGCTGAGCATAGGGAGGGGAGTGAAGAGAGCCTGCCCAGCTCTATCCTCTGTCCCTGGAACAGGACTCTGGGGCTCTGACCACATTCATTTCCTGATCACAGTCTAGGCTCCCCCATAGAACAGCAGGCCACCCCCACCTCAGCCCCATGACAGAGGGGTGTGCTTGTGGTCATTCACAGACCAGGAGGGAAGACAGAGCCTCACACATGAAGATCCTTGTGGGGGTATCCCACAAATACTCAGAGGCTCAGGAAGCACCCCAAAACCAGGCACAGGCTGGGGAAATGAGTAAGCAGAGAAAAAAGAGGAACACCCTTGAGAAATACTTTGCCTGTGATCCCAAGAAGAATCAAAACACTCAATCTGAAGATGAAGAAGCACAAGCTCCTGTATCTAAAGACTCCAAGAAAAACAGAAATTGGGCTCAGGCTATGACAGAACTCAAAAAATACTTTTAAAATGAAATGAGGGAGACAGAGGAAAAATTGGGAAAAGAAATGAGAGAGATGCAGGAAAAACATGAAAATGAAGTCAGCAGCTTAGTCAAGGAGATCCAAAAAAATGCTGAAGAAAATAACATTAAAAACCAGCATAGATCAAATGGATAAAACAGTTCAAAAAGTTATTGAGGAGAAGAATGCTTTACAAAGCAGAATTGGCCAGATGGAAAAGGAGATAAGAAAGCTCTCTGAGGAAAACAAATCCTTCATACAAAGAATAGAACTCAGGGAGATTGCTGATTTTATGAGAAATCAGGACTCAATACTTCAAAACCAAAAGAATGAAAAATTAGAAGAAAATGTGAAACATCTCATTGAAAAAACAATAGATATGCAAAATAGATTTAGGAAAGATAATTAAAAATTATTGGAATACCTGAAAGTCATGACCAGGAAAAGAACCTTGACATCATTTTCAAAGAATTATTACAGGAAAATTGCTCTGATATCCTAGAAGAAGAGGGCAAAATAGAAATAGAGAGAATCCATTGATCTCCCCGAGAAAGAGATCCAAAAAAAAAACAACCCCCAGGAATGTTATAGCCAAGTTCCAGAACTCTCAAGTCAAAGAGAAAATATTACAAGCAGCCAGAAGGACACAATTCAAATATCATGGAGCTGCAGTCAGGATCACACAGGACTTAGCAGCAACTACATTAAAAGCTCTGTAGGGCTTGGAATATAATATTCCAGAAGGCAAAAGAGCTTAGAATGCAACAAAGAATCAACTACCCAGAAAAACTGAATGTCCTCTTCCAGGGAAAAAGATGGACTTTCAATGAACCAGGGGAATTTCGGATGTTCCTGTTGGAATGGCCAGAGTTGAACAGAAGGTTTGATCTTCAAATACAGGACTCGGGTGAAGCATAGAGAGTGGAGAAGAGGAAAATATGAGGGACTTAATGATGATGAACTGCATGTATTCCTGTATAGAAAAATGATACTGATAATACTCATATGAACCTTCTCATTTAATAGAGCAGATAGAAGGAGCTTTTATAGATGAAGCACAGGAGAAAACTGAATTTGAAGATATATTTTGGTGTAAAAATGGAGTCAATAGATAAAAGGAAATGTAATGAGAGAAAGAAAAAGGAGAGGAGGAATAGGCTAAGATATTTCATATAATAAGATTCTTCTTTATTACAATGAGATATTGCAATGATATGAAAGAGGTGAAGGCGAGGGGGAATGAGGGAATCTTTGCTCTCATCAGAGGTGGCTAGAAGAGGAAACAGCATATATACTCAATGGGGTATAGGCATCTGGAGTAAGAAGGAGAGAAGAGGGATGGGGGAAGGGGGGGAATGTGAATAATGGAGGATAGGCTGGACCATGTGGGGAGAGTGGTCAGATATAACACATTTTCTTTTTTATTTCTTGTGGCCTGGGATTGGATGGCCTGTCCAGGATCATAGGGCCAGGTGGGCCTAAGGGGTGGTATGGGAGCTCGGGGCCTCTTGGCCCCAGGGCCAGGGATCTGTCTGCTGTGCCACTCAGCTACCCTACAGCAGAGACAGAGTGAAAGGAGAGAGAAAATATAGTTCATGGTAGTAGAGAAGTATCAATGGAGGGAGTTGTGATCAGCAATGGCAATGGTGGAAAAATATGGAAGTAACTTTTGTGATGGACTTATCCTAAAGAATGTGATCCACCTGCAACAGAGCTGGTGGTGTTGGAACACAGACTGAAGCACATATTTTATTAGTATCATTTTCTGGGGGGTGTTGCCAGGCAAATGGGAATGGGTGGCCTGCCTGGGGCCTCACAGCTGGGTGATTGTTGGGTGTCTGAGGCCAGATTTGGACCTGGGTACTCCTGGCTCAAGGGTCAGTGATCTGTCTGACACCTAGCCACCCCTACTATTATTATTTCTATTTTATTTTATTTTGGGTCATTTTTTGTAGGGCAATGGGCTTGGGGTGGTTTGCATGGGGTCACACAGTTGGGTGATTGTTGGGAGTCTGGGGCCAGATTTGGGCTTGGGTGCTCCTGGCTCCAGGGCTGGTGATCCATCCACTGCGCCACCTGGCCATACCTATTATTATTATTATTATTATTTAATTTTAACTTTAATTTTTTTCTTTCCCCTTTATCGTTTATGCAGGTCTATATTTTCTTGGGGAGGTATTATGTTTACTCTTAAACAAGAATATTTTAGTACTGTATAAAAAAACCCCATTATTTGTACAAAATAAGAATAAATAAATAAAAAAAGAGTATCTTGGAACTCTTTAAATAAATGGATTCTGGATCTTAGTATTTATCCAAATTACAGTTACTGTTTTTCCTCTGTGAGATTTCCTCTTCTACTTTTTTTTATGGGTATTTCCCTGTGTCTCTTTCTTCTTCTCTAATTTTGGGATAATTTTCTGTTGTTTTCTAGGACCCATCAAAATTCAGAGGAAATGTGTATTTCAAGGCAGGAGACCTGAGTTTAAATGTTGATTCTGGCCTTTAAAATGCAGTAACTGGAATTTTTATAGAGACTTGAATTTTCCAAAGTGTTTTACTTATGTCTGTTTTATTCTATATTTCTAATCAAAAATGGGTTTCTCTTCCTCTAAGAGTATTAATCTGAATGTTGTCACTCTGTGTTAAAAATGTCAGTTTGCTGTATCTCCACCATCTGAATGTTGATTTAGATTGTGTCAGTATTACCTAATCAATTTCTCAATTGCACCAATATATTCCTTTACCTGGGTCAACAAACCACAAGAAAAGAGACATCTTGGGTGAGGAGAGAGAAATTCTATGTTTGTTTGTAACATTCCTACTCTAACCTAAGTGAGGTTTTTATCTTTAGTATGAAGCAAATATTATAACTTACGAGAGGTTCATAATGTATAATTATGCCATCTATGTGAAATCTCATTGGTTGCCTAACTCAGTTTTATGATTCTTTATCCTTTCTGTAGAAAATGGTCCAAAAATTTTGTATCAGAGTTGGTATCTTTAATGATAATATCCACCTTGAGTTTGATAAAATCCTAGAGAATAAAACTTCATGAAATAAAACTAACTTTTTGTTATTTCATTTTTAACCTAAGAAAATTATGCTTAACATTTACATTTTTTACACTAACTCCTTCTGTGACTTTTAGCAAGTCCTATAATTTTTCTGGGGTTCATTTTCCTTAGTTGTAAAATGAGGGATTGGACTGGATTATCTCTTAGTTTCCTTCTAGTTATAAATGTTTGATGCTATGATCCTATGGGCCCCTAAAATGATGAAATTTTTAGTTCCTGGTCTACTAATTCTGAGGAATATTTCAATTTATACATGTGTCATTTTCTTCTTATACTGGGATCTGGGATTGCTTACCTTTCCAATAATTATTGCAAACTACTCTCTCCAGTATACATATGCAATGGCATGGGCTTATTTGTAATGAACTCATTTGGCATTAGAAACAGTCTGGATGATTATTTATCTCACTGTTTAGTCATATCTTTTCTTACCAAAAAAAAACTGTAGGAGAGATCATGATGGTGTTCAAGCTGAGGCTGAAGCAATAAATCTAGACCCTTCAGAGAAAATATAACTTCCCACATTTAGTGGTTCTTAAATCATCTGTTCCATCAAAGAAGGCAAGGCACTGAATTTCTGTGCTGCTAAGGCATCTTAAGTGAAAGTCACCACAATTGTGAAAACTCCAGTTGTGTAATTTAGATTTCGTATTTGTAGTAAAATTACTCTTGCTCACTACAATGTAAACTTAGGTCACCAAAAACTAAAATTACTAATCCCATACAGCATCTTTTTTTTTCATATACATTTCCATTTTTTTGAATTTGTTAATGTTACAGGGTTCTTGCACTGCCAAAACCATGCCTGAGAATTCAAATAATGAAATAAGATACAATGGACAGTCTCATCTACCCATCATACAGTATATTAACACTTGATTAATGTGCATTTTGACAATTTCACAATCTCTTTAAAATGTTATAACAAGAGTTGGGATTTAAAATCTACTGCAGGTCTTCAAATTTCTAGTACAATATGCCATTAAATAACAATTCCACATAATCATCTCAGTTCATTCCTCAGTAATGTAATCCAACAAGACACTGCTGGCAAAGATGCATACTTTTCAGGGAAAATAGATGGCTCAAAATGCAAGAATTCTATTTAATTCTTTTGAGTAAGGTTTTTGGTTCCCAAATGAAGTCTTCAGTTTAATCAAGTAAACCCAATTCCTCTTTTGAAGCTCCACCTTCTCCTTGGTTTGTCCAGGAACACCTTTCTAAGAGCTAGCCTGACAATTCTTCCCCATAATGCCAGTATCTGCAAGTCTGCAACTCCTGAATTTGGCATTGAAATTTAATATAGAGAAAGCCAGACTCTGCACATCAAGTGGTCACACACCACTTTGCAATGTTTGTACTGAATCAAATTGACAAAACTAATCAGGATGAAATAGAATCTGAAGTTAGATGGAATGAAACTTTCATACCATAGGAAATAACTTTGGGTGGCTTTGTGAGGTCCTGTTTAAGGACTAAATTACTGGATTATTTAACCTGGAGTTATATTAAAAACACAAGTGCCGTGTCACCATCTTCTGCCCCATTTCCACCCCCCAACCTCTGAACAGCCAGAGACATGTCCAACAGCCAAGTCAGGATAATCACTGCAACAAGAAACATCCTGACCTTGAAAAGGCGGGGATCATCATGGCACCAGGACTCACGTCAAACACCACATACTGGGTCGTATATGGTTAACATCAGGTGTGCACCTCCAAGCTCTGGGTTAAGATTTACTCATCTTGGTTTGAGTTGAAAAGGAGCAAGACAAATTTGCTAGAAATAACTTCACAGGTGATTGAACACCTCTACTCGAGTAGGCTGCTTTAAAGGAGAGTTCCATTCTTCAGTTAGAGTTTTTCAGTTATCCATTCTAAACATGGCTAAAGTCAAAATAGAAAATTTTATTGCAAACTGCTTATTGGACAAGTGCAGTTCTAAAATGGTTATCCAGTGCATTTGTTTATGCCATTCTTGAACTTTTGGTTACAACTCAATGCAGCCACCATTAATGAATCTGTGTTATATTGGAACTCAATGTTTTTTACATAAAGTATTATGATACTGGTTTAGGATCGAATATAATTCTTGTTCTTCTGTTTTTTTTTTTAGTTAACTTTCTCTTAAATAGTCCTCTGGTTTTATTTACTCAGTCTTTTTTCTCATGTTCATTTCTCTAGGTTATCAGTTGTATATCTCCAATAGTGACCTTTAGAAGATATTAGCCAAACAGCTGTGTTGATCTGATACCCATAATCCTTTGAACTTTGCCTCAGCTGGATTTCTATTACAATGCATTCACCACCAAATGGACCCTGAAAGGTTCAGATGAATCTGGGTCCCAGTAATTTGAGGGGGGAAAATGAGGCAGGAAATTATGGACATAGGAGATGTTGTGACTAGAAACAAATTTTGTGGAAAGAAAAATATTGTGTGTGCCTATCTAGAAAACTTGCTCAAAGTGATTCCTTTCTAGGATGAGGGTGGCCTTGGCTTATTCCCTTTTCCTCAGCTTCCATTCCCCTTCCTCCAGCTTCTGGTTTCTAGTTACCTGATCTTGGTCATTGATGGGTCAAGCTTATGCTGGCATGACAGGAAATGTCATGTTGAACTTAGAGGTCATGTACGTGGGATATATGTAGTTTGCCTATTGGAGAATACCTAAGCCAGGTGCTAGACTACTCCCCAAAGTGCCACCCTTGTCCAGCCCATCACAGAAGTGCATTTAACTCATCTAGAAGAGAAGTGGCAGCCTTTTTTGCTCTTCTTGACCTACCTTCACTTTGCAAGGATGGCTATCTCTCTCTCTTTCTTTCTTAGGCCACATGCTCCCAGCTTAGGCCTACTGGAGAACCATGGACCCCTATGCCATGTGGCCAAAATAAACCAGCCCTTATGACTGTCTATCCTGTATCTCTCTGTATCTCTCTCTCTCTCTCTCTCACACACACACACACACACTCACACACACCTCACCTAACCTGTTCTCTAGGTGCTTACTGCTTCTCCAAGAGGAGAAAAGGTTTTAATCTGTACACTTTGTAGCCATCTATAATAAATCCTGAGCAGTTTGAAATCCCAGGGCTATATGTGAAATCATTCACTTTTACCAACTTTCAGTCTTCATTTGGTGACTCCAATCTCTTCAGCAACAAAACCAAGTACCATGTAACTGTTAGGCTTTCCTCACTCCCCTTTCCTTTAAGATTCCATTCCATTGACTTCCTCCCCTACTCTTTCCCTCTTTGTCCTTCATTCCCCTTCTCTCCTTTTTTCTCCCTGTCTCCATCACTCCTGTTTCCCCTTCATCCTTACTCTTCATCCTCCATTACCTATTTATGCATGTATATTTATTCATATAGGTGAATATCAGGGTTTTTCCAAAATCTTAGTGCATTTCTAAGGTTTATTTGGTGAAACACCCTGTGTATAATAAATATTTTTGTATTTGTATATTTATACTTAAATACACACAGATATATATACAAAAACATGGTCAAATACTTGTCTCTCCCATTAGACTCTGAGTGTCCCAAAGAATCTAAAAGTGACTGAAGGAACAAAGATTTGTCAACAGGAACAGAACCAGTCTCCTGTCTGAGCAGCTGGAGTCAAACAAAGCAGAGAAGAGAAAGGAGTCAGGAATCAAATAGAAGTTTAATATCAGAGTGAGGAAAACAGGTTTGCAAACCACAGTCCTGAGAAGGAAAATTTGTGGTTTGTGGCAGGGTGTTGGGATTTTAAGCATGAAAATCACAAACAATGCAGTTCTTATTATTACATTTTAAGTAAACTATCCTCATGGTATGTCAACTTGTGCAAACATCAATAGGGAAATACAGATATTATTGGATCCTGTAGGAACAGTCCTTAACTTTTTTTTTTTAGGTTTTTGCAAGGCAAATGGGGTTAAGTGGCTTGCCCAAGGCCATACAGCTAGGTAATTATCAAGTGTCTGAGACTGGATTTGAACCCAGGTACTCCTGACTCCAGGGCTGGTGCTTTATCCACTTCACCACCTAGATGCCCCTAGTTTCTATTTTTTAACATTTCATTTTTTTTATTCTTTTTTTTTTTAAGTTTTTTGTTGCAAGGCAATGAGGTTAAGTGGCTTACCCAAGACCACACAGCTAGGTAATTATTAAGTGTCAGGTCAGATTTGAACTCAGGTAGTCCTGACTCCAGGGCTGGTGCTCTATCCACTGTGCCACCTAGCTGCCCCTAGTCCTTAACTTTATTAGGGTCCTTGAGCCTTGTGATCATTCATTTAATGAGGTACAGGATCACATGATCTGATTTCCTTCTAGCCCTCTGAACCTTAACCAATTGACTTTCAAAGAAAGGCAATTGTTCATTCAGCAAATTATTGTTTCACAGATCTACTCCCATGTTTTAATAGATCATGACTGACTTGATTACCTCTTGACATGGCTCCCAAATTAAAATTATAGTTATATTCCTTTGTCTCCCACTGGGTGGGATGGATGGAGTCACTCCCTTAAAGATAACAGCATTCCACAAAGAGAGACAATGGAGATAAAGAGTGTGGGGGGGGGGGTTGGGAATTGCAGAGCTGAAATTCAGCAAGGCCTATGGGGAAATCCTTTTCCATAGTCTAAAATTAGTTCCCTGCTTGAAGCTATACTGTGTTATTAAAAAACAGGGTTCCTCCCTCATTCTCAATCCAGACGGTTTGAGGGCACTGCCCATTGATCACCTTAGGCAGGGTGGAGGCTGAGTCAGGACTAGAGCTTTCAGGGTTGGGAGTTTGGAGGAGCAAAGTTCTAGGACAGACAGTAGGGGAAGGAAGGGTTGGGGAGGGGGAGCTCAGAGAAGTTTAAGGGAAAAAAAAAACTTCTGAATACCATAGCTGTAAACCCTCATCCCCATTCTAGACTGCTTATTAGTCTTTAAGTTTAAATCTGTGTCGTGAGCAACAAAATTAGATGGGTCAAAACAGCTGGAGCAGGGCCAACACAGTTTAGGGCCATCTTTACCCAGGCCAGCAGTGGCATTACTGACCTTAGATTCTAACCCATGTTTAATAGAGGTAATCTCAGAGAAGGACTTGTCCCCAAGAAGTAAGGGACCAAAAATAAGTAAGAGTTCAAAAAGTCATGAGTCCATGATTATTTCAGCAAGGAATTAGGGAACAGACTCACCTGTTCTTTAAGGCTTTGACTCCAGGGGAATACAACCTGTGTACCTCTCTCCTTTCAGTGCTTTAAGGGGAATAGTCTGGTTCTCCATTTCTCTACTCTAATCCACATCAGGGTGCAATCACTAGCAATCTTTCAGAACTTGGTCTTAATAAAGACAAACAGATTTAAAGTAACATTTCAGAGATTGTCCTAATAAGGAACAAATTGAATTAGGCTACCATATTTTAGATTCCAAAATTTAATCTTAAGAAAGAAAAAAGAAAATAAGTTAACATTGTTAAAGTAAAATAATTACAAATTTTTACAACTATTCTGGTCGAAGGTTGATTTTTCTTAGCTGTTGTGAGGAATGGAATGTGTCCTTAAACTCTGAAGGGAAGATTTATCCAACCCTCCTTAGACCACGTATCAAACAAGCACCTTGCCAAGAACTCAGAATAGCCATTAATGAAGCAAAGAGGATCTTTTATTACAATTCTTTTTTTAATTTAAAGCAATGGGCTTAAGGTGATTTTCCCAAGGTCTCCCAGGCAACTATTAAGTGTCTGAGACTGGATTTGATCTTAGATTCCCCTGACTCCAGGGCTGGTGCTCTATTCACTCTGCCACCTATTATAATTCTTAAGAACAAGTGTTTCAAAAAGAAAAGGGCAAACCTGGGCCAAAAATTCATAGCCTTCTATCCCTTGTCTTGAACACAAGTCCCTCCCATGTCCCCATTTGACTGGGTATTGCAGAGTTCAAAGAATTCTCTCTTCACTTGAGACCCAAGTCCAAGCCTTCACTTCCTCACAATTTGGTAACCAGGCCCTTAAGATATAGTTAACCTAAAATTAGAACCTTAAAACAGAGTCAAAATAACATAAAAATAGTGAAGAAAAATAAATTAGACCTGAAGATTTGTTTCTCTGGGATTTTACCCACCACCATTAGATAAAGGAGACTATCTCAGAAAATAATCTCCCTGAGCCCAGGGAGATTAGAAAAACTGTTCAGTAACAAAGGGAGGGGATAAGAATAGAGGTAGCAAGAGTAGACAAAACCTTAATCTTGCCTGGAGACCATCCTATTATTTAATTTCAGAGAACCATTCTTCTACAAAGCTATTTTTCCCTGAGGGAGGTAATATCTTTTTGAGTTTAAGTACCAGGAGGGCAGGGTGAGTAATGTTAGCATTACTCTGAGAATTCTCCAATCTCCCAACAGATACTCCACACAATGGAGATGCAATAGCAAGGGTTTATTAAACTAGCTGGAGCTAGGGTTCTGTCCTAGGGCAGGGCTAGGATCCCAGAACCCCAAGTAAAGTGAGGAGAGTCCTTATATATGGTTTAGTAGGGGCACCCCAAGCATCTGCTGGTTGTCTTGTGATGGTGCTGCGTGTTCTCATTGGATGCTGGTCCTCGGGGAGCTTCTTCTGTTGCATGGTCCGAGAAATGAACAGGCAGAAACTTAGGAGCGAAACTTAAGCAAGAAGTTGGAATTTAGGCAAGAGTTCATAGGTTTCAACACTCAGGGTCTTACAGGAATCTAGGCAAGAGTTCATAGGTTTTGACACTCAGGGTCTTACAGGAATCTAGGCAAGAGTTCATAGGTTTTGACACTCAGGGTCTTACCGTACTTGTTTTTGGAGTGTAAAGAGAGACCCACAATCTCTAGTTAATTGCAACATGAGAATGATGGAGATAAAACTGCCATTGTAGAGTCAGGAAGACTAAACTAGTCTACACAAACTTGTGAACTGTATGCATTGAATCAAGCTTTGAAACTATTGGAGCATGGGGAGGGAAATATTTACAGAGATTCAGAATACTCCTGGAGAGTTGCACATGTATTTGGAAAAATCTGGGAAGAAAGAGATATGATGAATAATAAAGGAAAGGAATTTGTTTGCAATTCTATCACAATGGGTGTTTGTAAATTTACACCTACCTAAGATTTTAGTCTTGGTACATGTTAATGGACACTAGAAAAGGCATTCCTTTAAGCTAGGGGAAATCACCTAGCCAATGAGGAGGCAAAAAGATCTGGAGAGCTTGAGCAGGGTGTGGCAGAGTCTGTTTCAGTACTAATTCCCACATTTCCTCCTGATCTGAAGCCCTCTCATCCCTGTCTGATAAGGAGAATTAGAGAGCCTTTGTCTTTTTGGTGGCCTTAAATCTTCTAAACCTTTAATAATTGGGCAATGCACTGAGGTATCAATATTCCTCTTTTCTTTGTTTAAGTCACAAGAAAAGCTTGGAGGTCAGGAAAATGAGCAAGGGAGATGGTTCCTCTCAGATGGAAGGGAAGTCTTACATGAGGCCACCACAAGGCAAGTCCTGTAACACCTACATCAAGGTAGTCATTGTGATGTCCAAAATCCGTGCAATATCATACTGGCCAAGTATGTATGTATGTCCTGTCTTGCTTGACAAGTGACTGCTGCTTGCATTATTTATCAAAGGATGAATAAGAACAGTCAGGGATGTCACCCAAAAAGAGATTGATCCCCCCCACCCAGGACTTAGACTATTTCAGAGCATATAGTTGGATTTCACTGAGGTGCCTCCCATGGTTAGATTAAAATACCTGTTGGTGGTCGTGGACCATCACACCTCCTAGATAGAGGTTTTTCCCTTGGCTCAGGCTACTGCATCAATCATAGGCAGAATTGTGAGAACAAATAATTCCATTATTGCCTAGTTGAGAGGGTTGATTCTGACCAAGGGACACTGTTGTGTGCCAGCCGGCTAACTGATCTTTACTCATAACTACATACTTTATTCATAACCTATTTATTTGACTCAGTCCAGCTGTAGTCAAGTTCTCAGGTGAATGTTGAAGAGGTGGGAGACAAAGATGACAAGTTATCCTTTTATTTTACAGAATGCAAGAGCTTATATATCCCCTTAGTACCTGGTTTACTCCCAATTCATGTGGCATTTCTCCAATTAACCAAACAAACAATTCCTCTGTGCTTGTGGACAGCAGGTGAAAAAGTTTATTTCCTCAGGCTAGCACTCCCACATAATATCACTATTACTGGCTTAGTGTTTGCACACAATGCTCCAGGAAGTGCCAAAACAAAAGAAACAGATGGAAGATCCCGAGAGCAGAGCCAGGTGAGTAGGCCATTGAAGCATGTGGACAAGAGGATCTTTAAATCATTCTCATTCACTCAATTACCTAACTGTGACCCTCAACAGTCTCATACAAATCCCCTTTTTGCTTTTGAGGTGAATTTCCTGTAAGTCATCTGCAAGAAGGCAGATTATTTTCAGACAATACAGTATGAGAAGTCATATGATCATAAACATTACCATCACTGATACACTATACATGGGGAGGGTCCAAATCATTGTAGGACTTGGAAGTTTATCAAACCCGTCAATATCTTACGCAGTATGATCAGAAGTGAGATCTTGTTTTGAAGCATTATCAATTTCACTTGCTATTTACCCCCAAGTCAATTAAATTCAAAACCCCAACCAAAAGGACTAACATTTAATGTAACAATGTCATTTGCTATTTTTCCCCAACACTGTGTAATCACAACAGGTTATGTACATTATTCATTGCAGCAATAGCTTTCAATTCCACCATATAATGATACACTATAACTGTCATTATTCCATGACTGAATCACAAAAATCATCAATGATCTTATAACAAGTTCTTATATTATGATAATAATCTAAAAAGGATGGATAAACATGTTCTTTTTCAATGTCCTATATAACAAGATATTGGTGAGGTTTTTGTGTCTCTAAATACTTCTCATTGTCGCATTACATACAGACCCCAATAACCCTGATCTGTATCTGAACACATATGTCTTTTGCTGTTCTGCCAAAATGAATCGGCGGATTGAGTGCCAAACCCGTCCTGCACTTCTTACTCTTCAATGTTGGTTCTCTCTTTCAGTGATAGTGTGTACATTCCTTTCAGGAACCCAGATTTTCCCATTACCTGTGGAAATACAAACATATCCTGGCCCTTGGTATTATTACCTAGTCAGGTCCTATCCACTTTCCTTCCCTATCTTTCCACATCAACCTTTCTTGCATAGGGTAGTCATACTGATTTTCTTGAAACACATCAACCTTTCTTGCATAGGGTATTCATACTGATTTTCTTGAATCACCCGCTTATTCTGTTTGCACTGTTCAATTCCCCAAGATTTCATAATCAAATTTCAAAAAATTTATAATATAGATTGCATAATTCAATCTATTGGTGGGTGTATCATATATTCCTCTTTGTTTTTGAAGGAATGTTTTAATATTCCTATGCTTTCCTTAATTCAATTACATGTATTTTCAGATTGCTAAAAAGCCCTTTTTATAACCACAAGATGTTCTTTATACTTCCCTTAAATTCCAAAAGTCATATCCAAAATAACTTTAAATCATTTTCTATTCAAAGTCCAAAAAGTTTGAGAAGAGCCAGAACTCTAAGCTGGCAAGTGGCGGAGAGGGAGAAAGGTGGGGGAAGCATTCTGGTAGCACAGAATCACAGCAAAGAAGTGTAGAAAAGAAAAATTCAACAGCATTTAATCATTTTCAGTATTTTCCCTTTTTTCCCCCCTATCTTATACAGTCATCACAGCTGCATGAAAAGTTTAAGAACCTACATCCATGCTCCTTCTAAGGAGCTAAATCCTTTAAAATGATAAGAAAAGCGTGCTTACAATCAGTTGTGCGGTTCTCTAAGGTCAATTGTTTAATAATCATATCTAATGTAGGGCCTGTTCCTATAGACTTCTCAACAGCTTCTAGTAGCTGAGAAATAAATCTGTAAAACTTTTTGAATTATTTTGAGTAACTATTCCTTCCAGTAAGTCCAAGCACATTGTACAAAAATCTGATAAACATCGAAGAGTAACATTTAAGAAGGTCTTTAAGGGGCAAGAATTATACTTTAAAATCCTAAGGCAGTATCAAAATACCTTTTATAAGAACATGGGTTCTGATATAACAGATTCATTGATGGATGCCACATAAGTTGTAATAAAAGCTCAAATAGTATAAATAAATGTACTAAAAAAGCATTTTAAAACTGAATGTGTCCAAAAATTTGCAACAAAATTTTCTATTTTGCTTTGGCTATGTTTAGAATGAACAAAAATTCCAGTTAATTTAATTGTTGATCATGTACCTAAGGACAGTGTTGTAAATGAAATGCAATAAATAGATTTTGGGACGTAAAAACAATAATCCTAATTCATACACACACACATATGTATATATATATATATATATACACATATATATATTATATATAAATCAACTTTTTGCAATGAACCCATTTAGTTATTAAATATATTTAAAAGAACTAAACATCTTCTGGCTAGGAGGTTTGTCCATCATCTCCATACTTTTCACATAACAGTTGACTAGGGATTGTCAGAGAAATCTCAAATCATCATCATGTTACATAGGTACTTTTCTCTCAAAGCAAATAACCACAATTTAGTCCCAGATTACATATATAGCTAGACATTTCTATACATAAACTTTTAACTACTAGCCATCTTCAAAAATATAAATTATTATTTTCAGAATTCTTAAAAAAACATTAGAACATCTAAGATAACCTTAAATTTCTAATATGTGTGTGATTGATTCCAATGCAATAAAATAATAGTAAAAACAGCTAGGCATCCAAGTCAATTAGCAACATGAGTTATTAAATTTTACAAAATTATATTATGCATGAATTCACAGATGTATCCCAGAAGGGGGGGGTCATAATTTGTGATATTTCCCTTACTACCCCTTCAAAACAATCACATATTAATTCCAGCCTTTAACATTACAGTATTCAAATACCTTATATGTTCACAAGAGAACCAAACACTGTTAATATAATTCTTTAAGATTACAAAAGAATATAACATAATTGATTAATACATATACCTATATTCCCTTCCATAAACATAGAAGACAAAGATTACAAACTTCCTTTACCAACAAAAGATCTTGTGAGATTGTTGACAATTGTCAATATTGATTTTTAATATCAAAACAGATCAAATTACAAAATTTAGTACAATATTTTTCTTCCCCAAATGCAATCAGTAAATTATATGATTCAATATTCCCAAATCCCTTGACATACAATCTATCCCAATTGTATTTTCCTTCTTAATAACACACAAATTCTCAAGACTTGTTATAAAACTTAGGTGATTAAATTACTCTCAGATAGTTTCTTTTTTCTTTAAACACAAGGTAGAGGCCTTTTTTCCCCTCCCTCTTTTCAACGCCTCCTGAGGGCAGGAAATCTACTCTGTTTTGGGCTGCATTCCCAAGCAATCTGACTCTGATCAGTGGAAATACACCCAGCAGCATCTGGGCTCCATCTAGGGTGGGGGGCAGTCCCTGGTGGCACCTCATCCCCAGCCCTGCCCACCACCCCTTGCAGAACAAAGGGTGGAGGGGTTGGGAAGTGTACATTTACTAAGCCTGAAAGTCTCAATTAACATAAATTGAATACAACTGTCAATCAATATTAGGTTAACAAAAACTTAGCTCACAGCTGAGCTCATTTCACAAACTTTGCCACTTATAAACTTTGAAATGGTATAAGTGGATAGGCTCAGATCCCAGCTTCATTAACTATTTAATTTTAATTAGACCTTTATTAAGCAATTAAATTCAAACTCAAACTAAAATGAGTAACATTTAACTCAGGTTAACTATTTCAGATCTGAATTATACACACACACACACACACACACACACACACAAGAGTTTAGAAACAGACTTACAAATCACACGCACAAAAAAACCACAGAAACAACGCTTTTGTAAAAATGAGATTGTTGGACACCCTGGCCAGCACCAAAATCTCAAAATATAGAAACATTTTCCACCTCTCCAGACCAGTAGAGAGATGTAAAATGTCCTATTGATGTTTAAATATACATATACACACATATTATATATTTTTGAATTCACCAATTAAGACTGGTTAAGAAATATAGCTTTTGGAATCAATCAGAATTTTTTGAGGAACCTCATATATATTCATGAAAATCTTGAAATAGCCAATTTAAAAAAAATTGAATGCATTCATAAACAACTTCACAAAATTCAAAGTTAGCTACTCTATTACAGAGATATTAGCCATAAGCACAGGCTTCATTCAAAAGATGAAATCTGAATTTCCCAGTCCCAGAAAAAGTCTTCTTCCCCCTTTTTTCTTAACTAATTGACCACAAAGCTTCCCAATCAATAGCCTAGGAAAAACGTGGTCAAAGCCCAATCCCCCTTTTCCCCAAACCAGGAAGACGGCATGGGGGTTCCTTGATTTCTAAAACAAGTTTTTTGGGGGAATCTTAGCCTTCCTGCAGCAAAGCATGCATTCCATCTGAAATATAGGTTGGATTTTTGAAGCTCTAAAAAGGAAGATTTCCCTTCTCTCTCCCTCTGCAGGGAGTGGGGACTGCAGAGAATGAGGGAGAGCATTTGAAAGAGTAAAATAGAAAAAGAGTTCCACCCAAATGTTTTTCATCTTTCATGTAACCAAGGGGATACTTTTTCTGCTACTTTCAAAAATTCTCTTATCTTGAACACCTGTCCTTTTACCCCTAATATCTGCCTCATGATAACAACAACTAATTTGTTACCTCTTCAAAGTCTTTTGCCCTGGGATGTTGCCTGGAAGCTTTTCCCTCATTTGCACGACAGCTCAAAAGTCTCTGTCCTTTGATGCATGGTTCTGCTTGGTCCTTCTCCTGGACTCCGATCAGATGACATGTCTTTGTGTTCCATGCTTGAGCGCCACATGTTGTGTGCTGACCAGCTAACTTATCTTTACTCATAACTATATACTTTAGTCATAACCTATTCACTTGACTCAGTCCAGTGTAGTCAAGTTCTCATGAGAACACTGAAGAGGTGGGAGACAAAGATGACAAGTTCTCCATCTATTTTACAGAATGCAAGAGCTTATATATCCCCTTAGTACCTGGTTTACTCCCAATTCATGTGGCATTTCTCTGATTAGCCAAGCAAACAATTCCTCTGTACTTGTAGAAAGCAGGTGAAAAAGTTTACTTCCTCAGGGTAACACTGGCTTAGTATTTACACACAATGCTCCAGGAAGTGCCAAAACAATAGAACAGATGAGAAGATCCCGGGAGCCCACCCAGGTGAGTAGGCCATTGATGCATGTGGGCAAGAGGACCTTTAAGTCATTCTCAGTCATATAATAACCTTACTGTGACCCTCAACAGTTTCTTACAGGACATACTTCATAGCTTGAGTCCTCCAGCCTTTAATGAACGCCTTGGGAATTTCTCAGGAGTTACATCCTCCTTGACATCCTCCTTTGTCATGTAGGGTAGAAAGAATGAACCAAGAAATCAAAAGACAACTCACAAAACTTATGATAGAGACCCAGCTCCCCTTGACTAAGTGTTTACCCAAAGCCCTTCTCCACTTTAAGACCAAGCCCTAGAAAGATATAGATTTATTTCCCTATTTTATGCCCACCCTTATCTGGCTGGGTCCCCTTCAATGGGATAGTAGAGATAATTTTTTTTTCAGATAACATGTACAATCTTTGGCAAGCTATTTGTTCTCTCTACAGAAAAAAAGGGGATCATTGCTCAAACCTCTCTACTGGAATTCCCAGTGTACACATTTTGGCCTGGTGACTGGATTATCATCTGGGCATGGAAAGAAGAGAAACTGGTCCCTGGAAAGGGCTGTTCCAAGTACTACTCAGACTGACACTGCAGTAAAGACTAAAGAGAGGGGTTGAACTCACTATATTCATATAAAAGGACTTGTTAACCTGGATGGACTGTTGTTTCTAGTAATCATGAAAATCTTCAGATCACTATCAAAAAGTAGAGAGACTCCAACCTCTGGATGAAGCACCAGACAAGTTTTGTTACATTTTTTCCTAGGGAAATTAAGTTGCTGTGGTGGATCTATGACTGTTATTATCACTGCCTTTTGCATTCTTCTCTTCTCCAATACTACTTCATCAAGAACTCTAACATGACAGAAAAGAACATAGTAGAGGAATGTAGATGGAATAGCAGTGTCTCCTTGTGGAACTGTACCTGTCCCCAACAGCTGACTGGGGGCCTTTGGGTGGCAAGATGCACATTATTATCCTTTTACACTTAATAGGATCACAATATTGGATCTGTGAGTTCACTGCATGCTTTTATATCAGGTTGCTTAGATCCCAGTTCTACCTAGCTGGGCAGGAAAGGAACCATCTAGAGTTACGATTATATGATGACTTAATCTTTGCTGATTATTAAAATTATTATATAATCTTTGCTGATAATAAAGGTTTAGAGATTGAAGACAAGATTTAAAGCCACTGAATAGGCAAAAGAATTTGCACTCTCTCTCTCTGGGATGTTAAAATTGCTCAGGATTTTATTATGGAATATAACAAAGTAAACAGATTAAAAACTTCTCTTCACAAAGGATCAGAAGCACTTAAGACAGAATGAATAATAAAGACCTAGTAGACAGAGAATGAGGCAGAGACAGAGAGAAGGATAGGTAAAGAAAGAGAGACAAAAGAACAGTCAAGTGGAGCTGACTGGGCCAGAAAGAGAGAGGGGACAGGTCTGGTCCGACTCAGGTTTTATCATCTTATCCCTTATCTAGAGGGCAAAAAGGAAATTCCTTTCCCACCTTATGTGACCAGAATTAGGTAGAAGATTGAAGATTGAGGAGCTCAGGCTATATATTTTATATTAAACAGAGAAACAATGGGAGTCCATTTATATCTCAAGAGGGGGGAACTTCCATCCATTTAACAAGATTTTACAACATAAAAGCTACATTCATAATTCTCTACATCAAGTTCAAAAGATGTTACAGATGACAGGCAACAGGGAAATTAAGGTCCTGGTAATGAAAGCTCAAGGGTGGACTCTATTAGAGACTGATGATGGAACTCACCTGAAGACTATCAGGAGGAGAGTCTAATAGATTAAGTATATTGACAATGGGTGAGGAAACTTCAAAGAACTGATAAAAGAATAGGGGGGATTGTGTGAGATGACCTATAGTGAAGTTTCCTCACTAATATCTCTCTGCTTCTCCTTGTATACCTGCTCAGTTTTGTTTCTTGAGAGAGGTAACCTAAAGGAAACAATACTAACCCACTTCTGATTGCCCATTTCCAAATTTGATGAAAGGAACTGCATAATGAGGTTTTGTAAACTGCTGTGTGCCAAAAAGACATAGATTAGTTATGAATAATTATGGTAATAAAAGATTGAAACTGCTTTGTGCTGAGTAGTTAGACTAGTAGGAAGACTGTAAGTTTGCCTTGCCAGGCAATGGTGAGGTAGGAAGGAGTTAGAGGAGGGGTCGGGATGGATAAAGAAGCCTGCAAATTGCTTCTGCATTTCCCACTCCCAGGACATGGCAATTTGAGCAACCAAGGGGCTGTGCCTTTTATCATAAGGAAAGAATCACAATAAGGATTCTTTGGAAGTGGAGAAACTCATGACTGACAGTGGAGGTGAAAAAGCTCAGGATTTCTATTTTACAAACCTTAAAAGTTCACAGATCAAACTTTTTTCCTTTTGAGATAATAAATTGCTTGAGGACAGGCTGAAAAATAAAGGTAAGAATGCCTGAAGGAAAAGGAGAAATGAAAATATCCATAAAAGATGACTGAGTTTAGACTAGGAGTGTAGACCAAACTTTTATAGGCTAGCCCACTTTCTGTGCAGGAAAGCTTCAAGGAAAAGTGGGTAAAAGGTACCCTCTCTACATGATTAGGATCAGGTATCCTTTTTTTTGGAAGACTGAGAGACAGGAAATTAGGGGTAGAGGGATAAGCTGAGGTTGTTCTTAGTGAATTTACATTAAACAATGAAGTTAGTTTGAACACTGGGAGGAAATTTGCATCTGATCAGGTCCCATCCTGCCAAAGGGAACCCTCAGAAAACGGCAAGACAGGTACAAATAACATTTTCTTAATGTTAAAACTAGACATTTCTCTTCCAACATGTCCCCACTAAGACAGTTTGGGAGGCCTGAATTCTTTCAGTAATTAAGCCATGGTTTTCTTCTTCTGGAACCTCTTCAGAGCTGATGAGGCACATTAATTTATCCCTCCCTGTCATCTTGACTGGAACAGTATTTTGCAAAAGATTGATGAATGTGAGGCCACTATTTGAAATGCATAGTTTGTAGCCTAGGAGAGATAAGCCTTAGAAGAAGATTAAGTAAACAAAACCAAAGAGGGTCATCTAGCAGAAACCCAGTAAGGAGAAAAGTCAGGAGGTCTATAGAGAACAAAGATCATCCTCCATGATCTTAAGTCAGTATCAGAATACATTCATAAGAACATGGATTCCAGTACAACATGGATTCATTAATGACTGCCACATCAAATTGAGTTATAACCAGAAGTTCAAGAATGGTATAAACTATTACATTGGATAATAATTTTGGAACAGTACATTTCCAATAAGTGATTTGCAAGAAATTTTTCCTGTTTAACTTTAGCAATGCTCAGAATGAATAAAAACTTCTAGCTGAAGAATGGACCAATTTTTAAAAGTTTTAAAATAGACCAAAGGACATCCTTCCACTATAATTACTTGATCTGATATTTCTTTTCCTTTAAACATTTCACCTCCTGATCTCATAATTCTTTAAAAAGCCAAGATTAAATATTTGCTGGCTGTTAAGGGTTTAGAGGATGGTAGATACAATGGCTCACTCTCTTATACATTGTGAGGAATATGGGGGTGTTTTCCTTCCATAAGAATGTGAAGGGAGATTGTTTACATTACAAAGACTGGGGTCTTCCTGTATTGTTGCCTATGGGCAAGTGTGTGAGTTAAAACAAAAGATTTAGTCTCATCTAATCTAGAAAACTGAGATTAGATCTGGTCTGCCCTACATAGTTCTGAGTTAACCTAGGGTCTGTATCCTTCTTTGTGTATGCTCAAGGAGGTAGATGTTCTTGCTCATTAGTATGATGAACAGGGTGGGGAAAATGTATGGGGATGAATGTAACATTCAGATTTGTGACCCCAGCCAATGATTGGCAAGAAGGGGAAAGAACAAAATCTTTCAAACTATATATATGATCTCACATTTCCCGGAGTCTTCACCCCTCTCCCCTTAAGAGAGAGGTGTGTCATTTATTAAGATATCTCATTTTAAAACCATTTTAAAAACTCTAGACTAGGTATTCATGAATCATTTATAACAACTTGATTAATAAGCACCTGGTATGATTATAGTAATTTGCTATAAAAGGACTGCTTCCTTTTTTGTTTAGATGTCTTTTCCAGGCAGAGTTCATATAGATAGTTATGCAGTGAGTCAGGTTCTAGTCTGCCAGGTGAGGCACTCTTTCCAGGGAATCTTTTCTCAGTTACTGCTTATGGCAGTTCCCTCAAAGACCACACCCCTTGTATTATTAAACATTGAACCCTATAGGGCTAATAGCTGAATTGACATATTGTTGTCTTTTTTGCATAACATACCTGATGTCAGACAGATCTATTAGGAGCAATATATATTGTAATACAGCAATTTTCTATAATCAGAGTTTCAGATGATTTCAGTTTGCAAGAATATGAGTGTGCCTTAGGGTGATTATAATCAATATCAGCAAAAGATCCAGAGAAAAATTATAACTAATTCTATCAATCACTGCACATACATCTAAGGACTATACTGAAAATTCAATATAATAAACAAAAATTTAGAATGTAAAAATACCAAAATCCAAAGTCATTTAGAATTGAATCTTTAATAGAGCAACTCTTTATAGTAAATGTTTAGTTGTTAACCATGCTTAAAATAGATATAAATACAAATCATTGCTTTCAGAATTCTTTCAAACCATTACAATATCCTAGATGACTTTCAAATTTCAATGTTATAAATTCCAAATGAAACAAAATAATAGTAAGAACAACTAGATTTCCAAGTACAGTAACATATGAATTGTTAGATTTTATTAAACACAATCTTTTCATTCTTATATTATACACAAACCTTACAGCTCTATAGCAAGTTCAGTACATTGTTTAGAAATTTCAGGGATCTAAGAAGGGGGCCATGACCTTTTATACTTCCCCTCATTACCCCTACAGAGTAATCTATTTCTAATTTTAGGCTTCAACATTATTACAGGAATGTCAAAGAATAAGGAAGATTATTAACCTTCTTACTCTTCAGTAAGTACCCTTACTGAGGCTTACATAATATTAATAGCCCAATACAAAACAACCTGATTAGTCAAAATCACTTCCTGGACCTTTAAAAGCATCTGAAAACAGGATGAATCTTCCAACATTTTGACTATTGTCTTTCTGAGTTTGCAGTTAACGTAAGTGAAAGACTTCTTTTCTTCAAAGCTGACCATATAGGCTGAGTGTTGGCAGGAGAAATTAACCCTTATTCCCAGGAACCAAGAAAATTAAGATTACTTGAAACAAAAAAATAACAAGGAATTTGCTTATGCCAGATACTTTACAATCATGTAGATATGAAATAATTAGTCACCTAGTCCAATTAACAAAATTTCAAATAGATACATTTTCCCCACTTAATCTTTTTTTAAACAAGAAATACTGTTAGTCTAATCATGTATACATATGTACATATAAAAATATATACACATGTATATGTATATGTATATCTACATATCTACATCTATATATCTATATCTATCTCTAACTATATCATCTAAATCTCTATCCATATACACATATAATCTCTGGCTTTCTTCAGTTCACATAGTAAACCTTTACAATCTGATGGTAGAGGACTAAATCATTAGATGACAGCTCAATTCTCATTCTGTTTGCTATCAACAACATAATTTTAAATTCTCAAAAGTTTAATTTTAATCTATACTTATACATAAGGCTTAGATTACCTTGTACAGAGAATACAGATATTATAACAAACCACTCACATTCCAAACTTCACCCAAGAGAATTCTCCAAGACCAAGAGTCTCATTAATTAAAATAGATTGGACACAATTATTAGCAATATTAGATTAACAACACAACAAATTACAGATGAAAATATTTCACAAAAATATTTATAACAACTATCACTCTCTCTTGGTTAAAACAAGATTTTATACATAAACACCCATACTCTCAAATGTAAACCATCATACTTCAGAGACAAAGGGTACTCAGCTTTTCCAAACCAGAGAGTCAGAAGCAGCTCCTCTGATGATTGAGCTGAGCTTTTAAGGAGCCCATTAAACTAAGTAATATTTACCATGAATTTTGAAATTGTCACATTTAATTAAAGGGATAAATAAAAAGACATCATTCTTTTTGTTTTGCTACTAGCAAAGTGTGACTTGCTTTAAAAAACTTGATATTTATCGCAAACCCTTTGCCTCAGTTTAAACCTGATTTACTAACTTGATTTATAAAGGGAAATATTGTCTTTGTAGTTTCTAACTGAAGCCAAATTGTTTATACCATTAAAATTCCCTAGCAAGGAGTTAGGCCTTGAGATCTTAAAATGATGACATCCTAATCCAGATGTTAATTAATTTTTTTATTAATTTTAAATTGGTCTTTTAAAAACAAAGCCAAAACCGAAATAAAAAGGAGCAATAAACAGTTCAGAACTTTCATTTAGACTAGGCTAGAAATGAATGCAGTCTATGCCAAATAGGAACATATCCTAAACCATTTCAGATCTGAGTTGCATATTCCCAGAAAAGTTTCATTACATATCTTTTGATTTATATGCATATAGACACACACACACACACACACACACACACACACACACACACAAATATAGACACAATTCTCAGTAGAACAAGGATTGTGTAGTGAGATTTTAGGGACTCTAGTCAGACCCCTAAACCCCAAGAAAAGTCCATTGACCTCTTCTAAGTTCTCCGGGTCAGTGGAGAGGAGAGAAGGTCTGGTGGTAGCTACACAGAAACCTCTGGTTTAAAATATATATTTAGATAGACACATAAATATATACTCACACACACATACACACACATATTATACTATTATTATTGAATCATCTAGGATTGGTCAGAAAATAATTTTAGGACGAATTTTGTATTGTATATTAAGTTTTTAAATAGTCAATGAGTAATTAAAAATCCTTGGGGCAGATAGATGGTGCAGTGGATAGAGCATGAGCCCTGGAGTCAGGAGTACCTGAGTTCAAATCCAGCCTTGGACACTTAATAATTACCCAGCTGTGTGACCTTGGGCAAGCCACTTAATCCCATTGCCTTGCAAAAACTAAAAAAGAAAAACCAAACTAAAAGAAATCCTTGATATAGCTAAATAATCACCTTGCACAGATCAAATCCAGTTATCTAATTGCAGAGATAATAAAAATGTTAATATTCATATAACAATTACTTCCATGCTTCACATTTTAAAACATTTATTTCATTATGCTAATTTACTGCTAGAATGTGCACATGTTGCAATCTGGTGTTAAGATTTAGCTTTACCCCATTTCTTATTAGAACACAGCTTAACTGAGTTCAAATCTGGGTTCCCTATGGCAGAAAAAGTCCCTAAGTTAATTTTGGATGATCAGTTCCAATATAATTCTTTTCATTTATTTTTTTTTATAAGTTAGAAAACTTCCAAAACAGAATTTACTCTTTCAGTTAACTTATTGAAACACCTTTGGACATTCCCAGGTCAGGTTTTTGTCCCCTCCCACCCACTTCCCCATGGGCTGAACTCTCCTCCAGTTTGAACTCTTGGACACATGGACAGTAAAACCTAGTGGTGGGAAATGGGACTAAATGACCTCATGTTTAGACCTGGGAGAGGCTGCAATCCCAAATCAGGGAAAAGGTATGGGGCATTCTCGATGGATTTAAAGAATTTACTCAACATACTGGAGAACTGCAACTGGATGTCACTTCAGTTGGCATAAAGATTAGCAGTTTCCGGGCCCTGGGGCATGCCTCCTCCTATCCCTTTCCCCTCCCTGCCACTGTCCCAGGACAGGACTGATGTGGCAGAGAGGAGGAGAGAGTTTGTAAAAAAGAAAGGAGAGAAAGAGAAAAAAAGGAGAGAAAAAGGAAACACAGATTGAGACTGACAGTGTGGTTGAGACTCCTCAAAGCTGCAAATCACTAGATTAACCCAATCTATGATGCCCTGGCTGCAGAATTCCCAGGGAAAGAGACTTCAAGAAACCCTTCTCTAATGGGGAGGGAAAGTGTAAACAAAATAGATTGACCTTATCAAGGCAGGGAATGCAATGGATAAGCAGTTTGGCAACTCTAGACACAAGGGGAGAGACTAGAAAACAAACCAACTTCTTAAACACCCAGATTTCTTTTTTACTTTTTTCTTTTTTTTAATTTTTGCAAGCCAATGGGGTTAAGTGGCTTGCCCAAGGCCACATGGCTAGGTAATTATTATTAAGTGTCTAAGGCCTGATTTGAACTCAGGTACTCCTGACTCCAGGGCCAGTGCTCTATCCCCTGTGCCACCTAGCCACCCCAACACCCAGATTTCTTAAGAGATTAAAAAAAGTCTTTTTTAACAACCACTTGCCAGTCAAAGGGGAAAAGGAAGTGAGGGTTCCTGCTAGAATCCCTCCTTAGGTTACTTCACATGGATGGGATCAATGGGAAAGAGAACAATAAATCTAGGGTGCTGTCTCTAGTCATCCCCCAGCAATTAAATAAGCTGTTTATTGAAGATATGGTATCAATTTTTTTTCAGTTTTCTAAAGAGTTTAATTAAAATGAGCTTAAAACAATCAATGCCTTCAGCTGCTATTCTCTACATCCAGATAAAGTTTAATTAGTACCAACCCCGAATTTAGCAGAGTTTAGTTTTCCCAACATTTAGCAATGTTTTTAGAACCCACGCATTGTTATAGCCCTTTATAACCAAACTATGTAGGGTTATTCTTCCTTTTTCTGTTCCAAGTTTTATCCTGCCTCACTGTCAGAGACCTGTCACGAGAGACTGCCACTGCAGGGACAAGACTGCCAGAGCATTCTTTAATGCAAAATGGATAGGAAATTTAGGAAACCAATGGCTGAACTTCACAATTATAATTCTGGGGAAAAGTGAGACAAACAATCCAATCAACTCAAATCTGCAGTTGAAAGAATCTAACATGGGGTTAGACCCTGAAATCTTATAATGACATGGAGAAATCATGATAATCTGCTACTAATAATCATTTATAGGTTTTTTTTAACAAATTCAAACCCCAAAAGAAAAAAGGACTCACATTTAAAAACAGTTCACTTAGCATAGAACCAGGATGAACTCAAATTAAACCTGGATTTTCCTAAATGTTATCACTTTTTATAATTGCAGCTATTTTGTATTTTACAAAAGAGCTATTTTATCTTTTTTTATCATGGGATCCACTTTTACCAGACAGTTTACTACTGGAACTTTTAGAGAGGAATCTATGTTTTATCATAGCTTCCTGCAAATCTTTTATAAGAAATCTTTCTATTTAAGAAAAACTTGCTCAAAACTTCACTTTAGTCTATCTTACTTGTGGTTCAGATTCCACAGAACTGGGCAAACCCTTTTCCTTTCCAAAGTATCCAGAGATATAGATGCCCAGGGGTCAGAACACTATTGATTACTAGGCTGACACCAAGAATTACAACTTAAACTTTCATTCAAATGTAGGTCAGATTAGATCAAATCCTTTTGTCCAAATGCTTACAGTATAAACAATACAGTCAAATAACAATACAGTCCTAAAACATTTCTACCAAGCAACTACTGGAAACAAATTTCATGAAGCCCCTGGAAGCCACCTGGATGTTTATCTTCAAGCCTTCAGATTTCTCTCTGAATCTTTGGGGAGTCTTTTGTGGCCTCCCAGTGAGCTGCTAGGGATGACATCGTCTCTGTAACAGTTTTCCTATCATGTGGATTCTAAGTCTTTGCTGCCAGGAAGAGGGCTGGGTGGGGACTGCTGGGCGAGCTTGTGCCTGGGCACCTCAGAGGCACTCACTAGGCATCCCGGGAAAGCTGCCTACTGGGGGCTCCTCCCGCTCCTCCTCCTCGGGCCCAGGCCTGGCCAGTGCATCTCAGCCTTCACCCCTGCCCCGTAGGCCCGAGGCATGGTGGCAAGCACGGCAGAGAGAGCTATGGTATCAGTTCTAGCAAAGACCTCTTCCTGAGATCAAAATATACTTGGTAAACTTATGCCCTAGTGCAACCAACTTGTGAGCTCAGGTCAGGAGTTGGAATGAACCTTCTCACTGCTAACATTACAGAAAGAGGGGAGCCTCTACATAACACACATGTGGCCCTTGAGATTTCAAACCACACAAAAACATGCGTGGCCCTCGGGGTCCAAGACAGAGCCTTGCAAACTGGAGTGCTACAATATCGGGGTCCTGTCTATTGCCTCTACTAGTCATCACTCCCCCCCTCCAACCCCTCCCCCCTTTTCACAACATACTACTTCTCTACTTCTCTCATAATTCTCAGGGGCAAGAGAAGTGTAAAATGAGAAGCCCACAAATTCAATTTGGTCTAATCTGGAAGAGATTGGGCATGGGTCAGGGATCCCTCACCTTCTAGGAAGCCAAGTGGAGTCCAGGGTCAGATTCATGTCTCTTCATTGGTCACCACTGTACTGACAGTGAAATTGGTGGTGCTGATGTAGGGAATCATGGGCAGAGGGACCATTACAAATTTTACAAATTGCAAATTTTGTAATCTTTTGTTTTCATTGTAACCTTCTGTTAAAACATTTCACCTTGATCTCTAGTCTGACCTTGGTCATGTTCTCACTAGTAAAGCCAAGCTAGATGACGAAGGTGCAACAAAAATCATCTTAAGACCACCCTGACCAGAATCAAATACACCAATGCAAGACTCCCAGCCACTCCCTGAAATCATTCTTCAATTCAGAACTTGGACAACTCCCAAGACACCACCTTTTCCCAAGGGTCCTGAGGAGGGCATTTAAGGAGACTCTGGCTGGTGCCAGCTCTCTTTCTTTTTCTCTTCAAAATTCCTGCACAAATTATTGTTATTTCCCCCGTATAAGATATACCTTAATTTTGGGGCCCAAAAGTTGAAAAAATGTATTCCCTAAAGTTATTGAACTGAAGTTTTATTCATCATAAAATTCATGCAGCTACTCATCACTGTTAAAACTCCCATCCATTGTCTTCATCTATGCTGGTTGACAAACCACTGTCTTCATAGATTGCCTCATCCTCAGTTCCATCTTTGGTATTTGAAATGCCACACTTCTTAAATGACTTGACAACGATCTCAATCTTGATATTATCCCAGGATCTTTTCACCCAGGTACAAACTTCTCCTATAGTTGGTTTCTTCATGCTTCCTAATGACGTCAAATTGTCCCCAGAAGACTTCATCCATTGGTTCCATTTGTCTCTCACGGCAGCTTTGAAGGGTTTGTTAATGCTGACACCAAGTGGTTGGAGCTGGGATATCAAGCCTCCATGTGTGATTGCAAGTTTTATTTTTTATTTATTTTTTGCTCTGCAGCGATCTTCTTGGTGTTTGTTGAATGGAGGACTGGTACTCTATGAATTGAGCCACCTGGCTTCCCTTTGGGTATTCTTTTTTTATTTATTTTTTATTAAAGATATTATTTGAGTTTTACATTTTTCCCCCAATCTTGCTTCCCCCCCCCCCAATAGAAAGCACTCTGTCAGTCTTTACTTTGTTTCCATGTTGTACCTTGTTCCAAATTGGTTGTGATGAGAGAGAAATCATAATCTTAAAGAGAAGAGAAGTCTAAGAGGTAACAAGATCAGACAATAAGCTATCTGTTTTTTTTTCTAAATTAAAGGGAATAGTCCTTGCACTTTGTTCAAACTCCACAGCTCCTTATCTGGATCCAGATGGCACTCTCCTTTGCAGACAGCCCGAAATTGTTCCCGATTGTTGCACTGATGGAATGAGCAAGTCCTTCAAGTTTGAACATCACTCCCATGTTGCTGTTAGGGTGTACAGTGTTTTTCTGGTTCTGCTCATCTTACTCAGCATCAGTTCATGCAAATCCCTCCAGGTTTCCCTGAAATCCTCCTGTCCCTCCTGGTTTCTAATAAAACAATAGTGTTCTATGACATACATATACCACAGTTTGCTAAGCCATTCCTCAATTGAAGGACATTTACTTGATTTCCAATTCTTTGCCACCACAAACAGGGCTGCTATAAATATTTTTGTACAAGTGCTGTTTTTACCCTTTTTCCTCATCTCTTCAGGGTATAGACCCAATAGTGGTATTGCTGGGTCAAAAGGTATGCACATTTTTGTTGCCCTTTGGGCATAGTTCCAAATAGCTCTCCAGAAGGGTTGGATGAGTTCACAGCTCCACCAACAGTGTAATAGTGTCCCAGATTTCCCACATCCCTTCCAACAATGATCATTATCCTTCCTAGTCATATTGGCCAATCTGAGAGGTGTGAGGTGGTACCTCAGAGAAGCTTTAATTTGCATTTCTCTAATAAGTAATGATTTAGAGCATTTCTTCATATGGCTATGGATTGCTTTGATCTCCTCATCTGTAAATTGCCTTTGCATATCCTTTGACCATTTGTCAATTGGGGAATGGCTTTTTGTTTTAAAAATATGTCTCAGTTCTCTGTATATTTTAGAAATGAGTCCTTTTTCAGAATCATTAGTTGTAAAGATTGTTTCCCAATTTACTACATTTCTTTTGATCTTGGTTACATTGGTTTTATCTGTGCAAAAGCTTTTTAGTTTAATGTAATCGAAATCATCTAATTGGTTTTTGGTGATATTTTCCAACTCTTTCTTAGTCATAAACTGTTCCCCTTTCCATAGATCTGACAGGTAGACTAGTCCTTGATCTTCTAATTTGCTTATAGTATTATTTTTTATGTCTATGTCCTGTAACCATTTGGATCTTATCTTGGTAAAGGGTGTGAGGTGTTGGTCTAATCTAAATTTCTTCCATACTAACTTCCAATTTTCCCAGCAATTTTTATCAAAGAGGGAGTTTTTATCCCAATGGCCAGACTCTTTGGGTTTATCAAACAGCAGAGTACTATAATCACTATAATCATCTCCTGCTTTTTACATCTAGTCTATTCCACTGGTCCACCACTCTATTTCTTAGCCAATACCAAACAGTTTTCATGACTGATGCTTTATAATATAATTTTAGATCGGGTAGGGCTAAGCCACCTTCTTTTGCACTTTTTTTTCATTAAGCTCCTGGCAATTCTTGACTTTTTATTTCTCCATATGAATTTACTTACAATTCTTTCTAACTCATTAAAGTAATTTTTTGGGATTTTGATTGGTAGGGCACTAAACAGGTAGTTTAGTTTTGGTAGAATTGTCATTTTTATTATATTAGCTCTACCTATCCATGAGCAGTTGATATTTGCCCAGTTATTTAAATCTAATTTAATTTGTGTGAGAAGTATTTTATAATTGTTTTCAAAAAGATTTTAAGTCTGTCTTGGCAAATAGACTCCCAAATATTTTATATTGTCTGAGGTTACTTTGAATGGGATTTCTCTTTCTAGCTCTTCCTGCTGTTTCTTGCTAGACATATATAGAAAAGTTGAGGATTTATGAGGGTTTATTTTATAACCTGCAACTTTGCTAAAATTGCTAATTGTTTCCAGTAGTTTTTTAGATGATTTCTTGGGATTTTCTAAGTAGAGCATCATGTCATCTGCAAAGAGTGAGAGTTTTGTCTCTTCCTTCCCAATTGTAATTCCTTCAATTTCTTTTTCTTCTCTGATTGCTGATGTCAACATTTCTAATACAATATTGAATAGTAGTGGTGATAATGGACACCCTTGTTTCACCCCTGATCTTATTGGAAATGCCTCTAGCCTCTCCCCATTGAATATAATGCTTGTTGATGGTTTCAGATAGATACTGCTAATTATTGTAAGGAACAGTTCATTTATTCCTACACTCTCTAGTGTTTTTAATAGGAATGGATGCTGTATTTTGTCAAGCTTTTTCAGCATCTATTGATATGATCATATGATTTCTGATAGGTTTGTTGTTGATATAATTGAGTATACTAACTGTTTTCCTAATATTGAACCAACCCTGCATTCCTGGAATAAATCTTACTTGATCATAATGTATTATCCTAGTGATGACTTGTTGTAGTCATTTTGCTAAGATTTTATTTAAGATTTTTGCATCTATATTCATCAGGGAGATAGGTCTATAATTTTCTTTCTCTGTTTTAACTCTTCCTGGTTTAGGTAAGAGCACCATATTGATTTCATAGAAAGAGTTAGGCAGAGTTCCATCTTTCCCTATTTTTCCAAAGAGTTTATATAGGATTGGAACCAATTGTTCCTTAAATGTTAGGTAGAATTCACTTGTGAATCCATCAGGCCCTGGAGATTTTTTTTTTAGGGAGTTTAGTAATGGCTTATTGAATTTCTTTTTCTGAGATAGGGTTGTTTAGGTATTTAATCTCTTCTTCATTTAACCTGGGAAACTTATATTTTTGTAAATATTCATTCATTTCACTTAGATTATCATATTTATTGGCATAGAGTTGGGCAAAATAATTTTGAATTATTACTTTAATTTCCTCCTCATTGGTGGTGAGTTCACCTTTTTCATTTATGATACTAGCTATTTGGTTTTCTTCTTTCTTTTTTGTAATCAAATTGACCAGAGGTTTATCAATTTAATTGGTTTTTTCATAATACCAACTTTTGGTTTTATTTATTAATTCAATAGTTTTTTGCTTTCAATTTTATTAATTTCTCCTTTAATTTTTAGAATTTCTAATTTGGTACTTAATTGGGGATTTTTGATTTGTTCTTTCTCTAATTTTTTTAGTTGCATGTTTAGTTCATTGGTTTCCTCTTTCTTCAATTTATTCATATAAGCATTTAGAGCTATAATATATCCCCTGAGAGTTGCTTTGAATGAATCCCATAGGTTTTGGTATGTTGTTTCATTATTATCATTATCTAGGATAAAATGGTTAATTCTTTCTATAATTTGTTTTTTGGTCCACTCATTTTTTAAAATGAGGTTATTCAGTTTCCAATTTGTTCTGGGTCTATATCTCCTTGGCCAAGTATTGCATATGATTTTTATTGCATTGTGATCTGAGAAAGATGTATTCACTATTTCTGCCTTTCTGCAGTTGATCATTAGGTTTTTATGTCCTAGTACATGGTCAATTTTTGTATAAGTTCCATGTACTGCAGAGAAAAAGGTATATTCCTTTCCATCCCCATTCAGATTCCTCCATAAATCTACCATATCTAATTTTTCTAACAATCTATTTACCTCCCTAGTTTCTTTCTTGTTTGCTTTATGATTCGATTTATCTAGATCTGATAGTGGGAGGTTGAGGTCTCCCACTAGTAGAGTTTTGCTATCTATGTCTTCCTGTAATTCTTTCAGCTTCTCCTCTAAGAATGTGGATGCTGTCCCACTGCGTGCATATATATTCAATATTGAAATGACTTTATTGTCTATGGTACCTTTTAGGAGGATATAGTTTCCTTCCTTATCTCTTTTAACTCTATCTCTTTTTTTGCTGCTGCTTTGTCTGAGATAAGGATTGCTACCCCTGCTTTTTTTTACTTCAGCTGAAGCAAAATATATTTTGCTCCAACCTTTTACCTTTACTCCATATGTATCTCTCTGCTTCAAATGTGTTTCTTGTAAGCAGCATATTGTAGGATTCTGGTTTTTAATCCACTCTGCTATTTGCTTACATTTTAAGGGAGAGTTCATCCCATTCACATTTAAAGTTATGATTACTAATTCTTTATTGCCCTCTGTGCTATCTTCCCTCTCTTTGTATTTCCCCCTTTCCCCCCTTTTATCCATATTCCCCAGTCTTTTGTTTCTGAAAACCACCTCCTTCAGTGTGTTTGACCTCCTATATTACACCCTCCCCTTTCTTTCCCCTTTCCCTTTTCCCTTCCCTTCCTTTTACTATTTCCCCTTATTTCCCCCACTCCCCTTCCCTTTCTCCATCCCCCCCTCCCCTTTTCCCCTTTTAATACTTGCAAGGTTAGATGTTTTATAAGTTAACTGAGTATGTGTAGGTTGACTTTAAGCCAAGTCTGATGAGAAGAAGATTCAGGTGTTTGTCCTCTGCTCCCTTCTTCCCCACTATTACCATAGGTTTTTTGTACCTCTTAGTGTAATGCGATTTACACCATTCAATCCCCTCCCTCCTCCCGTCTCTTTCCTGTCCCCCTTTTTAGGGCGGTAGTGTTTTTTTTTAGATCATTCTATCTAGGTCATAGAAAAATTCTGAGTGTCTGTCCCTTCTAGTTCTGTATATTCTATCAAATAGAGTCAAAATTCCTGAGAGTTATTAGAGTCTTTCTCTCCAGTGGAATTAAAGCCAGTTACATCCCATTAGATAGTAGTCTCATGGATAGGTCATGAATGTCCGTCATTCCTGGCGAGGTGTATTCTCTCTGTTAGAGTTACATTTATTGAATTTTTTTTCTTTTACTGCCCCCCCCCTTTTTTTTACCTTTTCATGTGTCTCTTGAACCTCCTGTTTGATGTTCAGATTTTCTGTTTAGCTCTGGTCTTTTCATCAGAAATTTTTGGAATTCTTCCATTTCGTTAAATGTCCATCTTTTTCCCTGGAAGAGTAGGCTCAGCTTTGCAGGAAAGTAGATTTTTGGCTACATTCCAAGCTCCCGTGCTCTTCGAAATATCTCGTTCCAGGCCCTTCGATCCCTTAATGTTGATGCCGCCAGGTCCTGCGTGATCCTTACTGTGGCTCCTTGATATTTAAGTTGTTTCTTTCTGGCTGCTTGCAGAATTTTCTCTTCTATCTGATAGTTCTGCAGTTTGGCCACAACATTCCTTGGTGTTTTCATTTTAGGATCTTCTTCTGGTGGGGATCGATGTAGTCTTTCAATAAGTACTTTGCCCTCTGATTCCATGATATCAGGACAGTTTTCCATCACTAGATCCTGTAATATTAAGTCCAGGCTTTGTTTTCTCTTCAATGTTTTCAAGAAGTCCTATAATTTTCAGGTTGCCCCTCCTTGATCTATTCTCAAGGTCAGTGGTTTTGTTGATGAGGTATTTTACATTTGCTTCTATTTTTTCTATTTTTTGATTTTGTTTAACTGACTCTTGCTGTCTCGTGGAGTCATTAGTTTCTGTAGGCTCCATTCTTTTGGGGGGGGCGGAGGAGTTTTCTTCATTAACCTTTTGCAACTCCTTTTCCAATTGGTCAATTCTACTTTTGAAAGAGCCTTCCATTTGACCAGTTGAGGTTTTGAGAGAATTAATTTCTTTTTGCATTTGCTCATTTGAGGATCTGAGAGAATTATCCTCATTTTTTAATTGTCTAATTGATGATCTGAGAGATTTATTCTCCTTTTGTGTTTGTCCAATTGCACTTTCTAAGGTTTTGTTTTCTTGTTGCAAGGTATTAATTGTCTCTCCCAAATTTTTAAGCTCCTTCCTTATTTCTTCGAGGAAGTCTTTCTGTGCTGGAGACCAGATTGTATTCTCCTCAGTGGTTCCAGGTTTCTCTGGGTTGGGGTCTTTCCCTTCCAGGAATTTTTCTATGGATCCACCTTTCTGCTGACCCTTCTTCATTATGCTAAGACCTTGAGTTGGGGGGGGGGGCTGGTTCACCTGGGCTTGGGATTGCTAGTCTTTACTGAGTGCAGTTTCTCTGGCTGGACAGTAGGAGGTGCTGGTTGCCCTCTCTGGAGTGTCTGTGACCTTGGCTGGGAGACCTTCTCCCTTTGTCCAAAGGGAGGAGTTGGAACTATTGAATTCTTTTGCCTTCAATCAATGGTGGGCTTTACCCTGGCCTGAGGTCATTCCTCAGCTGGGCTGGTTCTGCTCACACATCTGGGCCTGAGGCAGAAGTAGTTTGCATTTGTTTGGGAGGAGACCTCAGTGCAATGGAGGTGTGAACTCAGAGTTTCTCAGACCTGAGGAGCCCAGGGATGGCGTCCACAGCTTTCCTGCACCAGACCTCTCCCCACAGCCCCTTCCCCAAACTCCAGGGGGACAGCTTCCCCGCGGACCCAAACCCCTTTCATCCAGCCCCACCGCTGATCCAGCAGGTCCTGCTCTCCGGCCCTCAGACTCCCAGTTCCAATTCAGCTGTTATTCTGGCTGATCCAGGTCTGATATTCACCTGCCTGAATTCTACCAAAGCTGCAGCGGGAGACAAATCCTGAGGTAGATGCTCTTTCTCCTGGCTTTTCTCTCTGGGTTCCGTGAGTCGGACTTCCTCTAAGAGGTTTGTTACGTGTGATAGATGGGGAAGAGATCAGGAGACTCTAGAACGGTGCCTGTCTTCTCTCCGCCATCTTGGCTGGAAGTCTGTATCTGACTTCTTTTATGAGACAAATATAGTCCTAATACCTATTTCAACAGCTGGGCAATTAGATAGTGATTAAGAATTTATCTGGGTATACTTTTTAATTCAAATCTAGACTCTTCTTCTTCAGATTCCTGATTGTGACTATCTCAGAGGTTAAGGAACCTGAGAGATCATCAAGTTTGGATCTCCTTTTCAGAGAGCAGTGGGCCCAGCACAGAGCTAGCAGCCTGCAGTGTAAAAGTGAAACAAGTTTATAATCTACTATCTGATCATTGCAGTTTCTCCATGATCTTTTGGGATCATTGGCAGGAAAGATCTCCAACAATCCATTCTAATACTGTGACAGATCAATTGTATTCTACCTTCTATAAACTCCAGCATTGTATAGATTTATTTGTGTGTTGGATCTCCTATTAGAATGTGAGCTCCTTGAGGGCAGGGACTTTGTTCTGACCTCCCTTTAAATGTTCAGAGCTCAGCACAGGGCTTGCCCCACAGCAAGTGCTTCCTGCTTGATGACCATAAGGAAGGACTTTGTCAAAATAAAGGGTCGCTGCCAACTTGCTTCATTCATTCAGTATGGCCTTACAGTATGCTAAGGGGGCTGGGGATACTGAGCCAAAACCAGTTTAGATTTTGCCTTCAAGAACCTTACATTCTAGGGAAGACAACAAAGTCACAGAAAATGAAATAAAAATAAAAAGTCATTTCTGAGAGGACACTAGCAACTGGGAGATCAGGATGGGAAGAGATGTATTATTTAGAGGACTTTTTCCCATTCCTCCCTCTCAACTCTACAGCAACAAATCATGTTCACTTTGGTCAGCTAAAGTGGGGAATCTATTAAGCAGAAGTGATGAATAAATCTGGGGAGAAAAACCTGTGCCAAGTAGACCAGTGTTGGCTGTAGAATACAATGGTAGCTATCCAGGGTGTGATTGTCTTCATTTTATATGTGAAGACATTGAGTCTCAGTTGAAAAATCTTGCCTGTGATTCCCCAGCTAAGAATTGGCAGTGGTGGGATACAAACTAAATTTTTTCTGACTCTGAGTTCAGTAGTCTAGGGATTGTACCACGCTACGCTTTGGGTAAGCATTTGGATTAGGTTTTAGAAGATAACAGACATTCAGTAGAAGAGACACAGGAGGAAAGACAGCTTAGGTTTAGGTAACAGTCTGAGAAAAAGCAAGGGGGGAGGGGTTTGCAGAGAATAGACTATTAGAATGTAATGCAGGGTCTAAGCCAAGGAGTCTTGAGATGAAAATGTAAAGGTGCCAGGCTGTGGAAGACAACTGGGTCTCCAAATGCAGATTGGAAGTAGTGGACTCTGTTTTTGAGGTTTCCATTTAAAAGTTATCAACAGGTCTAGGTCAAGATGTTATTTTTTTATGGACATGTTGCTGACCCATCTCAGTTAGGGTTGCAGTCTCTAAGGGAAACTGATTTAGGGACCTGTCATGAACTCCACAGCACTATGGGATCCTCTAGTCCCGGTGAGGTGAAAGAAGTCTGAGAAACCTCATCCCCTCATTTTAGAGCACTCCCTTTCAAAACATCTCCCAGTTTACAAAGGGGCTTTTTAAAAAAAATAAATTTATCTATTGATTTTTTGAATCATATGTAAAGATAGTTTTCAACATTCATTTTTTGTAAAGTTTTCCCCCTCCAACCCTTTCTTCCTACCACCCTAGAATAGCAAGTAATCTGATATAGGTTATACATGTTCAAACATATTACACATATTTCCATATTAGTCATTCTGTGAAAGAAAAATAGAACAAAAGGGAAAAACCAAGAGAAAGAAAAAACAAAAAGAAAAATTTAAAAACATGAACATAATATGCTTAGGTATGCATTCAGACTTCATAATTCTTTCTCTGGATATGGATGGCATTTTCCTTTACAAGTCAATAGAATTGTCTTTGATTACTGTTTTGCTGAGTAGAGTTAAAACTATTTTAGCTGATCATCACATAATGTTGCTGCTGCTGTGCAAAATGTTCTCTTGGATCTACTCATTTCACTTAACATCAATTCATATGTCTTTCCAGGTTTTTCTGAAATATGCCTACTCATCATTTCTTAAAGAACTTGTTTAATGGATAGACATCCCATAAATTTCCAATTCTTTCCTTTGACAAAAAGTGCTGTTCTGAATATTCTCATACATGTGGATCTTTCCCCATTTTTTGTGATCTCACAAAGGGGTTTTTCCTCCCAACAACCCTGATAATATAAAGCTTATCCTTTGTTGGACAGGTGAAGATCCTAGGGTCTGGTTATTGCTCTACTATCAGTAATGAGAAGAAACAGGATGCTCTTCTTGTTGGTGTTGCTAAATTCTCAGTACAAATATTTACACTTCAAACTAGGACTTCATTTATTATTTATTGGATGTCTAGACTTAAAAAAGTACTGGAGAAAATATTAGGAATGCAGGTAAAACTTAAAAATGAGTTTAAGTATTTAGTAAATGCTTTATGAATTCAATTATCTCATAAGTTTCTTAAACCTGTAGAAGAATAGTTATTATTCCCAATCCTATTGCAGAATACTGAACCTGCAGAAGATCTAAGGAAGAACAAAATTCAAATCCATTCTCAGATATTGCTTACATGATGTTTGGGCATGCAATCTCCTTGTGCCTCAGTTTCCTCATTTGTATAATAGAGTTATTCTGATGATCAAATAATATATATACAGATATATATATATATATAAACTTTCTCCTTAAGCACTGTGTAAATCTTATAATGCTTTATAAGCATTAAATATTAACATCTGTAGCCTTTTGAGAAAACAGATTGATAAGTTATCTGATTTGATCAAGGACACAGGAAGTGCAAGGTTTAAATCAAGTTCTGTTGAACCCAAATCTTGTGGTCTTTCTTTTTTACCACACCTACATTCATGTCCAGCTGTTGATTTATTTCTTCCTCCATTACTACTTTGTGATCTCTCTCATTTTGAAGCAAGACAGTCATAACCCATTAGAGATCTTAGGAAAGGGGAAGGAGTAGGGGAGTCCTTACTGAAGTCTGGAAAAGAGGGCAGCTAGGTGGCACAGTGGCTAGAGCACTGGCCCGGAGTCAGTAGTACCTAAGTTCAAATCCTTCAAGCTCTCTTGCTTTTTCCAGCCTCTCATCCAGAAGGATGGTGGGATCTGAATGTCAGAGTAGAGGTTTCTTTATCTTTGGTAGGGAAAAGCTCCAGGAGCTTGTTAGCTTCATGCCACCATCTTGGCTACACACCTGAAGTCCCCAAGTAATAGGAAAGTTAAGAAGAGATTAAGGAAAAGTAATGTGCTAATTAATCTTGACAGGCCAACTGCCAGGCTCAGCAGAAGTCTGGAAAGCAAGAGAGAGGGGAAGAGAGAAAGAGAGAGAGAGAGAAAATGAAGAGGGCAGGCATCCATGAGGCATGCTTTAACCAGGCCATATGGTGAGGCCCATGGAGCTCCACATGGTTTAAGGAAGAGCAAGAGAAAGCCCATCCTTCTGGATGGGAGGCTGGAAAAAGCAAGAGAGCTTGAAGGGGTGGCATTTCCTGTTATATACCCCTCGAAGGTAGACTGGACAGAGGGTGGTGCTTGGGAGTAGTCCTACACCTTGGAGCCAGGTAACCCCAATGGCAAACCATGCACTGGTCCTTCCTGTCTCAAAGTACTTGGTCTCCACATTCAACACATCATTTTCTGCCTGCCAGTGTCAAGGCCAAAGTTAAGTGGAAGGGGAAATAGGTTGCAGCTAGGTAATTATTAAGTATCTGAGGACAGACTTGAACTCAGGTACTCCTGCCTCTGGGCCAGTTGCTCTATCCACTGCGCCACCTAGCTGCCCTCTTTTCTAGACTTCAGTAAGGACTCCCCCACTCCTTCCCCTTTCCTAAGAAATCTAATGGGTTATGACTGTCTTGCTTCAAAATGAGAGAGATCACAAATTAGTAATGGAGGAAGAAATAAGTCAGCAGCTGGACATGAATGTAGGTGTGGTAAAAAAGAAAGACCACAAGATTTGGGTTCAACAGAACTTGATTTAAACCTTGCACTTCCTGTGTCCTTGATCAAACCAGATAACTTATCAATCTGTTTTCTCAAAAGGCTACAGATGTTAATATTTAATGTTTATAAAGCATTATAAGTGACTTGCCCAAGGCCACATGGTTAGGTAATTATTAAGTGTTTGAGGTCGGATTTGAACCCAGGTACTCCTGACTCCAAGGCTGGTGCTCTATCCACTGCATCACCTAGCCACCCTGAGTTAGGATTTTTTTAAAGGAAGCACTAACCCGGCAGACCTGGAACCTCTGCCTGTAAAGGATATCTAATACATAAGGGAACATGTCCTCATATCCCTATGTGCTCTTTAATAGTAAATTGCCATAATCATGTCAGGTACACAATAATTAAGTATAAGGCTGAACCATTGGAACTCTTATCATCTAAATCTTAAATAATTAGCAAGTATTTAGTTTTGACTTTTTAAATATAGGATATGATTCTTTAGCATAATAAGTACCCTTAAGGAATGAAAAATCAGCATGATTACTTATGTCAGGATAATGCCTATTGGACTATTTTTAACTGCTGTAAAGGAGAGATTTATTCTTCAACTAGAATTTTTGTTCATTTTAAATATGGCTAAAATTAAAATAGAAAATTTTGTTGCAAACTACTTATTGGACATGTGCAGTTCTAAAATGGTTATTAGTACATTTATTTACACTATTCTTGAGCTTTTGATTTCAACTTAATGTGGCAACCATTAATGAATCTGTGTTATATTGGAACTCATGTTTTTATGAAAAGTATCCTGATACTGGTTTAGGATAATAAAATATAATTCTTGCTTTTTATAGATCTTTTGGGTTTTTTCCCTAACTTGGGGGCCTCTGTTAAAATAGCTCTCTCTGGTTGTGTTTGCTCAGTCTTTTCCCCTGAGTTTTGTTTCTCTAGGTTACCAGCTGTACATCTCCAATAGTGGTCTCTGCGGGATGCCAATCAGCTATACCCATCCTCCCTCATAGCCAATATCCTATGAACTTTGTTTCAATTTAATTCCCATTGCAATGAATTCCTCTCCAAATGGACCCTGAAAGACCCAGAAGAATCTGGGTACCAAAAACATTTTGAGGGAGAAAATGATGCAGGGAAGATGAACTCCATTCCAGGATGGGAGTGGACTTGGATTGTTCAACTTTCCTCCAGCTTTCCCTTTTCTCAACTTCTAGATTCCAGCTATCTGACCTTGCCCATTGACATGATAGGAAATGATAAATTGAACTTGGAGATCTCGCACCTTGGGATAGGAAGGACCAATATATAGCTACCTATTGGAAGATACCTGGGTCAGGTGCTAGACTACTCCAAGTGCTACCCTTTGTTCAACCCACTACTGAAGTGCATTTAAGAATATACCTCATCCTTCCTGGGGCTCTCTCACTCTCTTAGACTCTATCCTCAAGGATGATTAATTAGAGAAACTAGAGTTTCCTTCCTAGGTCATGTGATCCCAAACTAGGTCCTAATGGAGCACCATGGGCCCCCATGCCACATGGCCAGACTAATCCAACCCTCATGGTGATCCTCTCTCTCTCTCTCTCTCTCTCTCTCTCTCTCACACTCAAATTTTGCCTAGCCTGTCTTCAAAGTACTTGCTGCTTTTCTAGGAATTTTTAATCTGTATACTTTGCAATAATTTATAATAAATCCTGAGCAGTTTTAAAATCCCAGGAGGAGGGGCAGCTAGGTGGCGCAGTGGATAGAGCACTGGCCTTGGAGTCAGGAGAACCTGGGTTCAAATCCCACCTCAGACAGTTAATAATTACCTAGCCGAGTGGCCTTGAGCAAACCACTTAACCCCATTGCCTTGAAAAAAAATCCAAAAAAGAAAATCCCAGGGGGAGGTGAATTTCTTTCCTTTTCAGTACCTCTCAATCTTCAGCCTTTAATTGGTGACCCTAAAATCTCATCCACAACAATATGTCTGAGAACAGACATGTAGGCTTTTTTTTCTGTCAAAAGATGGATTTCTCTAATTCTTTTTTTAAAGTTATTTTATATTTCTCAGATTTTTAAAAATGGTTTATGGAAGGGTAAAACCAGTCTCTATTTAAGACCCTTATCAATTCATGTCAGGAGGACTGTGGTACTCTAATTTGGTTTCCCACATTCCAGTCTTATCTTCTATACAGTTAACAGAATAATCTTCCTGAAGATTATGTTTTAACATGTCATGCTTCTATTCAAGAAATTGCAGTGTGTCTGTGTTGCTTGCTCTGACATTTAAAGTCCTTAAAAATCTGACTCCCTACACACACTTTAGACATTTCATCCAAACTGTCCTTTTTGTCTACTCTCTTGAAATCTCTAACTCTTCTACTAGTTGTAGCTCTGGGCTATTTCCCATACAAAGGTTTTTGCCTGATCACCTGGGTTCTTAGAACTTTGCCTCAATCTATCTCCTCTCCCATTGCTTTATCTTTATTCTGCATCTAGTCCGCATATATCTTTCTATCTATGTGTGTGTTGTATCTAGCCTTAGAGTAGTAGCTGCTGGAGGGCAGACACTGATTTTTTTTTTTTTGGTCTTACCTAGAATGTTGCTTGCCTAATTATTATTTCCTAATAAGAAAAAAAAAACATTCATTAGTAATCTACCAAATGCCAGACACCTGACTCATTCTGGGCAATACAAAGAGAGGTGACAAATGACCGTGCCTTCAGAAGCTCAAGAATGCAATTGTTGAATCTTACTCATTTCTCTGGCATTTGTACTTTTTATCTTGTTGGTGAACAACAGAGTGATGAATATAGACTTTTATATGAATAAGCATCCCATAAAAGTAGTGCTGGTCATGGAGTCCATTCTCACCAAAGCTGTGTGTTTTTGATACTTGAAGTAGGAAGAGATGGAGGTGGAGGAGTTTAAATACAGAATAACTGAATAAATCAATGTCTCTTACCTTTATACTAGTGTAAAAACAAATATAAATTTCACCAGCTCTCTAATAGCAAATATGTCTCAGCTGCTGTGTTAAGTCATAAGGTGGTATAGTCATGCTGGAAGACTCCCATGTTTTATTGAAGTCTGTAAGAGAGCTGAGAAGTGATTTATGGGGACACTCCTCCACCCTTAATGGAACTCCTTTCATCTCTCCTCTCCTATCTAGACTATGACATGAACCAGAACACTACATTGTAGGGCCGCTTTCCTACATCCCTGTGATGAGTGCCAAGGCACTCTGCCACTTCTGATTGGATCCCACTGAAGATGGGAGAAAATGTGCTTCAGGAAAGGGAGCTTAAAGATCAATCTATGTGAGTTTGATTTTGTGAAGAACTCACCAGACTCTGACTCAGGGATGTGAGAAAGGCTTAGACTTCAATCCAAATATTGAAGATATAATTTACAAGTTAAAATTTTGGAAAAGAATTAGTTAATTTCTTTTTTTTTTGCAAGGCAAATGGGGTTAAGTGGCTTGCCCAAGGCTACACAGCTAGTTAATTATTAAGTGTCTGAGGCCAGTGCTCTATCCACTGTGCCACCTAGCTGCCCCAATAGTTAATTTCTTAAAGGAGAAAGTAGTTTCTTTTTTTTTTTTTGCAAGGCAATGGGGTTAAGTGGCTTGCCCAAGGCCACACAGCTAGGTAATTATTAAGTGTCTGAGGTTAGATTTAAACTCAGGCAACTCCTGACTCCAGAGCCAGTGCTCTATCCACTGTGCCACCTAGCCACCCCCCAAATAATAGTTTCTTAAAGTAGTAAAGTTAAGATAGTTAAAAGCTGGAAAGGAGGTGGGTATTAAGTTGAAAGGAAAAAGGGAAGAGAAAAGAAGCTTATATCAGCATAGATGCAGCAGCATGGAACATATTGTTCCAGTAGTGTGGGGTCAGTCCATGTGGATTCAACTTAGAAAAAAAGCTGGAAACATCCCAGTTGAGAGTCAAGGAGGAAAAAAAAGAATGAGCCTTGGTAGAACTTTGCTTAAATACATATCCATGGTGGGTGGGACAAGGGTGGTGCTTGAAGGTTGGTTGAGCACCTGGCTTCAGGTATTCTTCAATGCATATGCCACAGGGTGGTGCCCTTGGAGTGGCTAAGACAGCACTCACTAAGCCCAAGGAGAGTTCTATATACTACACGTACTCCTGCCCCAAAGGATGTAACTGAAATATTACAACATTATTGTGTGCTTAGAGTTCCCCTGCTACACCACCATCTGGTTTTATGCCCTTGTTTGATTTCTATAAATGTATTTTCTCCAAAAACGCTTTTTGGAGTTTAGTCCCTAACTGAGTTCTTAGACATATTTGTTCATAAGCTTAGAGGACTAATGAACATGTATGTTAACTTGGTAACTTCTATTGATTCTTAAGAGCAGACTCTGGAGGTTGACAATATATTGGTTGAAAGCTGCTGGGGAGGTTTCTGGGATTATACAAATTGTTGTAGATGTGAGTGAGGAAAAAAATGAGGACTAAGAAAAAGGCCTCCTAGTTTATGTGTACTTTGCAGGCCTATGTATTAAAAATCTGAGATTTTACACTTCCAGGATCAGTTATGAGTTTTTTACTTAAAGAATACTGATCTTTAGGCTCTTTCTCTGAGGGTGCCCCCAATTTCCCAGAGATCACTAAGGCAAGCAAAAAAATAAACATAATCCCTCAAAGATCTTTCATCCTAATAGGAGCTGGGGGACACCCAATATATACAAAGGAGCTAGAAAGGAGAGAATTCTGGAGAACAAAGAATAGAATTGGGAACAAGCCTGATTGTCAGGGCTAGGGTCTCACCAATCAGAAGAGAGGCCTGTAGGGTAGAGGCACCACTAGGCTCAGAAGGTTTCCAGAGAAAAGAAAAGAGAAATTATTGGTAGATGCATCAGTAATACTTTACTTCTCTAGAGAGTTAACTCTGGTCCAGGAATTTAGCAGCAGGAAAAGAGTTGAGCTGCCATGATCCATCTTGCTATTTATTTCCACCCTCCTAATAGCAGGCTCTAGCCAGGATTTGATTTCAGCTCAAAGACACAATTCTGCTGCCATTCTGCCTTTCAAACTGAGGCTAGCTGGGTTTCTCCCAAGGCATCCTTCCACCTCCAGCTCAGATTCTTGGTTCTTGGAACTGTTTGCACTCCTGTCAGCATCCTACATTATCTAGGAAGACCTTGAGATCTGTATTACTTGTAAAATATCCACAGTACATTTTTATATTTGGAAAGAACATATTTGGAAGAACCCTTATTAGAAGAGAACAATCGGGTTAGGAAGGAGATGTCATGTTTTTCAAGTTAATGAGGGCAAAGTAAGCAACCTCACTTTCTCCTCAGGAGCCATCGGGTCCAGTGACAACATGTAGATCAGGAAGATTGGAGATGACCCAGGATGCAAGGGTAGGCCTTGACCTTTTTGAACGAAGATGAAGATAGATGGACATGTGAAGGACAATCACATTTGGATGAAGGAAAGGCCATCTCAAAAGGTAGTCTGTTCTTAAAATATTTATAAATAGGGAAAATAACCTTAAATATCTCATTCATCTGCTTCTATCCATGAAATTTGGAAGGCTAATAGGATGGCAGTAGTAGGATGAGAGGCTACTTGGGGGCTCAATAATAGGTGAACTTGGTGTTAGGCAAAGAGCTTTTTGAACATCTGGCTTTGCCCTCCCAAATACCCTGAGGTAGAAGTCTATTATAAAGGAAGTGACAATGCAGTCAAGAAACCAGGGGTAGAATAATATTAATGGAACCATAGATCTAATGCTGGAAGGCACTATACTCCAGCCTGGTCATTTGGCAGATGGGGAAACTGAGGCTAAAGAAGTTCAAGGAGTTTTGCTCAAGGCCTCAAAGGTTAACATAGGACAAAGGTGGGGTTTGAACATGAGTCTTCTTTGCAGAGTTGATGCTCTTCCAATGTTCTCCATTGCCTCCCTCAAGGAGGTCATAAAAAAATTGGATAATAAATCCACTGCTGGAATCAGAGGGGTATATAGTGAGAAGAGTGCTTTGCAAACCAATATTTCAACTGTCCATAATTCCCTTCCATTTTATAGTTCCTCTTCTTTCACAGATCTCAGTACCTGTAAAGTTTTTGAGTTATTGTGGCCAGAATGTTTATCATATTGTAGCCATCCTGAGTAGGAGCTTCTCCAAACTTTAGATTGTCCTCATCAAATAGGCATCCTGCAGAACCACCTACTCTGATTCAGACTCAGAAACTTTTTGAGAGGATAGGATCTTCCAGAATCTGTATTCCAACAGAATAGAAACTCAAGAACCTAAGTGAAGGCTTCAATTAAAGATGGAGACAGGATGCCCACAGAAAAGATCTGGCTAGTAGAGTCCTTAGGTTAAATAAAATTTATATAGAATTTGTCTTATAACAAACATTTTAGAGTCATGTGATTCTCACTACAACCCAAGGAGATAGTTCTCATTTTTCCCTTTATAAGTCGCACAACTTGGCTTAAAACCCCAAAATTAACAAGTTTCCTAATGTAGTAAAATAATAACAATAAGAATTTCCACTTAAAATGAGAACAGAACAAATTTAATTATAGAGCTATATCTATTTTCCCAAATTTTATAGTGAAGTTCAATTTATAATTTCAATTATTTATTATAATTTTTTGCACAAGGGTTATTTGTTCCAAGCATTTCATGTTGTGAGATCCACTATTTCCAGCTAATCTACTGCCAGTAAATTCAAAGTTATAGTATGTTTTGCAGATAAAAATGTATGTCAAATTCTGTTGACTTGAGCCAATTGTTTTACAAATAAAAATATATAATAAGTCAAACACAAATGTAAGTCCTTTCAATTCTGTCAAGACTCCTGAGACTACACCAATTGTATTTTCTTACCTAATCTAGGGGAGCAGGATGTTTCAAATAAATCCCACCCTTGTTGCTTTCTTGGTTCTTTATTCAGAGAGACCAAAGGATGAGGAGGCTTAGAGAGATTTATACTTTTATTGGTAGTAGAGCCTGCAGGGTCAAGTCCACATATCTACATAACCCAAGTTTGCTTCTCATTTCCTGAAGTTCTTAATCCACTTCTCCTTGTCCAGTACACTTCATGTCTGCATGTCTGCCATTGCCTGCTGTCTGCTTCACTCAGCTTTGCTATCTACAAGCAAACATGGTTTACCCCACCCTCCTTGGTCTACCCCCTAACCTGGACAGTTATAGGGGCATCATGTTAAGCCTGAGACTTACATAGGTATCATCAATTATAAACAAGATATGTAAATGGTCCAAATAAGGACTGCCCATCCAACCTTGATAATATAACCATAGTCTCCAAATATGAGCCTTTCTAGTCAGGCTAAAGTACTGTGATTCAGGGAGGTTTATATTCACAAGGTCAAATGGATTGCCTTTCAGTATATAGCTAAAAGGGCTTGAAACACATGCTGACAATGTTAGCAGCTCTCAATGTTCTTTTTCGTAAGAAAAACTAGGATCCCCTTTCTCTACCTTTGAGATATCCCAGATAAATAGCTGATTCAGTCACTCCAGCCTTCCTCATTCCAATTTTCCTAGGCACTTTAAACTAAAAAATACTAATAAATACCTATAAAGTTTAATGAACAGCTTGAAAATTGAAGATGTGACATAAAAATGGAAAGGTTACCTACCTATTTACCTATTTCTAAAAGTTTGGTGAGCATGATTAGCCAGGTGATTTCACTTTTCTCCCAGATTAAAATTGATTACCTACTGGGTTTCACCTATTTCAACTGAAATTAAGCTACAAACTCTCATTTTCAATCTTTTTACTTCAAATAAAGTCAAACATTCTTGCATTCTCTTAACATGCTTAACTGTTAACAAGGCCAGGGATATGCACACATGACCCACCTGCTATATATGCAGGATATTTGTCCCCAAACCTTCTTTCCTACCTTCTATATTTTAGTTCAAACTTTTTATTTCCCTTTCCTGATCTTTAAATCCATAGCTCAGACTATACTACTTTACATTTCAACCATATCCCGGACTGCACACTCTATTGTTAAAGATATTGGTCTTCCTAAAAACCTCCTTTTCCAAACTCAAAGGATTCCTCTTAATTACTCTGCATATCACAAAATTTACGTGTTCTCCAAGATATCAAAGAGCTCTATACCTTTTGTTCTCTTAAAAGGAAATGCTGTCCCAATATAAGAAGTTTGTGGAACAAATCCTTAAGATTTTTAATGATTAAAAAATCTTTTAGGAGCCATGCAGTGGTTTATGTTCCTCTTGAAACATGCAAGTGGGGTTTCCAGCTATCCTGAAATCTATTAACATATTACAAAATTCCTGACTGCCTAATTGAGGTAGTTTTCCAACTTAAATAAAAATAGATTATGCTCACTTCTCCTTTGTATCCAGAATTGTAAATGAAGCAGTAACTGTGGAGAGCGAAGGAAGGGAGAGGGCAGTCAACAGGAGAGGGGAAAGGGGGATCTTATGGGACAAAGGAACAAAGGAAAGCTGAAACTTCTACACATCAGAGATTGTAAATTTGATATCTATAGTTTTAATTCCTTAGAGATGAATTCAAATTAGGAGGTTATAGAATAATTTAGGTCATATTTTAATTATATCAACACTAGCAATAATTGGTAATATTGATTTTGATCCGTGCCCAATTTTAGGGGTACCCCTTTAAAAGAAGATCCTACTCAAACTGTGTGATCTTTAATCCCCAGAGCAAGCTCAGAAAAATGTGGACTGGGTCAAAACAACTTTTGAGCTTAGAACAAGGAAATGGGAGGACAGGGGGACAAGTGCTCCCTTTTCAAAGCTGTGATTCTAGATAAAAAACCTGGTGCTACCCAGCACAGCTTGTCAAAGGTATGTGTGAGCGGGAAGATCTGGTACCTCCATTTCTCTAGTCTAAATCCAAGTCATCCCCCCATGTATGTGTGAAGAGTACCTCACAGTGTTTTGCTTTGAAATAGATAATTGCTTTTAAATATGTGTTAACCCTCAGAGTTTGAACTACTAAGGGATAAATGTTAACCTCCAGAGTTTGGCCTTGAGAAAGAAAAAAACAAAATTAGATCAGTGAACACATTAATCAATAAATTATACAAATAATTACAAATTTACAGGCATGCAGGTTGGTATTGACTAGAGTTATAGCTTTAAAAAGGGGTTTTAGATACACTAACTAAAAGTGGGATGGGAAAAAGCTATCTCTGGCTTGTCCATCAAAGGAAGGGAATGATCTTCAACCTAGGGTGAGACTAGATATAAAGCACACCCACTGGTAATAAATTTTATCAAAGAAGACCACCATATCAGGGAGGTGACGCTATGACAATCACATGAATTGGATTTGAGTGTCCGGGGACTGTGCCAAATCACCAGCCTCACTTTTTCCTCCAGAGCCATTTGGGTCCAGTGGCCAGATATGGATCAGGATGACTGGAGATAGTCTCCGATGTGAAGCAGTCAGGATTCAGTGACTTGCCCAAGGTCATGTAGCTAGTAAGTGTCAAGTGTCTGAGGACAAATTTGAATTTCCATCCTCCTGACTCTAAGGCTAGTGCTCTGACCACTGTGCCACCTAACTGCCCCACCCACTGTTGGTATGTTCAGGAGGGCATGTCAGGAAGATTGGCTCCTCCCAAATTCAGAATCTTTGTATCTTATCAAATATGGAGTGCTCTGTCTGCTACTCAGCCGCCCCTACTATTATTACTATTTCATTTTATTTTATGTCTTTTTTTCTCTTTTTTTGGCAAATATGTCTAGACCTTTGCAAATACAGATCTCTCTCTCAGGATGTTGGCACACCCAATGACCTTTGATACAATGGGATTAGTTATTAGAAGTCCACAGTAATGAGTATTAAACACTTGGACAAAATAAGAGAATTCTGAGATCTACTATAGATAATATACAGCTTTATAAATCCATACTTTTAATAAGTATTTTTGTAATGCTATTTGCCACATAATTTAATGGACAAATTAAGACTGTTTCACAGATGGAATCAATTAACTGCTGCCTTGCTATTCTTATGGCCAATGGAGAAAAAGACTTTATCAAAACCAAACTGATTGAAAGAATCAATATGTCAGACATTTTAAAAATGTTCAACAATGAAAACTGACCAGTACTTCAAGAGAAAACAAAAATCATTATAATACAGGCTTGTAAAGGAAATAAACAGAAGGCAAAAGAACATACCATATGTGTCAGGGAATTCTTGGGATTCACTATACACATTCTTTTCTTGCCCCTAGGAAATTCTAACCCTGATTTTCATCAGAAAAAGACATTTCTTTTTTTCTGCTGCCTCCTCTCCTTATATCACAAGAAGAAATAATCATTAGTTGCCCCTTCACATCCATAAAAATGTTGAATTTTGTACATTTTTAGACCTGAAATATGAACATGTTAAGATTCTACAAGTTAGTGCGTCTTGGATTGTTTTAAGTACATGGATTTAAGATCCTAGAATTTATAAATCCAAGATTCTACAATTTTTCCACTGTGATAATCCCCTTCCTCCTTTTTTATGGATGTTCCTCTGTGGCTCTATCTTTGTAACTCATTTTGGATTTTGCAAAATTCTTTACTTATGATATTCATTCTAGCTCCCTTTGTACCTTTGGGAAAGTCATAGGCTCAGTTTCCTTATTATAAATGAGGTATTAGTTTGGATTATCTCTAGGCTCTCTTCTAGCTATAAATCTATGCTGCTATGATCCTAATAACCTCTAACATGGCAGAATTTCTAATTCCTGGTTTACCAATTCTGATGAATTTTACAGTTCATGTGTATACTGTGATTTCCTTAGACTGGAACCTGGCTTGTCTGGCTTTTCTTGGGCAGTTGGGGGCTAACACTATATGTATTTCCTCTCTAATGTAAATGTAGTGGTGAGAAATAATTAATTTGGACACTTACTCTATTCCAATCACTAGTAATCAATTTGATATGATTCTATAAGGGTGGTGATTATAAGTTCTATATATTAAGCCCCAGATATGAGCTGCATATTGTAAATTCACCTAGTTAATCATAGGAACCTAACTAGAAGACCTCAACCCTTGTTTTTCCTCATCATAATGGCCAAGTGACAGTGGGGCAGAGGTGGTTCAATTACTTGGAAAGTTCTCCAGTTATTTTTGTATCTCAGGAACATTCTCTCTAGTTCAATGTGAGCTAATGACCATTTTGAGATCACTTAGTGAAGGTTGTTTCACTCAAGGAACCTGTTAATATACTATTTTCCCTTATTTTATCTTATGCATCATATGTCAACCAATGGAATTCTGTATTTTGTCTAGCTGCTTTAGAGTGCTTGAGTAATAAATCTGGTATAAAACTTTATAAATATAATGTTATGGAAGAAAGGGGCATCTCAGATCATGAGGAAGATCTGAGATCCAGTTCATTAGAGAGGACCATGGGTATATAGCCAGTTTCATCTTATTGGATAGCAATTTATATTCTTTACCCATTTTTTACCTTTTCATGTGTCTCTTGAGTCTCCTGCTTGAAGTCCAAATTTTTTATTTAGCTCTGTTCTTTTCAACAGAAAAAGTTGGAAGTCTCCTACTTTGTTAAATGTCCATCTTTTCTTTTTTTTTTAGACTTTATTTTTTTCCTTTTATTTTTTTAATTTATTTTTTTATTCTCATTTTGTACAAATGTTTTTTTACATTAATAAAATATTCTTGTTTACAAGTAAACAAAATACCCCTCTTCCCCCATGAATATAGATAGACTTGCTTGGGTGAAAAGTAAAGGGGAGAGAAAAAATTAAAATTAAAAAAAATAATAGTAATAATTGTAGGTATGGCCAGGTGGCGCAATGGACGAAGCACCAGCCCTGGATCCATGAGCATCCAAGCCCATATCCAGCCTTGTAAACCCAACAATCACCCAGCCATGTGACATGCAAGCTCCCCGATCCCCACTGCCCTGCAAAAAACAAAAAGAAGGAAAAAAAAGACCCCAAATAAAATAAAATAGTAATAATAGTAGGGGTGGCTTGGTGGCAGACAGAGCATTGGCCCTTGAGCCAGGAGCACCTGGGTCCAAATCTGGCCCCAGACACCCAAAGATCACCCTGCTATGTGGCCCCAGGCAGGCCATCCAGCCCCACTTGCCCTGCACCCTCCCCCAAATAATAATAACAAAAAATGTGTTTGAGTCTTTGTTCCAACACCAAAAACTCTGTCATGGGTGGATCTCATTCTTTATGATAAGTCCATCACAAAAGTTACTTCCATATTTTTCCACTGTTGCCATTGCTGATCACAACTCCCTCCTTTCTTATTTCTCCACTACCATGTACTCTATTTTCTCTCTTTCACTCTGACTCTGCTGTAGGGTAGTTGATTGGCTCAGCAGACAGGTCCCTGGTCCTGGGGCCAAGAAGCCCTGAGCCCCCATACCACCCTTTAGGCCCAGAATCCACCTGGCCCCATGTTCCTGGACAGGCCATCCAATCCCAGCCCCTTGCAAGAAGTAAAAAAGAAAATGTGTTATATCTGACCACTCTCCCCACATGGTCCATCCTTTCCTCCATCACTCACATCCCCACCCCTTCCCCCTGCTCCCCCTTCCTTCTTACTCCAGATGTCTATACCCCATTGAGTATATATACTGTTTCCTCTCCTAGCCACCTCTGATGAGAGCAAAGATTCCCTCATTCCCCCTTGCCTCTCCCCTTCCATATCATTGCAATAGCTCATTGTAATAAAAAAAAATCTTATGTGAAATATCTTGGACTATTCCCCCTCTCCTTTTTCTTTCTCCCATTCCATTTCCCTTTTTTTCTATTGACTCCATTTTTACACCATATTTTATCTTCGAATTCAGCTTTCTCCTGTGCTTCAACTATAAAAGCTCTCTCTACCTGCTCTATTAACTGAGAAGGTTCATATGGGTATTATCAGTGTCATTTTTCTATGCAGGAATACATGCAGTTCATCATCATTAAGTCCCTCATATTTCTCCCCTCTCCTCCAATCTCCATGCGTCACCTGAGTCCTGTATCTGAAGATCAAACCTTCTGTTCAGCTCTGGCCATTCCAAAAGGAACCTTTGAAATTCCCCTGGTTCATTGAAAGTCCATTTTTTTCCCTGGAAGAGGACATTCAGCCTTGCTGGGTAGTTCATTCTTGGCTGCATTCTAAGCTCTTTTGCCTTCCGGTATATTGTATTCCAAGCCCTACAAGCTTCCAATGTAGCTGCTGCTAAGTCCTGTGTGATCCTGACTGCAGCTCCATGATATTTGAACTGTATCCTTCTGGCTGCTTGTAATATTTTCTCTTTGACTTGGGAGTTCTGGAACTTGGCTATAATATTCCTAGGGGTTGGTTTTTTGGGATCTCTTTCTCTGGGGGGATCGGTGGATTCTCTCCATTTCTATTTTGCCCTCTGCTTCTAGAATATCAGGGCAATTTTCCTGTACTAATTCTTTGAAAATGATGTCAACGCTCTTTTCCTGATCATGACTTTCAGGTATTCCAATAATTTTTTAAATTATCTTTCCTAAGTCTGCTTTCCATATCAAGTTGTTTTTTCAATGAGATATTTCACATTTTCTTCTAATTTTTCATTTTTTTTTGTTCTGAAGTATTGATTCCTGATTTCTGGTAAATTCATCAATCTCCCTGAATTCTATTCTTTGTCTGAAGGATTTGTTCTCCTCAGAGAGTTTTCTTATCTCTTTTTCCATCTGGCCAATTTTGCTTTTTAAAGCATTTTTCTCCTCAATAACTTTTTGAAGTGTTTTATCCATTTGACCTAAGCTGGTTTTTAGCATGCTATTTTCTTCAGCATTTTTTTGGCTTTCCTTGACTAAGCTGCTGACTTCATTTTCATGTTTTTCCTGCATCTCTCTCCTTTCTTTTCCCAGTTTTTCTTCCAACTCCCTCATTTGATTTTCAAAGTCTTTTTTGAGCTCTGCCATAGCCTGAGCCCAATTTCTGTTTTTCTTGGAGTCTTTAGATGCAGGAGCTTGTGCTTCCTCATCTTCAGACTGAGTATTTTGATCCTTCTTGGGCTCATTTGCAAAATATTTCTCAATAGTCTTCCTTTTGTTTCTCTGCTTGCTCATTTTCCCAGCCTGGGCCTGGTTTGGGGTGCTTCCTGAGCTTTTGGGACACTCCCACAAGGGTCTCAATGTGTGAGGTTCTGTCCTCCCTCCTGGTCTGTGAATGATCATAAGCACCCCCCTCTGCCACGGGGCTGAGGTGGGGGGGGCCCTGCTGTTCTATGGGGGGTGGGTCTAGACTGCGATCAGGATCTGAATGTGATCAGAGCCCCAGAGTCCTGTTCCTGGGACTGAGGACAGAGCTCTGCAGTCTTTCTTCACTCCCCTCCCTCAGATCAATGGGCTCATGCCCTGGGGGCTCCTGCTTACCGGCTCTGCCTGCTTCTGTTTCCTGGTCTGGGTGAAAGACCAATCTGCTGGCTGGGCTCCATGTGCTCACTCTGGCAGAGGTCCCCCGCTGTTCCCCCACTTTGTGCCCAGTGCTCCCTGGGGTGCAGCTCAGGAGACTCCCCCACTGCTGTGAGCCACGGCTCCCAGTGCCCTGGGGCTGCCTCTGGGAGGCTGAAGTTCTTTCGCTCTGGTGGGCCACCCCTCTGGCGGGCTGCCTCTCCGATCCGGGGAGAAGAGCCTTTCTGCTCTTTTCCAGGTTACCTTGAGTAGGAGAACTGCCTCACTGGGTCCCTTTGTGGGTTCTGTCTCTCGAAAGTTTAGTTAGAGTCCTTAGCTGATGAGTTTTATCAGAGAGCTCCTAAGACTCGATCCCTTCTTGTTGCCATCTTGGCTCCCAAAATGTCCATCTTTTCCACTGAAAGAAGACTCAGTTTTGCCAGACAGTGAATTCTTGACTGCTTTCCAATCTCCCTTGCTCTTCAGAATATCACATTACAGGCCCTTCAATCCCTTAATGTTTATGCAGCCATGTCCTGTGTAATCCTTACTGTGGCTCCTTGGTATCTAAATTTTTTCTTTCTGGTTGCATGTGGGATTTTCTCTTTTATCTGATAGTTCTGGAATTTGGCCAGTAATTTCTTGGTGTTTTCATTTTGGTATCCCTTTCAGGAGGGGATCAATATATTCTTTCAATAACTATTTTGCCCTCTTGTTCCATGATATCATGGACCAGGGCAATTTTTCAGCATGAAATCCTGTAATATTGATCCAGGCTTTTTTTTTATCCTCAATGTTTTCAGGAAGCCCAGTGATTCTTAAGTTGTCTCTTCTCAATCTATTTTTGAGGTCAATGTTTTGCCGATGTGGTATTTTACATTTTCTTCTACTTTTTTGATTTTTTGGTTTTGTTTTACAGATTCTTGTTGTCTCATGAAGTCATTAATTTCTACAGATTTCAATCTTTTTATTAGAGAAGAATGTTCTTCATTTGCCTCTTGCAAGTCCTTTCCCAATTGATCAATCTATCTATTTTTGGAGGAGTTTTGTATTTGACCAATTGAGGTTTGGAGAGAATTATTTTCTTTTTGCATTTGTCCAATTGTATTTTCCAAGGATTTGTTTTCTTGTTGCACGGTGTTAATTTTCTCTTGAATTTCTTTTCCCAATTTTTCCAATTAATTTTTAAACTCTTTCCTGATTTCTTCTAAGAAGTCTTTCTGACTACTCAGCACAACAGCAGCCCTTTTCCTCCTCTACAGCTGTCACCTATGACCCCTGACTCCCCAACAACCATGTCGAAGGGACCTGCAGTTGGCATTGATCTTGGCACCACTTATTCCTATGTGGGATTTTTCCAACATGGGAAAGTGGAGATCATTGCGAATGACCAAGGAAACAGGACTACCGCAAGCTATGTTGCCTTCACTGACACAGTGATTTTGGTGATGCTACAAAGAATCAAGTTGCAATGAACCCCACCAACATGGTTTTTGATGCCAAACATCTATTTGGTCGAAGATTTGATGATGCAATTATGCAGTCAGACATGAAACATTGGCCTTTCATGGTGGTGAATGATGCAGGTAGACCTAAGGTCCAAGTGGAGTACAAAGGGGAGACCAAAAGTTTTTACCCAGAAGAAGTATCTTCAATGGTCTTGACTAAGATGAAAGAAATTGCTGAAGCTTACTTTGGGAAGACTGTCACAAATGCTGCAGTTACAGTACTATGCCAAAAGAGCAATAAAACTGATCATACCCTTTGACACAGCAATACCAATATTAGGCCTATATCCAGAAGAGATCATAAAAAATGGAAAAGTCCCACATATCCCAAAATATTTGTAGCAGCTCTTTTTTTAAGAGGCAAAGAACTGGAAATTGTGAGGATACCCATCAATTGGGGAAATGGTTATGGTATATGAATGTTATCGAGAATTATTGTTCTTGAAGAATCCATGTATGGTTGGAATCTAGAGAAGAATGAAAAAATTACAGGAACTGATACTGAGGCAAGGGAGAAGAATCAAGAGGACATTGTACACATTAACAACAATATTGTAAGTTGATCAACATTGATGATGCAGTTACTCTCAGCAGTTCAGAGAGCTAGGACAACCCTGGGAGACCTGTTACAGACTTCATCCACATCCAGACCAAAATAAGAACAACAAAAAACCCCCATAGAATCTGAAGAACACTATGTTCACTTTATAAAAATTTTCTCTTTTTTGTTTTTCCTTCCTATGTCATGATTTTCTTTCTTTTCCCTTAGTCCTAATTTAGGACTAATGACTAATGTGTATACATGTTAAACACAAACATACATGTATAAAGTTCACTAGACTGCTTGCCACTGAGGGAAAGATGTGTGGAAGAAAATTATGAAACTTAACATATACAAATAGATGAATGTTGAAAACTTTCCTAACAAGTAATTAGAAAAATAAAATGAAATACCTTTAAAAATCCATATTGAGGAATTTAGACTAATCTATGAACCATGGAATGGTTATTAGGTATCATAGAATAGAATATTTTCACTCTTTTATAGGTGAAATTAAAAGAGATTAATTGACTTCCTCTGGGTCAGTCAGTCAATCATTTTTGGAGGCAATCTGAGATAAGTGACTTGCCTAGGGTCATACAGCTAGTAAGTGTTAGAGGTCAGATTAAACAGAAATTTGAACTCAGATTCTATGCTCTGGGGGACTGATGCTCTATCCATTTTGTCACTCGGTTGTCACTTCAAATATTCTTTTCAACTGAGAATTTAAACCCAGATTCTTTTCTAAATTCCTGAAAGTGACCAGCCCAGAGGGTCAGGAACCTGAGAGATCATCTCTAAATTTGCTTCTCCTATGCACAGAGTATCTCTTGAATGCACTGGAGAGCACCATTTGACTGTTTTATGCCTCACTGATGACATTTGTTAATTTCCTCTATCACATTCTGAAATATAATATTGGAATTCTGGCATCTTCTGCTGTGAGTTCTACCAAAATATATTTTTTCCAAATCAAAGAAGATGGGATGGGGGTGGCTAGGTGGCACAGTGGATAGAACACCAGCCCTGGAGTCAGGAGCACCTGGGTTCAAATCTGGCCTCCCAGACAACTAGCTGTGTGACTTTGGGCAAGCCACTTAACCCCATTTCCTTGCAAAAACCTAAAAAAAAAACTTGGGATGGTTTACAGTGAGATAGGTATTTGGAACAACTATGATGATGTAAGGAGCTGAAGATACCACTAAAAACTTATTTTCCAAAATGCTAGGTGACCACGGGGGGAGGGGGGAGGAAGGCAAGTGAGCAATGGTTGGTTGAATTAGATTTGGAGGAATGTTTCAAATTTGATTATTCTGAGGGATTAGGGAAGAACTCAATGGCCAGATCAAGCATGGGGCTTCATTCTATAGATGTATTCTTTTCAATGATTAGAAATACTGTACTTTAGAATGAGAGATGGGGGGGGGGTAAAGTTAGAGGAGAAGAGTGGAGAAGTGGGGAGGAGAGTGGGAGAGAAGGGGAAGGGGCACAGGGGGCAGTGAAAGAAAAGGGATGCAGAGATAAAGGAGTGATGGGAAAGAGAAGGAGAAGGAAGAGGGAAAGGGTTGAAAGAGAAGAAACAGAGAAAGGGGAAGAGAAGGGAGGATGGAGTCAGTGACAAAGAGAGAGACAGACAGAAGACTGAGACGGTAAGAGACAGAGACTGAGAGTCAGACTCTTGCTCCAATTAGGCACTGGGGCAGGAGGACAGTGGAGGAAAGCGGGGGAAGAGAAGAGACCCAATTTCTGATAGCGCAAGTCCACCCTGAGGACAGGGGCCGGTCTAGCGGCTCTCCCTCTACTCCCCAGGACTGCCGATCCGGGCCGGGCCAAGTCCACCTGCTGCAAGTTTAACTGACGCCCCCCCCCCCCACCCCAATCATGGACTAGATTCAGGACTTTCGGGTGGCTATGTCCGTGCATACAGTCCGAGGAGACGCAGTCGGAGCAGAAACAATCGAGGCAGGAGCCCCGAATACAGAAACAGAACCCGACAAAGACCCTCAGGACCCCCTAGAATGCTGGTTCGCCTTGGAATAGGCGTTTCCCCACGCCCCCTCCGGGGATGCCCAGGCACCTGGATGCCGAGTGGGGTAAGACGGGGCTGCATGGTCAGGGCTTTCCTCCTCCTAGGAAGGGGGTCCAGTCTCCCGGCTTCCTTTACGTTCACCCCCTCCTACTCTTACCCACTTTCCCTAGACGAATAAGCAGGTTTGACTGTCCCTGAGCTCATCTCCTTGGTGTCCCTGCTTGAGTCGGGCCAAGCTAGACTACTGCTTCAGGTAGTCTCAATTTCGTTTAATTTTTATCTTATTTTATATTTTATTTTATTGATTATATAAATATTTTATTTGTTGTCCAATTATATACAACCAATCATTTTTTTGTAAGGTTTTTGGATTTTACAATTTTCCCCCTCCCACTTTTCGCTCTGCCCTTCCCGCCCCCATCTGATAATCTTTACTGTATTTCCATGCTATGCATTTATCAACATTGAATGTGTTGAGAGAAAAACATATCCTTGAGGAAGAAAGAAAATATTAGAGATAGCAAAATTATGTAGTCCACAAAACAACTTTTTAAAAAAAAGTGATGGTCTTTTTTTTAAACTCCACAGTTCTTTCTCTGGATACTTATGGAATTCTCTGTCACAGATACCCTAAAATTGTCCCTGATTATTGCACTGATGAAATGAGCAAGTCCATTAAGGTTGATCATCACCCCACCCCCCCATGTTGCTCTTAGGGTATACAATGTTTTTCTGGTTCTGTTCATCTCATTCAGCATCAGTTCATGCAAATTCCTCCAGGCTTCCCTGAATTCCCCTCCCTCCTGGTTTCTAATAGAACAATAGTGTTCCATGACATACATATACCACACTTTGTTAAGCCATTCCCCAATTGAAGGACATTTACTTAATTTCCAATTCTTTGCCACCCAAACAGGGCTGCTATGAATATTTTTTTGTACAAGTGATGTTTTTAGCCTTTTTCATGATCTCTTTCAAGTATAGACCAGTAGAGGTATTACTGGTGGTATGCACATTTTTTTTTATTATGCTTTGGGAATAATTCCAAATTGTTTTCCAGAAAGGTGATCAGTTCATATCAGCTTTATTTTAAAGACAAAGAAAGTCCTAGAGATTAAATGATTTGCCTGTTTATGTTCAAGGGACTAGTAAACTAGCTGACCAGCTTGATTTGTCCAGTACTCAATAAATACTCCCAATGACCCTGCTGCCTCACTCCCAGCTCGAAAAGATGGAGAAAGTTTTAAAAGTTTAGAGGTTTAGATTGACATTGAGAGCATGCATTTAAAAGATTAATATTTGAAACTGACAGGTACAGGAAGCCAGACATGGAAATCGATATTTATAGAAATTACTTGAGTTGTCCAATGTCACTTAGGTAGTAAGTGGGGAGCTAGGACCAGATATGAGGTGTTCTGACTTCTAATCCAGGGTCCTTTTTAGAGTACCATGACTCCCAACTGTTAAGACCAAAAATATCATAGATTGAAGATGCATTTTGATAGCTCCCAAAAAAGGTTATTCATGAAAAATCTCCCCATCCCCCTTTCTTTTTTAATATTAAATTTATTTATGTATTGTCCAACTACATACAAAGATAGTTTTTAGCAATCATTTTTTGTAAGGTTTTGAGTTTCATATTTTTCCTCCCTCCCTCTCTTACCCCTCCTCATGACAGAGAGCAGTTTCATATAGATTATACTTGCAAAACTTTATTAAATGTATTTCCAAATTAATCATATTATGAAAAATGAATCAGAACAAAAGGAGGGAGAAAACATAAACCATGAAACAAATGTTAAAAAGTTTTGATCTGCATTGATAATTTTCCTTTTTTGTCATACTGGTCAGTCTGATGGGTGTGATGTGGTACCTCAGAGTTATTTTAATTTGAATTTCTCCAATCAGTAAGGATTTAGAGCTTTTTTGCATATGACTATAGATAGCTTTTATTTCATTATCTGAGAACTGCCTGTCATAACCTTTGACCATTTATCAATTGAGGAATGACTTGTGTTCTTAATAAATTTTGTGCATTTCTCTATATATCTTAGAAATGAGTCCTTTATCAGAAACATTAGTTTTAAAGATTGTTTCCTAGCTTTATGCATTGCTTCTATTCTTGGCTGCATTGTTTTTATTTGTACAAAAACTTTAAAAATTTAATATAGTTGAAATCACCCATTTTGTAATTTATAATGTTCTCTCTTGTTTGGTCATAAACTTCTCCCCTCTGCATAAATCCAACAGATAGAGTATTTCTTGTTCTCTTTATTGCTCTATGTATCACCATTTCATGCAGAGTTAAGTGAGTAGAACCAAGAGGATATTGTACACACCCAAAACAACTTTTTGAGATAGTTTACTGTGATGGATGCAGCTCCTCTCAGTAATTCAGTGATCAAGAACAATTCTAAGAGACCTATTATGAAATCCACAATGAAAGAAAAATCTATGGAGTCTGAATGCAGAGCAAAGCATACTATGTTCACTTTAAAAATGTTCCTTTATGTTTTTCCTTTCTTTCTCATGTTCCACTCCCCCCCACCCCTTAGTTCTAATTCCACTTTCACAACATGACTACCATGTAAATGTATGGTTGTACAATTTTACCAAATTTTTTGTCTCCATGGGAAGGGATGTGGGAAGGGAGGATGGTGGGAAAATGAAGAATTCATAAGCTTGCAAATGAATTGGTATGTCATTGCCTTGGATGAAATTTTAATTATTTCTGTGATTTGTTATTTGATCTACTCATTCTTTAAAATTATTTTATTCAGTTTGCATTTAATTTTTGATCTATCTTTGACCCTTTATTGCCCATGATTTTTATTGTATCATGATCTGAAACACATGCATTTAATATATCTGCATCAGTGCAATAATCGGGGACAATTTCTGCATTTGATTGTGAGGGTTTTATTTCCTAATGCATGGTCAATTTTTGTGTAGGTGCTATGTACTGTTGAGAAAAAGATAAATTCCTTGCTATCCTCATATAATTTTCTCCAGAGGTCTATCATCTAACTTTTCTAAAATTCTCTTCACCTTCTTAACTTTTGCCACTGCTGTGGCAAGGTCAGGGTTGTGCAGCTTCTTCTTCTCTGCAGCTTCAGTCACTTCCATCCCTGTCATGGAAGCTTTCAAGACCCAGGTGATGAGCCAACTGGACGAGCTGATCCCAGACCTGGAATTGGCTTGCACATCCTCTGCACTGGCTAATCTGCTGCTGAAGTGATAGGGCAAGGCCAGAACCCTTGAGGTTTTTTTTCTGATGTTCCTGGATATGAAACTGGACCTGGTAACCTTGAGGGGTAAATTGGGGCTTCTTAGTCAGGGCTCTCCTCCTCCTGGGGTTGGGAGGTTTTGCCCACCAGGCTTCCCTTTCACTGACACCCTCCTAGCTCAGCCTCCAGCCCCATAAGTACAATCATGTTTCTACATTGCTGAATGCTTTAAATCATCTTCTCATGAGCCTCAGACTCCTGATAAGCTAAGCTGCACCAGGCATTTTAGTTCTATTTTAAAGACAAATAAACTGAGTCTCATAGGATAAGTGACATGCATATTTACGTTCACAGAGCTAGTAAACTAACAGTACAGTTTAATTTGAAAAGTTAGTGAGAGTCAGATGTAGTTTTGTAATCCAGAACTTTACATGTCCCCTGACTTCCAGCTGTCACACAGATCCAAAAGATGGATGGAGGTTAAAAAGATCAAGTATCTGAATTGGTATTAGGAGCATAGATTATAAAAGTTAGTACTTGAAACAATTCAAATTAGAGGAAGCTGGTTGAAGAAACTGATGTTTATAAAGATAATTTGACTTGTCCAAGGTCACTTAGCTAGTAAGTGGGGAACTAGAACCAGGGTTTCTAATCCAGGGCCCTTTTATGAATTGCATGGTACCCAAGAGTTGAAATAAAAAATAGCAGTAGTTTGAAGTTTCATTTTGTTAGCTCCAATAAAGGTTATTCTGGGCATCTTCTCACACCTGTTCAATTCCAAACCACCAGCTCTTTCCCAAGATTCCCTTTGCTCAGCTCTATATGGGGTAGGATGCTAGATATCTAAAAATGTTTATAATCTACCTGATCCCTGGAGTTTCTCCCTAATCTTTTGGGATTATTGAACTGAAAGATCTCCAGCTGTACAATCCAATATTAGTTGTGACAGAACAAGTGTGTGTCATCTACTATAAATTCCAGGACTGTATAGAATCATGTAGGTTGTGTCTCCCACTAGAATGTAAGCTCCTTGAGGGTAGGGCTCTGTTCTGGCCTCTCTTTAAATCTCCAGTGCCTGGAAAAGGGCTTGGCACACAGCAGGTGCTTCTGCTTGTTGACTATAAGGAAGGACTTTCACAACATATTTTTCCACAGTTGCTGTTGCTGATTAAATAGGGAATTCCATTCCTCCCCACTACCATCTGTTATATTTTCTTTCTCCTTTCACTCTGTCCCTCTTCTCAAATGTGCTGTGGGGCAGCCAAGTGGTGCATTGGACAAAGCGCCAGCCCTTGGGTTAAGAGACCCCAAGCCCATATCCCACCCCAGAGACCCAGCAACCACCTGGTCCCATGGTCCTGGAGAGACCACCCAATCCCACCACCTTGGAAAAAAGTAAAAAAGATCTGACTATCCTCTCCTATGATCTGCCCTATCCTCTATCAACCACATACCTCCTCCCCTCCCCTGTCCCACTTCTCTCCTTTTTCTTCTAGATGTCTATACCCTATTGAGTGTGTATGCTGTTTCCTCTCTGAGCCATTTCTGATGAGTATGAAGACTTTCTCATTCCCCCTCACCTTCCCCCCCTTCCATACCATTGCAAAAGCTACCTGAAATATCTTAACCCATTCTACCTCTCCTTTCTCTTATGCCCAGTACATTTCCCTTTCACCCATTGACTCCATTTTTACCATGTATCTTCAAATTCAGCTCTCTCCTGTGCCTCATCTATAAAAGCCCCTTCTACCTGCCCTATTAAATGAGAAGGTTTATATGAATGTTATCATCTTTCCATGCAGGAATACACAGAGTTCATCATCATTAAGTCCCTCACAATTTTTACCCTTTTCATCCTCCCTCTCTATGCTTTTTCACCTGAGTCCTGTACTTGAAGATCAAACTTACTGTTTAGCTCTGGTCATTTCAACAGGAACATTTGAAATTCCCCTGTTTCATTGAAAATGCATCTTTTCCCCCTGGAAGAGGATTTCATTTTTGCTGGGTAGTTGATTCTCAGTTGCATTCCAAGCTCTTTTACCTTCCAGAATATTATATTCCAAGACCCACAAGCCCTTAATGTAGTTGCTGCTAAATCCTGGGTAATCCTGACTGCAGCTCCATGATATTTGAGTTGTGTCTGTCCTTCTGACTGCTTGTAATATTTTTTTCTTTGACTTGGGAGTTCTGAAATTTGGCTGTAATATTCCTGGGGGTTGAGGTTTTTTGGATCTCTTTCCAGGGGAGATCAGTGGATTCTCTCAATTTCTATTTTACCCTCTGATTCTAGAATATCAGGGCAATTTTCCTGTAGAAATTCTTTAGAAATGAGGTCAATGTTCTTTTCTTGATCATGACTTTCAGGTAGCCCAATAATTTTAAAATTATCTTTTCTAGATCTGTTTTCCAGATCAGTTGTTCATTCTTAATCTTTTAATTCATTGGACTTATCCATTGGGAATGGGATAAGATCATAGGTCAAATTGGACAGAATGATTGGAATTAGGATTATAGGCACTTGAATGATCCTTGGGTACCTCTACACCTGTTGGTCTACTTCCCCCTTTTTTGAGGAAGAAAATGAATTCATCAGACTGATGAAAGCCATCACCCAAATCTTTAATGTGACCAATTGCTAGAACTGTAGGGGACCACAGCAGCTGGAAAGATGGCCCTGGGTGCCTATGCCCCAAGTCTAGCCTAGATCCTTAATAACCAGTCAGTTCCACAAGATAGCACTGCATTGTATTCTATGTCTGTGAAACAGGAATGTCATTTGGTGGACTCAGTTTGAGACAGATATTACTTAATCAGACTGATTTGGGTAAATCATTGGGAATGAGTGTATGTGATTAGACCTATGGCAGAGGAAAATATTGTGCAGAGATTTGGATTACCTCCTCCCTATGAAAGGAATTGCAAAGAGTACCTGGATGAATGGAATCACATAGCTATCCAATGCTAGAATAGAATCTGTGTAACATATGATCCAGAAAGGTTTGATAAAGAGAGTTTTCCACCCAGTGACTACATGGTAATTGAAAGAAAACAGAAATGAAATGTAAGTAAATGCCTTCTCTATTGTCAGAGCTTACTTTTCCTTATGTGGAGATGGGAAAGGAGTAGGAGAAGGACTCTATTTTTAAAGTTCTGGAGTAAAACAAACCAGACAGGGTCCAAGCGTAACTACTTGGAAATGGAAAAGAGAGGAATAGACACAACCCTAACAGAGACAGGAGATGCCAAAGGATGGGGAAACAGTTAGCCACCAGAGAGGATGTTACAAATGTGTGATCCAGCCATATGGGCCAAAAATTGGAGTTGGAAATATAGAACACCCATTTAATATTCTCAATAGACTGATTAAGTTACAAGCAATTGCTGAAATCATCACTAATCAAATTTCCAGAGCTTTGGATTTGCTGGCAGATTAAATTACTCAGACTAGAGAAGTGGTGAGAAAACATAGATTGGTTTTAGTCTATTTGCTGAAGAAGGAAGAGTTTGTGGCAAATTAATCTATCTGGATGAAAACTGATGATAATGGTAAAGTGGTCAAGAAATTAATCAAAGATATTAGAAATTAGCTGATATTTATTCACCAAATTTCACAATTTAAGGAAATTTAGGAGTATAACAATACTATAAACAATATTATAATTTTAAAACAGAAACCAAGATTCATTAATTGTCAAATCAGTTGACACTAATTAAGCTAAATGCACTTCCAGATTACTTTAGACTGGAAATTTTCTCTAGAACATTGGATTTACTAATAAAAACCTTATAAAGTTGTGAAGCAATTATATCTAATTAAAGAGATATTAAAAAAACAATTAACATTCATATAGCATTTGCCTTGTTCCAAGCATGTTACAGTCATGTGATCTTCACTATAACTCACTGGGATGTCTTATTTTTCCCTTTACAAATCATACAACTTGGCTTAAAACCACACAACTAACAAGTCTCCTAATATAATATGGTATTAGCAACAATAAGAAGAATTTTCACTTAAGAATGAGACAATAAATTTAATTACAGCTATATCTATTTTCCCAAATTTTATACAGAAGTTCAATTTAAAATTTCAATTATTTATTATTGTTTTTTGCACAAGGGCTATATATTCCAAGCATTTTATATTATAAGTTTCACTATTCCTATTTAATCTCCTGTCAGTGAATTCAAAATGATAATATATATTTTGCAAATAAAAATGTATGAAAAATCCTGCTGACTTGAGCCAATTATTTTGCAAATAAAAATATAAAGTAAACCAAATATGAATGTATGGCATATCAATCCTGTTAAGACTTCTATGACTATACAAATTGTATGTCTTTATCTAATCGAGGTGGGTAAATGCTTCAAACAAATCCCATCCTTTTGCTTTCTGGGTTCTTTATTCAGAGAGACCAAAGGATGAGGAGGCTTAGAGAGATTTTTATTCTTTTATTGGTAGTGGAGGCTGCAGGATCAAGACCACATATCTACATAGCCCAAGTTTGCTTCTCAGTTCCTCAAGTTCCTAATCCACTTCTCCCCCTTGTCCAGTACGTTTCATGTCCGCATGTCCACTGCCTGCCATTGCTTGCTGTCTGCTTCGCTCAGCTCTGCTATCTACAGGCAAACATGGTTTACCCCACCCTCCTTGGTCTACCCCCTAACCTGGACAGTTATAGGGCATCATGTTAAGCCTGAGACTTACATAAGTATATTCAACTATAAACAAGATGTGTAAATGACCCAAATAAGGACTACCCATCCAGCCTTGATAATATAACCATAATATCCAAATATGGACCACTGTGATTCAGGGAGATTCATATTCACAAGTTCAAATGGAATGCCTTTCGGTGTATAACAAAAGGGGCTTGAAACACATACTGACAATGTTAGCAGTTCTGAATGTTCTTTTCTTGAGAAAAACTAGAATCCCCTTTCTCTGCCTTTGAGACATGCCATATAAGCAGTTGATTCAATCACTCCAGCCTTTCTCATTTCAATTTTCCTAGGGACTTTAAACTAAAAATACTAATAATGCCTATAAAGTTTAGTAAACAGTCTGAAAGGGGACAGCTAGTTGGCACAATGCATAGAGCACTGGCTCTGGAGTCAGGAGAACCTGAGTTCACATTTGATCTCAGACACTTAATAATTACCTGGCTGTGTGACCTAGGGCAAGTCATTTAACCCCATTGCCTTCCAAAAACCAAAAAAATAAAAATAGAAAATAATAAAGTCTGAAAAATTTAAGATGTGATATAAAAATGGAAAGGTTACCTAAAGATTTATTTCTGAAATTTGGGGTGAGTATGATTTAAGCAGGTGATCTCACTTTTTTCCCAGATTAAAGCTGATTCCAGACTGGGTTTTCAACTATTCCAATTGAAATTAAGCTACAAAAATTCTCATTTTTTAATCTTTTTACTTAAAACAAGGTCCAATTTTCTCACAATCTCTTAACATGCTTAACTGTGTGAAGCTGGCACAAGGCTACTCTCCAGGGACATGCACACATGACCCATCCGCTATATGCAGGATATTTGTCTCCAAACCTTCTTTCCTGCCTTCTATATTTTATCTCAAGCTTTTTATTTCTTTTTTCCAATCTTTAAAATAGATAGCTTAGACTACCCTACTTTCCTTTACATTTCAACCACATCCCAGAATACACACTCTATTGTTAAAGATATTGGTCTTACTAGAGATCTACTTTTCCAAACCCAAGGGACTCCTCTTTATTAGTCTGCATATCACAAAATTTACATGTTCTCCAAGATATCAAAGACTCCATATCTTTCATTCTTCTAAAAAGATGATACTGTTCCAATATGAGAAGTTTGTGGGACAAATCCTTAAGATTTTTAGTGATTACAAAAACTTTTAGGAGACTTGTAGTGGTTTATGTTCCTTTTGAAACATGCAAATGGGGTTTCTGGCTATCCTGAAATCTATTAACATATTACAAAATCCTTGATTGCCTAATTAAGGCAGTTTTCCAACTTAAATTAAAATAAGATTATGCACTTCTCCTTTGTGTCAAGAATTGTAAATGGGGGCAGCTAGGTGGCGCAGTGGATAAAGCACGGGCCCTGGAGTCAGGAGTACCTGGGTTCAAATCCGGTCTCAGACACTTAATAATTATCCAGCCGTGTGGCCTTGGTCAAGTCACTTAACCCCATTTGCCTTGCAAAAAAAAATTGTAAATGAAGCATCAACTGTGGAGAATGAAGGAGGGGGGAGGGTAGTCAGCAGGAGAGGGGAAAAGGAAATCTTATGGAACAAAGAAAGAGGAAAAACTGGAACTTCTACACATCAGAGATTATAAATTTGATATCTATAGTTTTAATTCCTTAGAGATGAATTCAAATTATGAGGTTATAGAATAATTTAGGGTCATATTTTAATTATATCAACACAGGTAATATTGGTTTTTACCCATGCCCAACTTTTAGGGGTACCCATTTAAAAGAAGAGCCTACCCAAACTGTGTGATCTTCATTCCCCAGAGCTAGCTTAGAAAAATATGGCCTTTGAGTTTAAAGCAAGGAAATGGGAGGACAGAGGGACAAGCTCTCCCTTTTCAAAGCTATGATTCCAGATAAAAAACCTGGTGCCGCCTAGCACAGCTTGTCAAGTATGTGGGTGAAAGGGAAGATTTGGTACCTCCATTTCTCTAGTCTAAATCCAAGTCATCCCAACGTGTGTGTGTGTGTGTGTGTGTGTGTGTGTGTGTGTGAAGGGTATCACACAGAGTTTTGGTCTTGAAATAGATAATTACTATCAAATATGTGTTAACCCTCAGAAATTGAGCTATTAAGGCATAAATGTTAGCCTCCAGAGTTTGGCCTTGAGAAAGAGCAAAACAAAAGTAGATCAGTGAACACATTTATTAATAATTCTCTAAGTTTACAAATTACACAGGCATGCAGGTTGGGATTGACTAGAGTTACAGCTTTAAAAAGGGTTTTTTATATATACTTTCACTATCAGAAAGTGGTTTGGGAAAAGCTATCTCTGGCTTGTCCGTCAAAGGAAAGGAGTGACCTTCAACCTAGGTTATAAGACACACCCATTGGCAATAAAGTTTGTCCTTCATTATCAAAGAAGACCACAATATCAGGGATGTGATGCCATGACAATCACATGAATAGGATTTGAGTTAGGGGGGAGGGAAGGTGTTAAGTCCCCAGCCTCACTATCTCCTCTGAAGTCACGTCGGTCCAGTGGCCAGATATGGATCAGGACAACTGGAGATGGTCCCTGATGTGAGGCAGTCAAGATTCAGTGACTTGCCCAAGGTCATATAGCTAATAAGTGTCAAGTGTCTGAGGACAGATTTGAATTTCCATCCTCCTGACTCCAAGGCCAGTCCTCCGACCACTGTACAACCTAGCTGCCCCACCCACTGCTGGTATGTTCAGGATGACATGTCAGGAAGGATGGCTCCTCCCAAATTCAGAATCTTTGTACCTTATCAAATATGTCTAGATCTTTGCAAATACAAATCGCTCTTTCAGGATGTTGGCATATCCAATGATATAACGGGATTAGTTATTAGAGGTCAACAGTAATGAGTTTTACCACTTGGACAAAATAAGAGAATTCTGAGATCTACTATAGATAATATACAGGTTTATAAATTCATACTTTTAATAAGTACCTTTTGCTATGCTATTTGCCACAGAATTTAATGGAGGAACTAACACAGTTTCAGAGTTGGAATTCATTAGCTGTTGCCTTGCTATTCTTATGGCCCATGGAGGAAAAATCTTTATCAAAACCAAATTGACTAAAAGAATTAACTTGGGGCGGCTAGGTGGTGCAGTGAATAAAGCACCAGCCCTGGAGTCAGGAGGACCTGGGTTCAAATGTGGTCTCAGACACTTAATAATCACCTAGCTGTGTGGCTTTGGGCAAGCCACTTAACCCCATTTGCCTTGCAAAAACCTAAAAAAAAATTATAAAAAAAAGAATTAACTTGTCAGACATTTTTGAAATGTTCAACAATGAAAACTGTCCAGCACTTCAAGAGAAACCAAAAATCATTATAACACAGGCTTGTAAAGGAGGTAAACACCACATATGTCATGGAATTCTTGGGTTTCACCATACTCATTTTTTTCTTGTCCCTAGGAAATTCTAATCCCGATTTTTATCAGAAAAAGATATTTCTTTTCTATGATGCCTCATCTCCTTATATCCCAAGAAGAAATATTCATCAGCTGCCCCTTCACATCCATAAAGATGTTGAATTTTGTACATTTCTAGGCCCAAAGAAACATGTTAAGATCCTACAACTTAGTGCATCTTGGATTATTTTAAGTAAATGGATTTAAGATCTTAGAATTTAGAAATCCAAGGTTCTACATTTTTCCCACTGTGATGTCCCCCTTTCTCCTTTTTTATGGGTGCTCCTCTGTGACTCTATCTTCTTAACTCATTTTGGGAAAATTTTCTGTGGTTTCTCAAGGTCAAGTGAAATGAAGTGGAAAAGGTGCTACATTTGAAGGTAAAGGGCCTGGGTTTAAATCCTGCTTCTTTTAAATATTAAAAATATAGCTAATTTAATGGGCATTTCTACAGAGATTTGGATTTTGTAAAATTCTTTACTTATGATATTCATTCTAACATCCTCTGTACTTTTGGGCAAGTCATGGGCTCAGTTTGCTTATTTGTAAATGAGGTATTAGATTGGATTATCTCTAAACTCTGTTCTAGCTATAAATCTATGCTGCTTTGATCCTAATAGCCTCTAACATGATGGGATTTCTAATTCCTGGTCTACCAATTCTGATGAATGTTACTGTTCATATGTGAACTGTCTGTTTCTTAGACTGGTCTTCTTCAAAAATGAAGGACAAACATTATTAAGACAATGAATTTATGTACTGCTAAGGAAAGTTAAATGAGTGATCATGATGTTTGTCCTTCATTCCTACAATTTTCAGCATTCATCTCTATGTTAAATTTTGAGTTCCATGTTTTTCTACCACTTTCCCTTCCCTTCCTCCCCACCCCACAGTGTGTAATCTGCTATAGACTATCCATGTACAATTATGTTTAACATATTTCCATAAGTCATGTTGTGAAAGAAGGGTTAGAACTGAAGGAGAAATAACATGAAAAAGAAAAAAACATAAAAATGATTTAAAAAGTGAAAATATTATGCTTTGGTCTGCATTCAAACATCATAGTTTTTTCCTTTGAATGTGGATGGTGTTTTCTATCACAGGTCTTTTAGAATTATTCTTGATCACCAAACTTATGAGAAGAGCTAAGTCCATCATAGTTAATCATCACACAATATTGCTAGTAATGTGTACAATGTTCTTTTAGTTCTGAAACTCACTTCATTCAACATCAATTCATATAAGTCCTGTCTTTGTGATTTCTTTTAGAAAAATAGGTCTCCATCACATTCATATACCACAATTTGTTCAGCCATTCCCCAAATGATGGGCATTATTTCATTTCCAAAGACAAAAGATGCTACAAATATCTTTGTATATGTGAGGCTTTTTTAAACATTTTTTGGTGATCTCTTTGGGATATAGAACTAGTAAGTGGTATTGCCAGTTCAAAGGATATGCACAGTTTTATTACCCTCTGGTAATTCCTCCACCCTAGTTGCTCTAAATTGCTCTCCAGAAAGGCTGACCCAGTTCACAACTCCAACAACAATACATTAGTGTTCCAATTTTCTTACTTCTCCTCCAACATTGATAATTTTCCTTTTCTGTCATATTGACCAGTCTGAAAGATGTGAATTGGTACCTCAAACTTTTTTAAATTTGCATTTTCTATTCAAAAATGAGTTGTAGAATTTTTTCAAATAACTATAAATAGCTTTAATCTGAGAACTACCTGTTCATATCCTTTGACCATTTATCAAAAGGCTCCCATTTTTCTGCATTCCTTCTACTCTTGGATGTATTAGTTTTATTTGTGAAAAACTTTTAAAATTTAATATAGTCAAAATATATAGTCAAGTCTTCTATTTTGTAATTAGTATAGTTTTCTATCTCTTGGTTTACTTCATTCTATGTAAAACATTGACTTTTACTTATTGTTACTTAAATCTAAAAAAACCTCCCTTTTACCCCACTTAGACTGAGAGTCTCACAAATAAGAAGAAAGGACTGTAGGAGAGAGGCATCAGTAGGGTGAGAATACTACTGGAGCAGGGAATCTGAGAAAAACAGCTGTGGTTCATTTCGAGTGATGAAATCACCAGACTTTCTGACTCAGGAGTCTAGGAAAAAGCCATAGACTTTAATTCCCAGGATGCTCAGGTTACTACAAAAGGTTCATAGGTGGGGTGGCTAGGTGGCAGAGTGGATAGAGCACCAGCCCTGGAATCAAATCCGGCCTCAGATTATGTAGCTGTGTGACCTTGGGCAAGTCACTTAATCCTATTGCCTTAATAAAAAAAAAGAATACTATGGAAGTGTTCACCCCGTCTCTCTCTAGGATCATGTCCCTATCATTGATCAATGTGGATCCATAAGCTCTGATTAGTTGAGATGCACCAAGGGTCTTTGGCCCATAAATAACCATCAGGGCATCATAAAAGCATTTTGGTTTGTTACTGTCTGCATAAAATTGAATTTCATTTGTCTTCTTGCTGAGTCAAGAGTCCTGTATCTCCTTAAGCTTCACTTGTCCTTTATTTTTGATGGAATTAAATGCTGCCATCTTAGAAATGGATGAATTCTCCTGCTGGTAATCCCTGTGGTGTTCTCATTTTTCATTTAGCAGCTTCTGTATTTCTCCATCATTTTCATCAAACCAGTCTTGGTGTTTACAAGTGTCCCTGCCCAGATGAACAAATGCAATGCTGTACACTAGATCTTTGAAAGTTGCTTATTCCTTTTCTGCTCCAGTGTTGCCAAATGTGTTGGCTCAGTTTTACCTCTAAGTTAGCAACAAATTTTTCCCACCCAAAGAGGCACTCTAATCTCTTGACATTAATTCTTCTAGTATTCATTTTACCTTTGGGCCACCGTTTTGACTGAATGTGAATATTTCGATTAGAGAGCATTGGTCTGTGATCAGTCCAGCACTCTGCACCACACATTGCCTTTGTCACTCTCAAATTCTGTCTATCTTTTCTCCTTACAATCTCATAGTCTATTAGTTGCCAATATTTGGTACAAGTATGCATCTAGGAAGTTTTATTACAATTAGGTAAATGGAAGAAAGTGTTTGTGATGAGGGCATGAGATGCGTAAGTCTTCAGTAGTTGGTGACCATTGCTGTTGCTGTTTCCAACTCCATTCCTCCCAAAGACTCCTTTCCATGTTTGGCAATCTGAGCCTACTCTAGCATTAAAGTCATCTAGAATTATACACCTGTTCTCTTTTGGTATATTAATAATAAGGGTCTCTAGGTCTTCACAGAATTTTTCTTTAACTTCATGATCATGGTGTTTTCCTGGAAGTGGTAATCTCACTGTGAGCTTGTCATTCATTACTTTGGTAGGCATTCAAGGATGTTGACTAGATTAGTTTTCATTGCAAAACCTACCCCAGCTTTATAGTGTTCTTCACTTTTCTAGAAAAACTTGTATCCAGCTCCAACTTTAGTAAGTTGACCTTCATTTGCCAGCCTTGTTTCACTCAGGGCTGCTATTTTGATATAACATCTGCTGAGTTCTCTTGCAACTAGAGCTGTTTGCCTTTCAGATCTATTGGATCTTGTGTTCTCAATGAGTGTCCACATGTTCAATGCACCAATTGTGAGTGGAATCTTCTTTGAAGAAGTTTTTGTAGATTTTTTTGTATCTCAACTGCACTGTGGGATCGCTGCCTGTCATGGTACTCAGGTCAGGGTTAGGTAAGGAGACAATTTTTAGGGCACCTTTTTTAGCCCCTTTCTCATATCAGGAGGTGAGCAGTGTGATCCTTAAAAGGGTTGCTCAGTCACCCAGGGGCTGCCGAATCTCACTGTTCCTTTCTGTAGGAAAATGTGCCTATGTCCTGGTCTGTCTGTGTGCAGGGTTGTGATGATGGCTGCATCTTCATTTGCCTGTCACCCTAGGACTTTGAGGAATGGTTATGAGTGGTGTCTTTTGTTGTGTGGGTAAATTGGAGTTAAGTGAGGTAAAGCTGCACAAAGTTGTCCACCTCATTCTCTCTTCCAAAATCATCATGATTCAACATAGCAAGAAAGAGTCAAGACAACTGGTGATGATTCTAGATGCAGTGGATAATCTTGGCATCTTTGATGTCTAAGCTCTAAGCACCCCACAACATCTGCTTCAGCTGGCTTCATGGCCATTGGAATGAATTTTTCTCTTCTGCCCATTTCATAGTAGAAGACTCCATATGCTTGGGGCTGTAGTAAAATAAGAGCAGAGGGTGGGAGCATATTTAGAAGGGTTAGTCATAAATAGATTAGGAAATGATCTTGTATTAATCCAAACTTTAGTTAATGAGGGTTTTAGTGCCATGGTTGGGGTATTAAAGAGGCAGAGGGAGAGAGTGTATGTGATACTTTGGTTGGGGAGGGTTGTAGGGCTATAGTTGAAGTAATATAGAGAAAGAGAGAGAGAATGTGTACTTGGAGGGACTGGACATGAAAGGTCCATGAAGAGATTCTGCTTTGCTTGGGGGTATAAATGGTTCATGAAATGATTTGGTTTTGAGTGATGCTTTGGCTCATGAGGACTGCATGTTCATGAAGGCTACTTGAAAAGGGGGTAAGGTATAAGGTGATTATAATTTGATATGATTTATGACTCTTAAGAAGTATATTTTTATTGAGTCAGAAGATGGGAGGATACTTAAAGGCAATACTGCTTATCTCAATCAACCTTTGAGAATAGTACTTCTATCAGGACAGATAAAAAGTATATTTTGACAAAGGGGTTAAAAGTAAAGGGAGGTTCAAATAATAAAAACATAAAAAGAAGGCCTGTACTAGGAGAAGGCTAAGTATTAGTGGATAAAGAACATCAGGTGAAGAGACACAAAAGCCTATTATAGTAGAGGGGGAAAAGAGGGAGGGTGGGAACACTGAATAAATCCTATTCAGTAGATTTGATCCAGAGAGAGAGAATAACATACATTTCCAATTGAATTTAAAAATCTATCCTACCCTAAAAGGAAATGTAGGAGCTGGGAGGATTGGGGTGGGGTTGGGGAAGAAAGGGGACGAAGGGTAAGTGAGGTAAAAGTGAAAATAAAGTTAAAAGTTAAAATTTGTAAGAAAAGTTAAAGGGGAAAGGGAGCAAAACATTGATGAGGAAGAATGAGAGGAAAGCAAAGAGAAAAGTTTACACAGGGAAAGAGAACATGGGAGGGAAATGTGAATGGGATGAACTCTCTGATATAATGGAAGTGGATAGTAGAATAGATTAAAAATCTGAATTCCACATTATCTTGTTTACAAGAAATACATTTGAAGCATAGAGATATGCACAGGGTAAAGGTAAAAGAATGGAGTTAAATATATTATGCTTCAGCAGAAGTAAAAAAAAAAATCAGGGGTAATGATCCTGATCTCAGACAAAAAAAAGCAAAAATGGATCTTATTAAAAGGAATATGGAAGGAAACTGCATCTTCTTAAAAGGTACCATAGGCAATGAAATTATATCATTATTAAACTTATGCACCAAGTGGTTTAGCATCCAAATTCTTAGAGGAGAAACTGAACTAATTACAAGAAGACACAGACAGCAAAACTTTAAAAATGGGAGACCTCAACTTACATCTCTCAGAATTAGATACCTGTAATCACAAAAGAAACAAGAAGGAAGTTAAGGTGACTAAAATCTTAGAAAAATTAAATATGATAGACCTCTGGAGAAAGCAGAATGGGGGATAGAAAAGAATATACTTTTTTCTCTGCAGTACATGGTACCTGTTCCAAAATTGGCCATGTACTAGGGTATCAAATCAAAGGCAGAAAGGCAAAAAAAGAAATGCATGCTTTTCAGATCATGGCACAATAAAAATTACATGTAATTAAGGGCCACTGAAAGATAACCAAAAATTAATTGGAAACTAAATAACTTAATTTTAAAGAATGAATGACTCAGGGGGCAACTAGGTGGTGCAGTGGATAAAGCACTAGTCCTGGAGTCAGGAGGACCTAAATTCAAGTCCAATCTCATACACATAATAATTACCTAGCTGTATGACTTTGAATAAATCACTTAATCCCACTGCCTTATAAAAATTTTAAAAAAATGAGTGAATCAAACAACAAATCATAGAAATAATTAATCATTTCATTTCAGAGAATGATAGCAATGAGATATCATGCCAAAATATTTGGAATGTGGCCAAAGCAGCTTTTTGGGGAAATTTTATATCTTCAAATGATTATATGAATAAAATAGAGAAAGAGGACATCAATGAATTGTGTATGCAACTAAAAAAACTAGAAAAAAATTAAATATCTTCAATTAAATACCAAATTGGAAATTCTGAAAATCAAAGGAGAAATTAATAAAATTGAAAGCAATAAAATCATTGATCTAATAAATAAAACTAAGAGTTGGTTTAATGAAAAAAAACAAAATAGACAAACTTTTGGTTAATCTGACTTTTAAAAAAAGAATACTAAATTACCAATATCAAAAATGAAAACCTCACCACCAATGAGAAAGAAATTAAAGAGATAATTTGGAGCTACTTTGTCTTACTGCATATCAATATACCAACCTAAGTAAAATGGATGAATATTTATAAAAATACAAACTACCCCAGATTAATAGAAGAGGAAAAAATATTTAAATAATCCCATTTCAGAAAAAAGAAGTTGAAGTAACCATCAATAAACTCCCCAAGAAAAAGTCCCAGATTCAGATGAATGTATAAGTTAATTCTACCTAACATTTAAGGAACAATTAATTCCAATTCTACATAAAATATTTTTAAAAAAATAGGAGTTCTGCCAAATTTCTTTTATAACACCAATATTTGCTGATACTAGGAAGAGTCAAAACAAAAAAAATTATAGACCAATCTCCCTAATGAGCATTGAAGCAAAAATTTTAAATAAAATTTTAGCAAAGAGATTACAAATTATTACAAAATACAGCATGATTAGGTATGATTTATATTATTTAGGCAGGGATGGCTTAATATTAGAAAAACATTCAACATATTGAACATACCAATAGCAAAACTAGCAGAAATCATATGATTATCTCAGTAGATGCTGAAAAAGCCTTTGACAAAATTCAACATTATTACTTTTTTAAAACATCCATTACTTTAAAAAAAACATTAGAGAGTATAGGAATAAATGGAGTTTTCCTTAAAATAATAAGCACAGGGGTGGCTAAGTGGCACAGTGGGTAGAGCACTGACCCTGGAGTCAGGAGTATCTGAGTTCAAATCCAGCCTCAGACACTTAATAATTACCTAGCTGTGTGGCCTTGGGCAAGCCACTTAACCCCATTTGTCTTGCAAAAACCTAAAATAAATAAATAAAAAAATAAACAATCAGAAAAATAAGTAAATAAATAAATAAATAAAGTGATAAGCAGAATCAATCTAAATCATCAATAAATATTGTATGTAACAAGGATATACTAGGAGCATTTCTAATAAGATCAGAGGTGAAACACGGATGCCCATTATCACCATTACTATTCAATATAGTATTAGAAATGTTAATTTATCAATAAGAAAGAAAAAGAAATTGAAGGATTTAGAATGTCAATGAGGAAGCAAAATTTTCACTCTTCGTGGATGACATAATGGTATACTTAGAGAACCCTAGAAAATTATCTTAAAAACTACTTGAAATAATTAATAACTTCAGTAAAGTAGCAGGATATAAAACAAACCCACATAAATCACCAGTATTTCTGTATATTAACAACAAAGTCCAAGGGTAAGAGACAGAGAAATTCCATTTAAAGTAACTGCAGACCACATAAAATACTTAGGATTCTACCTCCCAAGACAAACCCAGAAACTGTATGAACATAATTACAAAACACTTGTCACACAAACAAAATCAGATTTAAACAACTGGGAAAATATCAATTGCTCATGGTTAGGCCTAGCTGATATAATAAAAATGACAATTCTACCCAAATTAAATTACTTATTCAGTGCCATATCAATCAAATTACCAAATAATTATTTTACTGAGCTTGAAAAATAGTGACAAAATTCATCTGAAGCAACAAAAGGTCAAGAATATCAAAGGAACTGATGAAAAAAAATGTAAAGGAAGGTAGCCTTACTCTACCAGATTTAAAACTATGAGTAAATTTTTTTTTTTAGTAAGGCAATGGGGTTAAATGGCTTGCTAAAGTCTCACAGCCATGTAATTATTAAATGTCTGAAGCAAACTTTGAACTCAGGTCCTCCTGACTCCAGACCTGGTGTTCTATCCACGGTGCCATTTAGCTGCCCTTGATCTAAAACTATCCTATAAAGCAGCAGTTATCAAAAATTCCTGGTACTGGTTAAGAAATAGAGTAATGGACTAGTGGATTAGAATGGTTCAAAAGAAACAGTAGTAAATAACTACAGTATTCTGTTTTTTTGATGAACATTAGCTTCTGGGATAAGAAATCACTGTTTGACAAAAATTGCAGGAAAAACTGGAAAATAGTATGACAAAAGCTAAGCATAGATCCATATTTCACACTCAAATAAGGTCAAAAGGGTACAGAAGGACAATACCATTGACCAATTAACAGATCAAGAAATACTCTGTCAGATCAAGAGAAAGGGAAGACATTTATGATCAAAAAAGAAAGTGAATATATTATAAAATGCAAAATGAATAATTTTGACTATATTAAATTAAAAAAGGTTTTTGCACTAGTAGAACCAAAGCTACCAGGATTAGAAGGAAAACAGAAAGCTGGGAAATAATTTTAGAGCTAGAGGTTCTAAAATATATAGAGAACTGACTCAAATTTATAAGGTTACAAGTCATTCTTCAATTGATAAATGTTCAAAGGATATGAACAGGCAGCTTTCAAACAAAGAAATTAAAGCTATATATAATCATATAAAATGCTCCAAATCATTATTGATTATAGAAATGCAAATTAAAATAACTATGAGGTACCACCTCACACCTATCAGCTTGGCTAAGATGACAAAAAAGGGAAAATAATCAGTGTTGGAGAGGTTGAGGGAGGATTGGGGCACTGTTGATAGAGCTGTGAACTAATCCAACCAATCTGGGGAGTAATATGGAGCTATGCTCAAACAGCAATAAAACTGAGCATACCCTTTGACCTAGCAATATCAATACTAGGCCTATATCCACAAGAAATCATAAAAGATGGGAAAAGTCCCACAATGTTTCAAATTAGAGCAGCTCTTTTTGCTGTGCAAAGAATTGGAAATTGAGGGAACATCTATAAAGTGGAAAATGACTGAATAAATTATGGTATATGAAGGTTATGGAGTGCTATTGTTTTATAAGAAATCATGAATGACTGGACTCTAGAAAAGCCTGGAAAGAATTATAGGAATTGATGTGGAGGAAAGGGAACAGAAACAAGTGAACACTGTACAAATTAACAACACTGTGAGTTGATCAGCTTTGATGGATTCAGATTCTCTCAGCAATTCAGAGAACTAAGACAACCCTGAGAGACCTATTAGGGACATCCAGACCAAAAAAACCCCAAAGCCCATAGAATCTGAATGAACACTGTGATCCTTTAAAAAAAAAAACCTTCTCTTATATTTTTCCTTCTTATCCCATGGGTGTCTTTCTTTTACCTTAGTTCTACTTCCTCATATATAAAATGACTAAAATGTAAACAAATTAAATACAAATGTACATGAACAAAGTTCACTAGACTATTCACCACTGAGGTGAGGGGGGTGTTGGGAAGGAAAGGTGGAAGAAAACTTATAACTTATAAATATGCAGATAGATGAATGTTGGAAAAACTCATAGTCTATTAGGAAAAAATAATAAAAACGAATTTTTAAAAAGCCATATTGAGGAGTTAAGACTATTTTGTGAGCCATGGAAGGGTTATTAGGGAACACAGAATAGAATATTTTTACTTATTTTGTAGATGAATCTCAAAGAGATAAAATTTTTTTGAAGGCAGTCTAGGATAAGTGATTTACCTAGGGTCACACAGCTAGTAAGTATCAGAGATCAGATTTAAACACAGTGATTTGAACTCAAATCCTATGCACTGGGAGACTGGTGCTCTATCTGTTTTGTTGCTTAGCTTTTACTTCAAGTATTCTTTTTTCTTCCTAATTTTTTTCAAGTATTCTTTTCAACTGAGAATTTAAATCCAGATTCTGAAAGCACCATCTCAGAGGGTTAGGAACCTGAGAGATCATCTCTAAGTTTGGATCTTCTTTGCACTGACTTCATGACTCTGCTGAGAGCCATTTGATTGTTTTACGCCTGACTTCATGATATCTATTAATTTCCTCCACCTCAATCTGGAATATAATTTTGGAATTCTGGCACCTTGTGCTGTGAGTTCTACCAAAATTTAATTTTTCCAAATGATAAAAAAATGGGGTGGCTTTCAGTGAGTCAGGTATTTGGGATAACTATGATGATATAAGAAGCTGAAGACGCCACTAAAAACTTATTTTTCAAAATGCTGGGTGACCAAGGCAAGTGAGCAGTGGTTGGCTGGAGTTCAGTTTGGAAGAGTGGCTCAAATTTGGATATTCTGGGGGATTAGGAAAGAACTCGATCGTCAGATCAAGGACAGGGATCCATTCTGCAGATTTGTCTCTATCAAGGATTAGAAATACTGTACTTTAGGGGCGGCTAGGTGGCGCAGTGGATAAAGCACCGGCCCTGGAGTCAGGAGTCCCTGAGTTCAAATCCGATCTCAGACACTTAATAATGACCTAGCTGTGTGGCCTTGGGCAAGCCACTTAACCCCATTGCCTTGCAAAAGCCTAAAAAAAAAAAAGAAAGAAATACTGTACTTTAGAATGAGAGATGGGGGGGGGGGGTAAGGTTAGAGGAGAGGAGAGTGGGAGAGAAGGGGAAGGGGCACAGGGGGCAGTGAAAGAAAGGGGATGCAGAGATGGAGTGAGGGCCAAGAGAAGAAAGAGAATGAAGAGGGAGAGAGGAAAGGATTGAAAGAGAGGACAAGAAGGAGAAAGGGGGAGAGAAGGGAGAGCAGAGACAAAGACAGAGAGACACAGACAGCCTGACATGACAGCCAGACCTTTGGGACTGGGACACAAATTAGGGACCCAAGGCCAGAAGGACAGACCTGTGGAAGGAAGCTGAAGGGAGAAGAAGTTCCTTGCAGTTTATGCCCTCCCCGAGGGCGGGGTCCGACCCCAGGAATCCCAGCCCTTCCAGGGCCAAGTTCAACTGCTGCCCGTTCACTTTCACTTTTGCCCCCGCTGCCTCCCGCTGCTCCGGGCTGGGCCTACCTGTCTCTTCCCTTCACTCGCAGCCCCCTGCGTACCCTCCCCAGTCATGGCCTGGCTGAAAAGGACTTTAGGGTTGGGGGGCAGGCACTTCGGGGCGAGCACACAGTCCAAGGAGCCCCAACTCCCGAAGCAGGACGCGGATAAGACCCCTAAGACCCCTCTGAATGCCCATGCACAGTGGAGGATGTCTAAGAACCTGGACACCGAGTGGGGTAAGGTGGGGCTGCATGTCAGGATTTTCCTCCTCCTGGGAAGGGGGGTCCTGTCTCCAGGCTTCCTTTACACCTCACCCTTCTGCTTACCCACCTCCCCCAGAAGATAAGCAGGTTTGACTCCCCCTGAGCTCTTTAAACCATCTTCTCATTTGGGTCCCCATTTGAACCTGGCTAAGGTAGACTAGTCTCAGCTTTATTTTAAAGACAGAGACTTAGAGATTTAAAGACTTGCCTGTTAATGCTCAAGCGGCTATTAAGCTAGTGGCACAGTCTGATTTGCACAGCTCCGGGGAGATGCAGCTTGGTGGTCCAGAGATTTATAAGTCCCCAACACCTAGAACCTTCCTCCCAGCTCAAAAGATGGAGAAAGTTTAAAAAGTTTAGGGACCTAGATTGGCATCGGGAGCATCCCTTTAAAAAGACTAACAACCCAGAGGCACAGGAAACCAGATAGGGCAATTGAAATTTATAGACATCACTTGTCCAATGTCACTTAGCTAGGAACTGGGGAGCTAGAACTAGATGTGAAGTGTTCTAATCTAATTTAAGCCCTCTTTAAAATACCATGACTCCCAACGGTTGAGACCAAACATATCAATAGATTGAGGTTTTGTTAGCTCCATGAAAGGTATTCAGGAGACATTTCACCCCCTTTCTTTTTTTTTAATTAATTTTATTTATGTAGTTTTATAACTGCATGCAAAGATAGTTTTCAACAATCTTTTTTGCAAGGTTTTGAGTTTCATAACTTTTCTCCCTTCTCCTCTTCCCCTCATAGAGAGCAATCTAATATAAATTATACATGTATAACTATGTTAAACATATTTACATGGTAATCATGCTATGAAAGAAGAATCAGAAAAAACCTTTAGAGGGGGGGAAAACCACCAAACATAAAACAAATTAAAAAATTTGAAAACAGTAAGCTTTTCTCTGCATTCAGACTCCATAGTTTCTTCTTTGGATGTGGATTATATTTTCCATCACAAATCTTTTAGAATTATTTTTGACTGTTGTACTGCAGAGAAGGGCAAGGTCATCACAACTGATCATCACACAATGTTACTGTTAATGTGTACTGTATTCTTCTGGTTCTGCTCACCTTACTCAGTGTCAATTCACAAAAGTCATTCCAGGCTTTTCCAGAGTTGGGCCACACATGATTTCTTACAGTACGATGGTTACTCTATTATATTCATAGACCATAACTTGTTCAGCTATTTTCCAATTGCTGGGCATGCCCTCAATTTTCAATTCTTTGCTACTGCAAAAAGAGCTGCTATAAATATTTTTGTCAGTATTTTCTCCTTTTTTTTGTGATCTTTTTGGGATGTAGACTAATTAATGGTAATACTGGATCAAAGAATATATGTAGCTTTACTACCCTTTGGTCATAGTTCCAAATTGCTCTCCAGAATGGTTGGATCAGTTCATAACTCCACCAACAATATATTAATGTCCCAGTTTTCTCACATATTCCAGCATTGATCACTTTCCTTTTTTGCCATCTTAGTCAATATGAGAGGTATTGAGGTAGTACATCAGAATTTTTAAAATTTGCATATCTCTAATCAATAATGATTTAGAACATATTTTCATATGCCTATAGGTAGCTTTAATTGATTCATCTGAAAACTGCCTGTTATAACCTCTGATCAATTGGTCAATGATTTGTATTCTTATAAATTTTATTCAGTTTTCTATATATTTTAGAAATGAGTCCCTAATCAGAAGACTAATTGTAAATTGTTTTCCACCTTACAGCATTGGGGTATTCAGAGGGATTATAGAATAACTCAATGGCCCAATCAATGACAGGGATTCATTCTGCAGATTTTTTCAAACTTTCAGTGATATAAACATTAGAAATACTATACTTTAGAATGAGACATAGTGGGATTTAGGTGTAGAAGAGGAGAGTGGAAAGGAAGAGGCTTGAGAGGGAGAGAAAGGGGAGGTGGACAGAAGGGAGGGAGAGAAGGAGAATGGAGAGATAAAGAGAGAAAATAGGAGAAAGGAGGGCAGCAGAGAGGAAGAGGGAGAATGAATAGGGAAAGAGGAAAGGGTAGAGAGAAAAGATAAAGAGAAGGGGAGACAGAAATGATCAGACAGACAGATTCACAGCAAAAGTGCTGACCCATGGACAGGACAGACCCACAGAGGAAAGCAGAGGGGAGACATGAAACAATACCTGGTTGGGCTTCTCTATCTTAGATTGGTTCCCTGCTGTCTCACTCCTCCTCTCAGCCATGGGACAGCCAGCCTGGACCATTTTTTGAGACAGCACTTTGCACCTAAGTCCAAGGACAGGTCATTTCATTTTTCCTACCAGGGTCCACTAGTTCAGGGCTGAGCCCACTCCTCCCATACCTCTCTCCCACAGATCTCAATGATCCCTCCATCACCATGGATGAGTTCAAGGCCCAGATGGTAAGCAGACTGGACAAACTGTCACAGTTCCAGCTGTCAGTATTCAAGTCTGACTTGAGTGACTGGAATTACCTGACGGGGCCCAGAATCACAGAGCAGGACCTAGAGTCAGCCTCCACATCCTCAGCTCTGGCCAATCTGCTGTTGATGCATCTCAGCAAATACAGGGCTCCCCGATTCTTATTCCTGGTTTTCCTGGATATGCAACGTCTGGACCTGGCAGCTGAATGGGGTAAGATGACACTGTATAGACAAATTTCCTCTCCTCTTGGGTGGGGGAAGAGTTATGCCATCCAGACTTCCCTTGGGCCTATACTCTCCTATCCTCACAATGTACCCCATAACAATAATCGGATTTAGCTTTCACTGGGTTCTTTAAATCATCTTATTTGTGATAGCTCTCCAGGAAGCTAAACTACTGCTCTAGGTTTTCTTAGCTCCATTTTACAGATAAAAAAGGAGGTTAAAAGGTTAGATGACTTGTCTATTTATGGTCACAAGGCTAGTTAGCTAGCAGGCCAGTTTATTTTTCAGGGCAAGTGAGAGTCAGATGCAAATTTGGAATACAGAGCTTTACCAGTTGTCACACAGATAGAAAAAAATGGAGAGCGTTTAAAAATATCTGAGCATACATTGACATTTGAAGATTCAGTTAAAAATATTAGAACTTGAAAGAACCAGGAGGTACAGGAAGCCAGATGGGGAAAGTGATGCTTATAGAGGCAACTTGACTTGCCCGAAGTTACTTAGCTAGTAAGTGGTGAGCTAAGAGGTATTCTGATTTCTAATCCAGAGCTGTTTAGAGAGTATCATAGTGCCCAAGTGTGGGAACCAAAAATATCAAGAGATTGAAAATTCATTTTGATGGCTCCATAAAAGGTTATCAGGGGTTATTTCCCCATCTGCCTTTCAAAAGTTCAATACATATCTTGTATTGAACATACCTGAGATTTCCTTGTTTCAGCTGTAAGCTGAAAGAGGTTAAAATCTAACCGATCTTTCAGTATTTTAGGATCATGGGCATGAAAGGTCTCCCACAATACATGATCTAGCTTGGTTCTTTCTACTCTGTAGCAATAAACACTTTCCATCTTGAGGAACTTTTAACAATAACTATCTGTCATAGCAGCAAAGACATATATTGAGGGGTCAGCTAGGTGGCGCAGTGGATAGAACACCTGGAGCCCTGGAGTCAGGAGGATCTGAGTTCAAATATGACCTCAGACACTTAATATTTACCTATCTGGGTGACCTTGGGCAAGCCACTTAACCCCATTGCCTTGCAAAATCCCACACAAAAAAGACATATTTAGGTGTGGGGAATCCACCTGGACCATGATTGAATCCATGGAAGCTAATGATGTTTCCAGATGAGAAAAGGGGGGAAGGGTGTCATCCAGCAAAGAGAAGAGCTCCCAGTGAAAATCCTGAGAATGTTTTAATTTTCTTGAGGATAGGAAAGGTCACTGTTTTCTTTTGTAATAACTCCCATGCTTGTTCCTAAGCTGTTCAAGTCCAAGTCCATTGTAGATACTTACTGGAGCCTGGTATTTTAGAAAACACACTATCAGGAAGGGCTTGTGGTCTTATAGATGGATAGACAGAATATTTATTTGGTACTTACTCTGTGCTAGGGACTATGATAGTGACCAAGATATAACTAATAGGAAAAAAAGGTAACCCCTACCTTTAAAGAGCTTCCATTCTAATGAGGGGAATAGAGTTGACAGGAAAGTTAATAAGTTTAAAGGAGCTGAAAGGGATAAAAGTCAGAGGAATGGAATTTTAGCAACACTTTGCCTCTTTGGAGAGTTAAGTCTGGCTTAAGAAGAAAAGTAGCAGGAAAGGAGTTGAGCTGCCATATCCCATAATGTGCCCAAAATAATTTTCCCAAAATAATTTTTTTCCAGAGAAAAAAGAATGGATGACTTCCAAGGATGTGGGTACTGGGACAACTATGATGATGCAAGAAGTTGAAGATAGCAGGAAAAAACTTATTTTCTAAATTACTGTGTGACTGCAAATATATAGCAAGCTGACTGGTTCATTGAGTTAGGATTTGAAGATTCTGAGGTATTAGGGAATAAATAATGGCCTGACTCATTCTGCAGATTTGTCCCAAAGCCTCAGCATTATATTGGGTGAGAAATACTGTACTTTAGAATGAGAGAGTAGGTGTGATGGAGAGGGAGAGATGGGAAGAGGTGAGAAAGAGGATGGAGCAAGGTAGGAGGAGTGAGGAGTGAGAAGAGAGGAGAAAGGAGAGCAGAGGAAGCAAGGAGAGAGGAAAAGGTGGGGAGAAAAGTTGAAAAAAAAAGAAATGGATGAGAGGGTAGGGAGGAGATTCAGGGAAAGACAGAAAAAGAGAGAGACAAAGAGATAGAGTCAGATAGAGCCAGTGAGATGGACTCAGTAGAAACCTGGACCATGTAAAGGACAGACCCTCAGAGGAAAGCAGAGGTGAGAAGCCAATGTAGACTCTTCATCTGTATCTTTTATCCAGGCAGCTCTGTGCTCTTTAGGCCATGAGCATGTCATTTCACTTTTGCCATACTGTCAGCTAATTCGTGGTTTTGCCCAAACCCTCTCCCCTACCTTTCTCTACCAGCTCCCTATGCTATCTCTCCCTTTCCAAACCTGGAGAAGGCCCAGGTGATGAGCACATTGGACAAGCTAACCCAGGCCCAACTGAAACTATTCAAAGTTTATCTGATTTACTGGAATTACCTGATGGGGTTCAGAATCACAGAGCAGGATCTGCAGTCGGCCTCCACATCCTCCACCTTGGTTGATCTGCTGCTGAAGGTATATGGCAAGACTGGGAGCCGCATGCTCTTAATTGGGAAGATCCTGGAAAGAAAACGTCTGGACCTGGTAGCTGACTGGGGTAAGGTCCTTCTTTTGGAGGGGAGGGGGTGCTGCCTTCCAGGTTTCCCTTGCACCAATACCGTTCTATGACCATTATCCATCCCTTAAGAATAATCAGGTTTGGCTTTCGCTATCTTCTTATTTGGGAGCCCCAATAGCTGCCTGGTAAGCCAAACTACTGCTCCAAGTTTTCTTAGTCCCATTTCATAGAACAAACTGAGTTTTAGGGGTCAGGTGACTTGCCCATCAATGGTCATGAGACTAGTTAGCAACCAGCTAATTTTCATAGTAAGTGACAGTCAGATGCAGGTTTAGAATCCAGAGCTTTATATATCCCCCACCCTCATGCTGCCTGATTCCCAGTTATCATCCAGATAGAAAAGATGGAGAGAGCTTTAAAAGAGCAGGAGCTTAAATTGGCATTGGAAACATTGCTAAAATGTTTAGAACTTGAAACAGCCAGGAGATACAGGAAGTCAGATGGGGAAATTAAAGCTAATGGAGGTTATTTGACTTGTCCACAGTCACTTGAGGTGTTCTGACTTTTAACCCAGGTCCCCTTTTGATTACTATGACACTAACATGTTGAGACCAAAAAATCAATACGTTGAAAATTCATTTTGATAGCTCCTTATTCAGGGGACATCTCCCCACCTTGTTTCAATAGGTCTTTACTGAGATTCCCTTTGTTTAGCTCTGTGCTAAGTAGGGTAGCAGATATCTTAAGGGGTTTATAATGTATCTGATCCTTGAAGTTTATCCCTAACCTTTTCGGATCATTGACCTGAAAATTCTTTAACATTTCATTCTATTTGTAACAGAACAATTTATGTGAGGCATTGTTGAGCTTTGAAAATGTTAAGATTTGAGAGTGTTTCTGGGTAGTCTCTAAAGTCTTAAGTTTTCTCTAAAACAAAACTATGGCATTTATTAACGCACACACAGCCTCCTGGCTCTACCTCAGAAAAGCAGAGTGGACTTCGTCCATGCCAAGAATATTGGTCACTGAGGCAAAGTTGGGTGGTGATGCAACCAACCTGGGGGCTAGACTCCTTTGAAGGAGCAACCCATTAATGGAAAAAGACAAGACTTTTTAAAGGGTCAGTATACCTTTATTTTCAACAGGCAGAACAGGGAGTAGTTTGTTTCTATGAGGGGGCCACGTAACCATGGGGGACTGTATATGTGGTTACCTATGGTTACCCATGGAAAAGCCCACTTAATGGGGTATTAACATATGATAATGACATTGTAATTATTTTGAGTTTCTCACGAGTTCATCAGAAGGACAACATAGAATGGTAGTTTGCATGGGCTGCCCTATGGAAAGTCCCCTCTGTGATTTATGGTCCAGGGCTGGGGCTAACAGCCTATTTGTGTTGTTTTGTCTTGTCACTGGCTGGCCTAGATGGGAGTTAGGGCAAGGTATGCTTGCTATTCTCTTTTAATGGGGCCCTAGGAGGAAGTCAGGAAACTTGGGTTGGGATATGAACTCTAGGACCCCATCAGCATCTATTATATGTGTGAGGCATAAACTATGACTATAGAGTCATTAGAATGTAAACTCCTTGAGGGCAGGGGTTCTATTCTATTATGTCTTTGGTACTCAGCACATGGCTTGGCCCACAGCAAGTGCTTTCTGTTTGTTGACCATAAGAAAGGACTTTGACAACATGGATAATCCCTGCCAGCTTGCTTCATTCATTTAGTATGTATGTGCAAGGGACTGGGATTACAGTGCTAAAATCAATTTAACTCTTGCCTTCAAGGAGCTTACGTCCTAGGGGAAATAATATAGACACAGAAAATGAAATAAAAATATATAAAAAGTCATTTATGAAAGAATACTAAGAAGTTGGGGATAGAACGGGAAGAGATGGTGTTATTCAGGGGGCGTTTCCCCACTCCTGCCTCTCCATACCAAATCAACAAATGAGATTCACTTAGATCAGCTAAGGAAGATAGGACTTCTATTAAGCAGAAGTGTTGATTAGACTTGGGGCGGGGGAAGCCTGTGCCAAGATCCAGAGAGGAATCTTGTGTAAGCAGCAAGCGAGTCAATGTGGCTGTAATATAGAATGATAGTATTATTGTTTTCATTTTTGTGTGAATTTACAGCCTCAGATGGCCAGACTTGCCTGTGATCATCCAGTGAAGAATTGCCAGTGGTGGAATTCAAATTGAGTTTTTCCTGACTCCAAGTTCAGTTATCTAGGCAGTGAATCATCCTGTACCTTGGTTTAGCATTTGGGTTGTACTTCAAAAATATAGAAATGCAGTAGAAGAGAAGAAGGAGGGAAGATATCTCAAACTGAGGTAGCAGCATGGGAAACAGCCAGGAATACTTGCAGAGAAGAGCCCAACTAATGTAGTCAGCATCCAAGCCATAGAGGTAGGAGATGAAACTGGAAAGGTGATAGATTGTGGAAGACAACTATCTCCAAACTCAGATCAGAGTTTATGGATACGTTGCTTTTTTGAGGATTACCGTTAAGAATTATTGGGGCATCTAGGTGGCACAGTGGATAGAGCACCAGCCCTGGAGTCAGCAGGACCTGAGGTCAAATTCGACCTCAGGCACTTAATAATTACCTAGCTGTGTGACCTTGGGCAAGTCACTTAACCCCATTGCCTTGAAAAAAATAAACAAAAAAAGTTATCACCAGGTCTAGGCAGAAACATCTTTGTTTATGAACATGTTGCTGACCTGTGTGAGCATTCTCAGTTAGTGTGTCAGGCTCTAAAGGAGACTGCTTCAGGACCCTGAGATCAGTCCCACAGCATTGTGGGATCCTCCAGTCACTGTTTGATGAAAGGAGTCAGAGAAACCATGTCCCCTTATTCAGCAGCTCACATTTTCAAAGCACTAACTGGTTTACAGGGGAACTTTTCTAAAAAGAACACTGATAATACAAAAATTAATCTTTCTGTTTGACAGGGCTCTTAGCCAAGGTCTAAACTTAAGAAGAAAAATTTGTATTTAGGTTAAACTTAAAAGTACATTTAGGCTATAATCATTCTGTGCCTGCTTGTCCCAAGTTTGTAGTTGCTAAAAGTATTTCCAAGAATGCCACTTGAACTTAGGTATTTTCATTACAAACATGCCATTTCCACTCCAGACTTTAGACTTTCTCAGTGTGAAATGCTATTGGATAAGTGGAATTAGTCAACCTAACTTTGTCAGATTATACATGGGAGAAGAGCTAATTCTTGCTCTCTTTGATCCCAGAGAACAAAACAGGAACTTCAGGGTGAGAGTCACAAAAAAAAGTCAATATAGGTTCAATGTTAGGGGAAATTTCCTAACAATAAGAATTTTCCCAAATGGCATAAAGGGCCTCAACTTCCCTCATTGGGGGCAGAGGTGAGGTATCCTCTTTGGGGGGAAGCTAGACCTTATATCAGGGATAGTTTAGAAGGAGATTCTTGTTCAGGTTGGGATTGTACCAGATGCTGTCTAGTTCTGCAGTTTTCAAAAATGGTTAAGTCTGGGTTTGGCATATGAGAAAAACAGTTAAGTGAACATTAGGCCCTGAGCCTAATTAGGAATCCAATTGGGAGGTGAAAACCATTTACTAGGAATCTTATTTTCCCTTTTATGAACTGTTATATTGATAGAACTTTATTGTCCCTTCCCTTCCTCAACTTTACTGGAGAGGGGATAATACTTGTAGGTTCTTGTAGCTCTATAACAAAAAAACACTTTCCATCTTAAGGAACTCTAAATAGCATCTGTCATGGCAGCAAAGACATATATGTATATCTGGGAGTCATCTACATCTGGACCATGATTAAATTAATGGAAGCTAATGAAATTACCAGAGAGAGAAAAGGAGCTGTACTGGGGTGGGGGTCATCTAGCAATCAGAGAGGGAACAGAGAGAGAATAGCTTCCAGTGAAGAGCATGAGGAGGTTTAAGCTTCTTGAGGACAGAAAGGTCACAGTTTCTTTTTATTTATTTATTTATTTATTTATTTATTTAAGGTAATGGGGTTAAGTGACTTACCCAAGGTCACACAGCTAGGCAATTATTAAGTGTCTGAGACCAGATTTGAATTCAGGTACTCCTGACTCTACAGCAGTGCTCTATCCACTGCACCACTTAGCTGCTCCTACAGTTTTCTTTTTTAATAACTCCCATGCTTGTTCCTAAGCTGTTCAAGTCTGAGTCCATTGCAAATACTTACTGGAGCCTTGGTACTAAAGAAGACCCACTATCAGGAAGGGTTTGTGGCTTTGTGGATGAATAGATAAAATATTTATTTAGTATTTAGTCTGTCCTAAGCACTATGATAAGCGTCCAATATTCTGTCCTATTTGAAGCAAAAAAAAAAAAAGATCCAAAAGATCCACTTCAAAGAGCTTCCTTTCCAATGAGGGGAATGGGGGTGCCAGAAGAGTCAATACATACAAGGGAGCTGGAAGGGAGAAAAGTCTGGAGAACAAGGAATGGAATTGGGAATGAACCTATTGGTCCGGATCTGGATCCAGGTCTCACAAATCAGAAGAGAGGGCTGTGGGACAGAAGCTTTACTAGGGTGAGGTTTCCAAAGGAAGGAAAAGAGAAATGATTGGCAGTGCATCTACAGTTTGCCTCTTTGTAGAATTAACTCTGGTTCTAGGAGTCAAACAGCTGAAAAAGGACTGAACTGCCATCACCCATCTCACTATTTCTTTTTTCCTTTCTAATAAGTCAGACTGTAGCCATCAAGGATCCAATTCTGCTGCCATTCTGCTTTCCAAACTGAGCCTAGCTGGAATTCCCAGTGAATTGTTCAGCCCTCAGCTTTTCTTGTAGCTGTTTCTACATCTGACATTATATTATATTGTTTCCGGAGCCTGAGATCTGTATTGCTTATAAAATACTTGAAGAACATTTTTATATTTGAAAAGAACATTTTATTTGGAAGAACACTAATATTTGGATGAAGGAATAGTCATCTGAAAGATTAGTCTGTTAATTACCTTAATCTCTCATTCAGCTGCTTCTATTCATGGTCTTTGGAGGTCTAATGACATGGCAGGACCAAGGGGAGGTGTTCCTTGGGGGCTGAAAAATACCAATTTGGACTTGATTTTCTGCAAAGAGGATAACTTGAACATCTGACTTTGTGTCCTAAATCCTCTAAGACAGAGAGAACCTGCTACAAATGGAAAGAATGGTGGCTATGCAGTCAGGAAATCTGGGGCAGAATAATTTTTATGGTACCCTTGATCTAGCACTGAAAGGCACTATAGTTGAGCTTGCTTATTTGACAAATGGGCAAACAGTCTAAAGAATATCAATTGACTTTGCCCCAGGCCTCAAAGGTAACAGAGGACACAGGTGAAATTTAAACACATGTCTTTTGAAAGCAGAGTTGAATGGTCTTTCCAAGATACTGCACTGCTTTCCTCAAGGAGCTTATGAAAAAACTGAATAATGAACCCCACTACTTGCCTCAGAGTGTAGTGAAGAAAGTTCTATCCCAACTGCTATTTTAAAGATTTATTTCCCTTTAACTTTATAATTCTCTTCTTTCCAAGATTACAGGCCCCCTTACAAGTTTTTTGATAGTTATTGTAACCAGGATGTTCATCACCTTGCAACCACCCTGAGGATGAATGAGACATATCCTCATCAAAAAGGCATCCAAAACACCCAATCCTCACCCAGACTCAGGGCCATTTTGAAAAGGTGGAACTTTCCAGATTCTGTATTCTATTTTATAGAATAGAAATCCAAGTACCTAGATGGAGACTTAAATTAAAAGTGGAATAACATGAGATCTCTTGCAGATCATCCAGAGAAAAGTGATCTGACTGGTAGATAATATTCAGTTTAGATACTAATGAAACATTAGGTTGGGAGGAAACACATTTTAGAAAGCTTTCAATGCCAGAATGAGGAGTTTAAACTTTATGAGCCAAAGGATGAATATTTGGTATCATAGAATAGTCTTATACTCACATTTTTACTCATTTTAAAGATGAAACCTAGAGAGATTAAGTAATTTGCCCTGGGTCATCGAGGTATTTTTGGAGGCTGTGGGATTAAGTGAATTGCCCAGCATCCCACAGTCAAGAGGTGCTTGAGGTTGAATTCAGGGATTTAAACTGGAGGGTCAGCGTTATATTCTTTCACCTCATTGTCCCTTCAGGTATTCTTTCAAACCTAGGGTCCTCTCCAAATTCCTGTATGTGACTCTTTCAGAGGCTATGGGACATGAGAGGTCATTTCTACTTTTGGATCTCCTTTGTTCAGGGCATACCTTGATGACACTGGTGAGCACCATTTGCCTGTTTTATGACTCATTTCACGATATTTGTTCATATCCTCTAAAACATTTTGGGATTTTAGTTTGGAAATCTGTCACCTTGTGCTATAAGTTCTTCTAAAATGTATTTCTTTCCAATAAAAAACATGGAATTCCATTTAGGAAGGTGGGTACTTGGGACAAATAAGATGACGATATCAATAGTCTTGGGATAGCCAGGTGGTTCAGTGGATAGAGCACGGGCCCTGGAGTCAGGGGCACCTGAGTTCAAAATTGGTCTCAGACACTTAATAATTACCTAGCTGTGTGACCTTGGGCAAGTCACTTAACCCCATTGCCTTAAATTAAAAAGATATCAGTAATCTTAAAATTAAACTTGAAAAAATCTTAATTTTTAAAAATATTGTATGACCACAAGTATAAAGCAAGCTGAGTGGCTGGTTTAGTTAGGACTTGAAGAGGGGGTCAAATTTGGGAAAATTCAGCAAATTGAGGGAACAAGTCAATGGCCAGATCAACGACAGGAATTCATTCTGAAGATTTGTCCCAAATTCTCACTACTAGAAGGGGTTAGAAATCCTGTACTTCAGAATGAGAGATGGAGGACAGGGGAGTGTGAATGTAGAAGAGGAGAGAAGGAGAGAGAGGAAAGAAAGGAGGGCAGAGGAGAGGAAAGGGTGAGGAGAACAGCAGAGAAAGAGAAACAGGAGAGGGGATGGAGAGACAGAGAAAGTAGAAGCAGGACCCCTGGATAGAACAGACCCCCCCCCCCCCCCCCCCCCCGAGGAAAGCAGAGGTGAGAAGCCCTCAGAAGGCCAACCTGGATGCTTTCTGCTCCCTAGGGTTATGAGCAGGCCATCTCATTATCTTTACTGCTGTCAGCCAGTTTGAGCTTTTACCCTTACCTTCTCCCCACCTCTCTCCACCAGCTCCAGATCCTCTCTCCCCCACCTTGGACAGCTTCAAGACCCAGGTGGTGAATACACTGGACAAGCTGACCGAGGCCCAGCTGAAACAGATCAAGAATCATCTGATTGGCTGGGCTTACCAAATGGGGGAAAGAATCAAAAGGTTGGACCTTCAACTGGCCTCCACGCCCTCCACCTTGGCAGATCTGCTGCTGAAGGCATACAGCAGGACCGGGACCCGTTGGCTCTTACTCTTCATGAATCATGATGTGAACCCTATGTACCTGGAAGCTGAGGAAGGTAAGATGGGGCCACACAGGTAGAGCTTCCCTTCTCTTGGGGGATCCTGTCCTCTAGGCTTCCCTTTCACCAACACCCTCCTAACCCTCACTCTCATAAGAATAATCAGCCATGACTTTCACTGAACTCTTTAAATTGCTTTATTTGTGAACCTCATTAGCTCCCAAGTAAGCTAAGCTTCTGCTGTAGGTATTCTCAGTTCCATTTTACAGAGAACAAACGGAGGCTTAGAGGTTAGGTGAAGTACTTTTTATGGTCATGAGGCTAGTTAACTAGCAGGCCAACTTAATTTGCACAGCTAGTGAGAGTCAGAATCACCTTTGGAATCCAGAGTTTTACACTATCACCTTGCTGCCTAACTGCCAGCTGTTGCCCAGATAGAAAAGATGGAGTTAAAAAGTTCTGGGGTCTAGTTGGCATTTGAAGATTCGGTTAAAAAGATTAGAACCTGAAACAACCAGGAGGTCCAGGCCGCCAGATGAAGAAACTGATACTCTCAGAGGTTACTTCATTTGTCCCATGTCACTTATCTAGTAAGTGGGGAGCTAGGACCAGACCTGAAGTCCTCTGACTTTTAATCCAGGACCCATGTTACAATACCAAGATGCCCGTGTATGTAGACTAAAAACATGAAGTTTTTGATAACTTCATTTGACATGTCCCCATCCCTTTTCAATTCCAAAACAACACGTCTTTACTAGATCCCCCTTGATAAGCTATAAATTAAGCAGGGGGGTTGAAAGTTGAAAGAGTTTATACCTACCTGAGCCTCTGATCCCTAGGTCCCTAATTTTTTGGAATGAAAGATCACCAACAATTCATTTTAAAGCTGATTGTGATGGAACAATGTGTGGCATAAAAACTGAATTCCAAAACTCCATAGAGTTTTTGATGTGTGGTGACCCCTATAGAATGTAAGCTGCTTGAGTGCAAGGGCTATGTTCTGGCCTCGATTTATAGCTTTCCTTCTCAGCATGTAACTTGGTCCTTGACAAGTGCTTCCTGCTTGTTACCATAAGGAAGGACTTTGACAACATAAATGGTCCCTGACAGTTTGCTTCATTCATTCAGTATGTGTGTGTGTGTGTGTGCACACACTAGGGGTGGAGATTTAAAGTTGAAACCATTTCAGCTCTTGCCTTCAAGGGAAGACTATAAAGAGACAGAAAAATGAAATAAAAATATATGCTGTCATTTCTAAGAGAACACTAATAAACAGGTGATCAGGATGGGAAGAGATAGTATTATTAAGGGGACTATTCCCTCCTGCCCTGTCTCAACCCCAGTGCAAAAAAGCAAAAACTCAAAGGAGGCAGAGTCATATATAAGAGCAAAGCAGAACAGTGTAGCTCTAATACAGTGGTGGATATTAAAGTTATTATTGTATTTCTTTTACATGTGAAGAAACCAAATCTCAAGGCAAGGGCTTGTCTTTGGTTTCCCAGCTAATAATCTCTAGTGGTAGGATTCAAAATGAGTTTTTCTCGCTATAAGTCCATAGTTATCTAATGTTGTCTTCCTTCCATTTAGATCTGATTCTTCTCTTACAATATGTTCAAAATCAATCAACATTTAGCATGGTTATAAATACAGAGCTTATATCAGATTGCTTTCTGTGGGGGGGGAGGAAAAATTATAAAACTCAAAACCTTGCACAAAATAAAAAAGATTGGGAGACTTCCAGGGTAGAGATAAGATAGCAACCATGAGGCTAGCATGCTCCTGGAACTTTTCCCTACACAAAACTCAAAAATGCCTCTGCACTGACATTAAAGCTACAGATACCATATAAAAAGACAAGATCCAAAGAAGTTCAGCATCATGGAGAATCTTCAGTGAAGGTCTGTTCCTCTGGGGAAAGGGGGAAAGTAAAGCCCAGCTAGGCAGGAGAATGGGAAAGCCAGTGGGAGGCTTGCAATACAGTGCAGTCCAAGTCTCAACAGCTTGACAACAAGCTTAGATCTGGCAGCTATATAGCAAGCAGGAAGGAATCCAACCCCAAACAAAGTCTGAACTCTGGGAACAGTGGTGCAAAAACCTGGAAACAAAACTCCACAAAGGCAAGACCTATACTGCACAGACAACATCTTGGCCAATGACAGGTCAGAGAGCAGACCATAGCACCAGGATAAAAAAAACTTGGGTCAATATTCCCTATAATCCAGGATGAGAGCTCAGACATTTCGATATGAGCAAAAAAACTAAAAATACTCACTATAGAAAGCTACTTTGCAGATGAAGATGATAACAATGCAATATTAGAAGAAGAAATCGGTGAAAAATTACTTACAGGGGAAGATTTAAAAGCATCTATGAATTGAACACAAATCCAAAAGCTCATAGAAGAGTTTAAAAAAGAATTTAAAAACCAAAGAAGAGAGGAAGAAAAAAATGGAAAAAAGGCATGAAAGTCATGTAGGAAAATTATGAAAAATTGACCAAAGCATTCAAATCTTTTTAAAGTAAAAATAAGCAATTGGAAAAAGAATATAACTCTTCAAAAAATAAAATCCACTAACTGGAAAAGGAAACACAAAATCTAGTTGAAAAAATAAGACCCTAAAAACTAGAATTGCCCAAATAGAAACCAATAAATCTCTAAGACTAAAAGATTCCATCGAGCAAATTAAAAAGCCTGGAAAAAATGAAGAAAATGTAAGTTGCCTTTTAGGGGGAAAAAAATACCTAGAAAATAAGATCATGAAGAGATAATTTACAAATCATTGGACAACCAGAAAGCCTAGATAAAAAAAACAAAAAAGAACCTGGAAAACATCTTGGAGGAAATTATCAGTGAAAACTGTCCAAATCTGTTAGAGCAACAAAGCAAAATAGGCATTGAAAGAATACACAGAACTCCTCCAGAAAGAAAACACAGGATAAAAACGCCAAGGGCTATCAGAGCCAAATTCCAGAAGTCTCAAATAAAGGACAAAAATACTTGAAGCAGCAAAAGAAGGAAGCAATTTATATGCAAAGGAAGCACAGCTAGGTGTATACAGGACTTCTTAGCTTTAATATTGAAGGACCAGAGAACTTGGAATGCCATATATCAGAGGGCAAAGAGCTTTGGATAATAACCCAGAATTTACTACCCTGCAAAATTCAGCATACACGCTCAGGGGGAAAAAATGGATGTCCAATGAAATAGAGGACTTCAAAAATTACCTGAAAAAGACCAGAACTGAACTGAGAATTCAATCACCAGATACACCAATCAAGAGATGCATAAAAAGGTAAAAGAAAAAGGGAAGGAAAAAACAAAAACAAATGTTAGTCAAGACCATCAAATTGTTTACAATCCAATTAGAAAAGATATAACACTTGTAACTCTAGAGAACTGTATTTCTTTTGGGATGGATAAAGGTTTGAATAATAATTGAAAAGATTAGATTTAGAGGATGTTGCTATGGTTGGTTCTTGTCTTTCCATTGACAAGGACCAAGATGACATCACTATTTTTGAGATAAAAAGCCCAGGGGTTTAGAAAGTAGGTGGTGTTTACTCTAAACTTGTGTCTTAGTTTTCTTTGACCTACCTTAATTCTGTATAACTAACAAGCACTTTCTCTGATGAGGGCATCATCTATGCTAGACAGTCCTGAGCTGGTGTCTCCCATGCCTTACAATCAATTGTAAAGTTCTTAAGAGAGACCTTTGGAATATCTCAGTACCTAGAGCCTTTTAGCAACAGAGGGTGAGAACCTACTTGGAAGGGTAGGACTTAATCCAAACTTCAGTAACAAGGGTTTAAATACCTGGGCTGGGGAACTAAAGGAGGGAGTGTGGGAGAGTATGCTTGGGGCTAGGCAAATTGTTCCTGGAATGATTTTACTTTTATGACACTTTGGTTCATGAGGTTTGTGTGCCTTTGTAGGGTGCTTGAAAAGGGGAAAATGTATAAAATGATTATAATTTAATGTTCAGGATGCTTGAGAAATGTATTTCTAATGAGACAGAAGAGGGGAGAGTGCTTAGTGACTGAGGCAATGTTGCTTATCAAATAATCAATCTGTGATTATATTTTGATTGATAGTACTTTGAGCTTATCAGGCAATCAAGCAATCATTCAAGCTTTGATTGATGAACCACGATTGATGGTACTTGATTGATAAATAACACTCGGTGAAGAGGCACAAAGATCTATTATATTATAGGGAAAGAAAGAAGAGTGTAAACTCTGAGTAAATCCTATTCAATAGATTTGGCCCCAAAGAGGGAATAAGATACATTCCTACTTGGGTTTAAAAACTGCTACTCTATAAAGAAAAGGTGGGGGAAGGGAAAGAAAAGGGAATAAGGGACTGATAAAAGGGAAGGTGAAGGTATAAGTGAAAATAAACTGAAAGTTAAATTCTAAAAAAAAGGGAATAAAATTTTGGTGAGAGGAATGAGGAAAGTTAAAAGAAAAATATAAATGGGGAAAGATATCATGGAGGAAAACACAGAATTAATAATCTTAACTATAAATGTCTTAACTTCCATAAGCAGATGGGGTAGCTAGGTGGCCCAGTGGATAGAGACCTGGAGTCAGGAGTACCTGAATTCAAATCTGGCTTCAGACACTTAATTATCTAGCTGTGTAGCCTTGGGTAAGCCACTTAACCCCTTTGCCTAGCTAAAACCTTAAAAAAACAGAAGCAGATAGCAGAATAGATTAAAAACCAGAATCCTACAATATGTTGTTTATAAGAAACACATTTGAAGCAGAGAGATACACATATAGTAAAGGTAAAAGGGTGGAACAAAATATATTATGCTTTAGCTGAAGTAAAAAAAATCAGGGATAGCTATCCCAATCTCAGATAAAGGAAAAAGCAAAAATTTATCTCATTAAACAGGATAAGGAGGGAAACTACATTTTCTTAAAAGGCACCATAGAGGGGCAGCTAGATGGTACAGTAGATAGAGCACAGGACCTGAGTTCAAATGCGACCTCAGACACTTAATAACTGCCTAGCTGGGTGACCTTGGGCAATTAATCACTTAACTCCATTGCCTTAAATAAATAAAAATTTTAAAAATATTCAAAAAAATGGCATCATAGGAAATAAAACTATATCATTATTAAATATGTAGGCTCCCAGTGGTATAGCATCCAAATTTCTAGAGGAAAAGTTGAGTGAATTACAAAGATATAGACAGCAAAACTTTAATAATGAAGGACTTTAACTGCCCTCTCTCAGAACTAGGTAAATTTAGCCACAAAATAAATAAGAAGGAAGTTAAGAAGGTGAATAAAATCTTAGAAAACTTAGATATGATAGACCTCTGGAGAAAACTTAATGGGAATAGAAAAGAATATACCTTTTACTCTGCAGTGCATGGCACCTATATCAAAATTGACCATATACTAAGTATAAAGACCTTATAGTCAAATACAGAAAGTCAGAAATAATAAATGCATACTTTTAAGACCATGATGCAATATAAATTACATATAATGAAGGGTCATGGAAAGATAAAACAAAAATTAATTGGAAACTAAATAATTTTAAATTAGTGGAGCAAACAGTGAATCATAGAAATAATCAATAATTATATCCAAGGGGGCAGCTAGGTGGCATAGTGGATAAAGCACCGGCCCTGGAGTCAGGAGTACCTGGGTTCAAATCCGGTCTCAGACACTTAATGGTTACCTAGTTGTGTGGCCTTGGGCAAGCCACTTAACCCTGTTTGCCTTGCAAAAAGCTAAAAAAAATAATTATATCCAAGAAAATGATAAGACTGAGATACCATACCAAAATTTATGGGATGCAATCAAGGCAGTTTTGAGGAGAAATTGTATATCTCTAAATGCTTATTTGCAAAAAATAAAGAGATCAATGGATTGGCTATGCAACTAAAAAAACCTAGAAAAAGAACAAATTAAAGATTCCCCAATTAAAAACCAAATTAGTAATTCTGAAAATCAAGAGATTAATAAAATTGAAAACAAGAAAATCATTGATCTAATAAATAAGACTGAGTTGGTTTCAATGAAATAAATCCATAAAAATATGAAAAACTTTGGTAAATCTGATAAATAAAAGAAATAAAAATAAAAGAAAGATGACCAAATTACTGGTTTCAAAACTGAAAAGGGTGAACAAACAACCAATGAGGAGGAAATTAAAGAGATAATTCAGAGCTATTTTGACAAACTGCCAATAAATTTGATAACCTGAGTGAAATGAATGAATTTTTACAAAAATACAAATGGTCCAAATTAACAGAGGAGGAAATAGAATACTTAAATAACCTCATTTCAGAAAAAAAGAAATTGAAGTAACTATCAATAAACTCCCTAAGAAGAAATTCCAAGTCCAGATAGATTTGCAAGTGAATTCAACCAAACATTTTAGGAACAACTAACTCCTATTCTACATAAACTATTTTAAAAAATAGGAGAAGAAGGAGTTCTGCCAAATTCCTTTTATGACACCAATATGGTTATAATACCCAATACAGGAAAAACCAAAACAAAGAAAATTACAGATCAATCTCCCTAATGAACATTGATAAAAAAAATCTTAAATAAAATTTTAGCAAAGAGATTATAGCAAGTTATTACTAGGATAATACACCATGATCAGGTAGGATTTATACCAGATAGACAGGGATGGTTCAATATTAGGAAAATACTGAACATAATTAAACATAGCAATAGCAAAACCAAGAGAAATCATATGATTGTCTCAATAGATGCTGGAAAAAACCTTTGATAAAATACAACATCCATTCCTATTAAAAACACTTAGCAACTATGGGGAAAATGGAGTTTTCCTTACAATAATAAGTAGTATTTATCTAAAATATCAACAAATATATATGTAATGGGAATAAATTCAAAGCATTTCCAATAAGATTGGGGTGAATGAAGGATGCCCTTGATCACCGTTACTATTCAATATAGTATTAGAAATGTTAGCTTTAGCAATAAGAGAAGAAAAAGAAATTGAAGGAATCAGAATTGACAGTAAGGAAGCAAAGCTTTCACTCTTTGCAAACTATATGATGATATACTGAGAGAACCCAAGAAAATCATCTAAAAAATCCTTGAAAAAATGAACAAATTCAGCAAAGTAGCAGGATATAAAATAGATCCACATAAATCATCAACATTTCTATATATGAACAACACAACCCAAGAGCAAGGGATATAAAGAGAAATTCCATTTAAAGTAACTGCAGACAATATTAAATATTTGGGAATCTACCTCCCAAGGCAAACCCAGAAATTCTATGAACACAATTGCAAAGCTCTTCTCACCCAAATAAAGTCAGATCTAAACAATTGGGGAAATGTCAATTGTTCATGGTTAGGGCAAGCTAATGTAATAAAAATGACAATTCCAGCCAAAATTAAATTATTCAGTGTCATATTAATCAAATAACCAAAAAATGAAAAAATGCAAAGGAAGCTGGCCCAGCTATACCAGATCTAAAACTATACTATAAAGTATTGTCATCAAAACTGTCTGGTATTGGTTAGGAAACAGAGAAATGGACCAATGGATTAGGATAGGTACAAAAGAGACAGTAGTGAAAGACTTTAGTAAACTACTGTTTGGCAAACTCAAATATATTACTTTGGGGATAAGAACTCGCTATTTGACAAAAATTGTAGAGAAAACTGGAAAACAGTATGGCAAAAACTGGGCATAGACTCACATCTCATACCCTATTACCAAAATGAGGACAAAATGAGGACAGATTTAGACATAAAGGGCAATACCATAGACTATTGAACAGATCAAGAAATACTCTGTGCAATCTATGGAAAGGGTAGAAATTTATATTCAGGTATTCTTTTCAAATGATAATTCAAGTCCAGAGTCTCTCCTAATTCCTGAAAGTACACCTTTCAAAGGGTATGGAACCTCAGAGGTCATCTCCCAAATTTGAAACTCCTTTGCACAGATGTCATTGGTAACCTACATTTGTCTGTTTTATGCCTCACTTTATGATATTAGTTAATTTTGTCTATTGCATTCTTGAATAGGATTTTGTAATAGAATTACCTTGTGTTATGAGTTCTTGAAAAATATTTTTTCCAGTAAAAAAAATGCCTTTCAGGGATTGTCTGAGATGCCTTTCAGGAAGGTGGATACTTGGAACAACTATGATAGTACAAGAAGCTGAAGATATCATTAAAAAATCATTTTTAAAAATTCCATGTGACCAAAAGTGTAAAGTAATCTGAGTGGTTGGTTTTGTTAGGATCTGAAGAGTGGATCAAATTTAGATATTATGAGAGATTAGGGAATAATTCAATGGCCAGATTAATAACAATAATTCATTTTGAAGATTTGTCCCACTCTCACCCACAGACTCCAGAAGTCCCACTGACAACTCCAAAGGCACTTTTTTCCCAGTCACAGCCTGGCCTTCCTATTCCAAGGAGGAGTTGAAGAATCTGGATGAGGTGACAGAGGCCAATCTGAATGAGCTCCCCTTTTTCAAGAGACACTTTGGGGAGGAGTCCCAAATCAGGGATCAGAACCTGGAAAAGGCATCAAAGACCACCTCACTGGGGGATCAGCCACCGAAGTCTTTTGGCAGGACCTTGACTTTCTGGGACTTTTTGCGTATGTTCCCGCCAGTGACAAATATGGCCCTGGATACCAATTCTGGTAAGGTAGCATTGCATCATCAAAGGCTGGGAAGGGATGTCCCCTCCCCCAATCCCCAGGCTTCCCTTGCAATAACACCTCCTACCCCTACCCAGCTCCCCCATAATTATAATCTCCCCCTTTGACTGTCCCTGATCCTCTAAATCATCTCATTTGAGCTCTCCATTTGACCCTTGCTCAACTAAGATACTACTCAGGGTATTCTCAGATCTAGTTTACAGACTAACACATTGAGGCTTAGAGGTTAAATGTCTCACCTGTATATGGTCACAAGGCTGCTGAACTAGCAGGCCAGTTTAATTTGTACAGTTAATGGGAGTCATATCTGCCTCTCTCTGTTAGAAAGGATGGAGAGAGTTTAAAAAGAGGAGTTTAAAAATAGGAGCCAAGATTGGCATTTGGAGCATCAGTTGAAATGACAGAGACCTTGGGGGAGGATTCTGGGAAGATGGCTAATTAGAAATTCCAGATTTTTCCCACAAACTAGTCAAAAAAGAAATGAATTCTCACTTTCTGGATATTTGGGGGAGTACTAGGGACAACTATGATTCTAAGGTGAAGATATTAGTAAATTTTATTTTTAAAAATTGTTGTGTGGCCACAATCATAAAAGAAGTTGAGAGGTTGGTTGTTAGGATTTGAAGAGTGGGTAAAATTTAGATATTTTGGGATTGGGGATTCATTCTACAAATTTGTCCCAAACTTTCCATGATATAAAGGTTAGTAATACTGTACTTTAGAATGAAAGATAGAGGAGGGATGGGTATAGAGGAGAGTGGAGAGGAAAAGACTTGAGAGGGAGAGAAAGGGGAGGTAAACAAAAGGGAGGGGAAAAAAAAGGGATGGAGAGATGAAGGAGAGAGAGAGGAGAAGAGAGGAGGGTAGAGAAGAGGAAGAGGGAGAAAGGAAAAAGATGGTGAGAAAAGACAAGAAAGAGAAGGGGAAAGAGAAAGTGCTGACCCATGGACAGGACAGACCCACAGGGGAAAGCAGAGGGGGAAAAGTGAAAAAATCCCTGGGAGGCCTTTTCTATCCTGTGGTTGGTTCCCTGCAGGCTCTATCCTCTAACCAACCATGGTACAGTCAACTTGGACCCTTTTTTTGAGATAGCGCTTAGCATCTAAGTGCAAGGGCAGGCCATTTCATGTTCCCCACCAGGGTCCATCAGTTCAGGACTGAGCCCAGTCCTCCCATACCTCTCTCCCACAGAGATGAATGAGCCTTCCACCACCATGGATGAGTTTAAGACCCAGGTGGTAAGCAGACTGGACAAATTGTCCCAATCCCAGTTGAGAAAGTTCAGGTCTGACTTGACTGACTGGAATTACACAATGGAGCCAAGAATCAGTGAGCAGGACCTGGTGTTCGCCGCCACATCCTCATCCCTGGCCGATCTGCTGCTGATGCAACTTGGCAAATACAGGACTCCCTCATTCTTACTCATGGTTTTCCTGGATATGCAACGTCTGGACCTGGTAGCTGAATGGGGTAAGATGATGCTGCATAGTCAAAACTCCCCTCCTCCTGGGTGGGGGGGGATGTATCATCAAGACTTCCCTTGCACCTATACCCTCCCATCCCCACAACCTGCCCCCATGACAATAATCAGATTTAACCTCCACTGAGTTCTTTAAATAATCTTATTGGTGAGTCCCAGTAGATCCCTAGGAAGCTAAGCTACTGCTCTAGGTTTTCTTAGACTCCATTTTACAGATGAACAAACAGAGGTTAAGAGGTTAGATGACTTGTCTATGGTCACAGGGCTAGTTAGCTAGCAGGCCAGCTTATTTTGCAAGTGAGAGTCAGTTGAAAATTTGGAATACAGAGCATAAAATTACCCCATCACCTTACCAGTTGTCACACAAATAGAAAATATGGAGAAGTTTAAAAAAATATCTGGGTATACATTGACATTTGGAGATTCAGGTAAAAAAGATTAGAACTTGAAAGAACCAGGAGCTACAGGAAGTCAGAAGGGAAGTGATGTTTATGGAGGTAATTTAACTTGACCAAGATCACCTATCTAGGAAGTAAGGAGCTAGGGCCAGATCTGAGGTATTCTGACTTCTAATCCAGGGCCCTTTTTAGAATAGCACAGTGCCCTAGTGTGAGAAATATCAATAGATCAAAGATTCATTTTGATTCCTCCATAAAAGGTTATTCAGGGTACATCTCCCCTCCTCCCTTTCAGATTCCCTTTGAGCTAGGCAGGATGCTAGATACCCGAAGGAGTTTATAATCTAACTTATCCTTAGAGATCATTGGCATGAAAGGTCTCCAACAATACATGATTCAGTTAAGTTCTTCTCACTCTGTAGCAATAAAGACTATCTTGAGGAACTTTAAACAACTCTTGTCATGGCAGCAAAGATATGTATGTAGATCTGGGAGTCATCTACATCAGGATCATTATTTAATCCATGGTAGCTAATGCAGTGACCAGATGAGAAAAGCAATCAGAGAGGGAGGAAAGAGAAGAGGAGAAGAGCTTCCAGAGAAGGGTCTGAGGAGGGTTTTCAGATTCTTGGGGACCAAATTCCAAAGTCTAATTTCAGAATGTGGTAGCATATTAACAAATATAATGCAAAGAGGCATAAAACTAGCAAATGTAGCTCATCAGTATCTTCAAGGGATGCTCTGTGCAAAGGAGATCCAAATTTAGAGATGACCTCTCAGGTCTCTTATCCCAGGAATTTGGGAGAAGATTTGGGTTTGAATTCTCAGTTGAAAATAATTCTTGAAGGGATAACTAAGTGCCACAATAGAGGACTAGCCCTACCAAACTAGAGAACTTGAGTTAAAATCCTTAAATTCAAAGCTTAACCTCAACACCACCAGCCTGTAATTCCTTCCTACTTTACAATTCCTGTTTATCACAGATCACAATGCCCATACAATTTTTTTTTTTGGACAGTTGTGGCCAGAAAGTTCATCACCTTGCAGCCACCCTGAGTTTAAGGCATCCAACAGAACCATTCACCTGCTCAGACTTGGAACCTTTTTGAGTGGGCTGAACCTTCTGGGCCTGTATTTCAATAGAATAGAATCTCAAGAACCTGGGGGAAATTTCAATTAAAGGTGGAAGCAGGTGCATGAGATCTCTTGCAGACTGTCTACAGAAAACTTTATGGAAGGTCTTAAATGGCAGTTTGAAGAGTTAAGACTTTATTCTATGAGGCACTGAATAGTTATTAGGCATCAAATAATAGTCCTGTACACTTCTAAAATTTATTTTGAAGTTGAAATGCAAATAGATTGAATGATTTGCCCTAGGTCACAGAGGACCTTTCTTTGGAGGTAGTGGAGTTAAGTGACTTGTCTAGGATCATACAACTAGTAAATGATTGAGGTGCAATATGAATTCAAGGATTTGAACTCAGGGCCTCTGGACTAGAGAGCGAGTCCTCTAGTTTTTGTTTGTTTTTGTTTTTGCAAGGCAACGGGTTAAGTGACTTTCCCAAGATTACACAGCTAGGTAATTATTAAGTGTCTAAGGCCAGATTTGAACTCAGGCCCTCTTGACTCCAGGGCCAGTGCTCTATCCCATGCACCACCTAGCTACATCTAGTCCTCTATCTATTGTGTCACCTAGCTATGCCTTCAGGTATTCTTTTCAATTGAGGATTCAAACCAAGCACCCTCTCAAAATACTGAAAGTGACCATCTCTGAGATATTATCTCTAAGTTTGGATCTCCATTGCAAAGAGCATCTGGTGAGCATTATTTGCCTGTTTTATGCCTCACTTCATGATATGTCTTCATTTCACCTACTGCGTTCTCAAATTTGATTTTGGAATTTTGATACCTTGTATGGTGAGTTCTTGCAAAATATTAATTTTTTCCAATAAAAACGGTGACTGGCTTTCAAGGAGATGGTACTTGGGATGACCATGGTGATGTAAGAAGCTGAAGATATCAACAAAAAATAATTTGTAAAAAAAATGTTGTGTGGCCACCATTGTAAAGCAAACTCAGTGGTTGGTTTAGTTAGAACTTGGAGAGTGGCTCATCTGGATATTCTGTAGGTTGATGGGTTCATTCCACAGATTTGTTCCAAACCCTCAGTACTATAAAAGATTAGAAATACTGTACTTTAAAATGAGAGGTAGAGGTGGGAGGTGTAGTGAGGAGAGTGGAGAGGAAGAGAAAGGGTATGGAGAGATGAAGAAGAAGAGAGGATGAGAGAAAGGAAGGTGGAATAGAAGAAGAGGAGAAAATTAAAAAAAAGGGAAGGGACGGTAGAGAGACAGAGATGGACAGAGACAGAATTAGATATTTCAGGGGAAGCAGGGACCCATTAACAGGACAGCTGTGCAAAGGAAAACAGAAGCAGAGGAGAAACAATCCCTGAAATATCAGCCCTTTTCCATCCCAGGGGTTGGGTACCCTTGGGCACAATCCTCCTCTCCACACTGAGATGGCCAACCTGGACTCTTTATCCAGGTAATGCTGACCAAGTTCACAGGCTGTTCCTTTCACTTTTGCTGCTCTTATCCACTATTGAAAAGCTATATCCACCACTTCTTTCCTACCTTTCTCCACCAGTTCTGCACCTTGCCTCTTCCATTTTCACACTGGAAATAGCCCAGGTGGTGAACACATTGGACAAGCTAACTCAGGCCCAGCTTAAACTGTTCAAAGTTTACCTGATTTACTGGAATTATCTCACGGGGATCAAAATCACAATGCAGGACCTGGAATTGGCCTCCACATCCTCCACCTTCGCTGATCTGCTACTGAATGTATATGGCAAGGTTGGGACTCGCATGCTCTTACTCAGGAAGATCCTGGAAAGTCAACATCTGGACCTGGTAGCTGACTGGGGTAAGGTGGGGTTGCACAATCTGCGCTCCCCTCCCTCTGCAGGAGGAGTTGCAACCCTCCAGACTTCCATTGCACCAATACCCTCCTCCCATGTCCCACCCCCTATAAGAATAATTAGATTTGACTTTACTAGGCTCTTTAAATCATCTTATTATCTGTGAGCCTCAGTTCAAATCCTGCCTCAGACCCTCAGACATTTGACTTTTACTAGCTGTGTGACCTTAGGCAAGTCATTTAACCCTGATGGTCTCTCATCCATCTCCAGTCACCCTGATTCATATCTGGTCACTGGATCTCCAGAGGAGAAAGTGAGATTGGTGATTTAGCACAGCTCCCCCTCACTCAAATCCAATCCATGCACTTGTCATGACATCACAGCTCTGATGTCATGGTCTTCTTCAAAAATGAAGGACAGGGTGGCTAGGTGGTGTAGTGGATAGAGCACCAACCCTGGAGTCAGGAGTACCTGAATTCAAATCCATCCTCAGACACTTAATAATTACCTAGCTGTGTGACCTTGGGCAAGTCACTTAACCCCATTTGCCTTGCAAAAACCTAAAAAAAAGGACAAACATTTATAAGTGAAGCTACTGTTCCATGTTTTCTTAACCCCATTTTATAGAACAAATTCAGGCTTAGAGGAGGGATGACTTGCCTTTTTATCATCACAAGGCTAGTTAACTATAAGACCAGCTTAATTTGCTAAAAAAAAAAAGATTTAGAATACAGAGCTTTATATATACCCCCTCCATCCTCATGCTGCCTGACTCCCAGCTATCACCCAGATAGAAAAGATGGAGAGAGTTTTTAATAGATCAGGAACTGAAATAGACATTGGGAGCATTGGTTAGAAAGACGAGAATGTGAAACAACCAAGACAGGAAGCCAGATGGTACTTATACTTACAGAGGTAAAAGTTACTTAGCTAGTTAACAGAATTGAGGTGCTCTGACTTCTAATCCAGGTTCTTTTTTGAATAACAAGACACCCAAATGTTGAGACCAAAACATCCATGCATTGAAGATTCATTTTGATAATTCCATAAATTCAGGGTCACATCTCCCCACTCTGATTTAATTACAAACCAACAGATCTTAATCAGATTCCCTTTGTTCAGTTCTATAATAAACAATATGCTAGAAAGGATTATAATCTATCTGATCCCTAGAGTTTATCCCTAATCTTTTGGGATCACTGGTTTGAAAATTCTCCCATGATCCTTTCCAATACTGATTGTAGAGCTCAAGCATGTTGCATTGATGAGATTTGCAAATGTTTAAGAGTATTTTTGGATGGTCTCTAATGTTCTAAGTTGTTTCTAAAACCACATTATGATGTTTATTAATGTTCACACAGTTCCCTGGCTCTTCTCCTCAAAGGACCTTGTCCACACCAAGATCACTTGGTCACTGAGGCAAAGTTGGTGATGACTCAACCAACCTTGGGGCAGAACACTACTAAGAAGCAGGCCATTAATGGAGCAAGACAAGAAATTTTAAAGGGTCAGCAGGACTTTGATTTCAACAGGCAGTACAGGGGGGAGTTTGTTGCTATGAGATAGCCATGTAGCCTTGGTGGAACTGTGTATGTGGTTACCCAAAATGTATATAGAAAAGCTCACTTAGGGGACATTAATGTATGATAATGATATTGCAATTAGCTTGATTTCCTCACAAGTTCATTCAAAGGATAGCAAAGAAGGGTAGAGCATATGTGTGGCTCTAGGGAAATATCCATTCTGGGATTTATGATCCAGGATCTAGGGTTAACATCCTGGTGGTGCTGTTTTCTCAGGTCAAAGAAGGAGTTAGGCCAAGATGTGCTGACTATTCAGTTTTAATGGGGCTCTAGGAAGGTGTCAGGAAATTTGGACTGGGCTATGAACTCTAGGATCCAATCAGCATCTATTATATGTGTGTGGCAAAAACTATAAATCCCAGCATTGTAGAGAGTCATATATCTGTTATGTCTCCCATTAGAATGCAAACTCCTTGAGGGTAGGGCTCTGTTCTGGCTTCTCTATCTTTGGGTTTGGCCCACAGCAAGTGTATCTGCTTGTTGACCATAAGGAAGAGCTTTGACAATATAAATGGTCCCTGCCAGCTTGCTTCATTTATTCAATATGTGTGTGCTAGGAAATGGACTAAAACCAGTTTATCTCTTCCCTTCAAGGAGCTTTTATTGTAGGGAAAACATTATTGACAGAAAAAAATGATATAAAAAAAGTACGAAGTCATTTCTCAGAGGATACGAATGAGTTGGGGATCAGTTTGGGAAGAGATGATATTATTCAGGGGATCATTCCCCACTCCCATTTCTCCACACCAAAGCAACAAATGAGACTCACTGTGGTTAGCTAAGGGCTTCTATTAATCAGAGATTTTGAATAGCCCTGGGGAGAAGGCCTCTACCAACAAAAGAAAGGGGATGGAACCTTGTGTAAGGACCAAGCATGTCGGTATGACTGTAATAGAGAATGGTGGATACTTCTACACATGAAGAAACTGAGTCTCAGCTTGATGGACTTGCCTGTGATTACCCAGCTAAGAATTGCCAGTGGTGGGATTCAAACTGAGTTTTTCCTTACTACATGTTCAGTAAGCTAGGCACTGTATCATCTTGTACCTTGGATTTGCATTTGGGTTGAACTTTAAAAGAAAGATAGAAATTCAGGAGAAGAGAAGCCGGAGAGAAGATATGTCACTTTGACTTAACAACAAGACAAGAGCAAGGAGCACTTGCAGAGAAGAGCCCAATTAGTGTGTTGTATGGGGTCCAAGGTGAAGAAGTAAAGGTGATTGTGGAAGACAACTATCTCCATACTCAGGTTGGAATTAGCGGACACTGTTTTTGAGGAGGATTCCCTTTAAGAATTATCACCAGGTCTGGGCAGAAATATCTCTGTTTCAGGACATGTTGCTGACTTGTCAGTGTATTCTCAGTTCTCATTATTCTCTTTCTCTCTCCACCAGCTCCGGATCCTCCTTCCTCTACCTTGGAGAGCTTCAAGGCCCAAGTGGAGAGCACACTGGACAAGTTGACCCAGGCCCAGCTAGAAATGGTTAAGAATTACCTGATTTACTGGGGTTACCAAATGGGGGGTAGAATCAAAAGGTTGGACCTTCAATTGGCCTCCACATCCTCCACCTTGGCAGATCTGCTGCTGAAGACATACAGCAGGATGGGGACCCGCTGGCTCTTACTCTTGGCATTCAATGATTTGAAACGTCTGGACCTGGCATCTGACTGGGGTAAGATGGAATTGCACAAGCAGAGCTCCTCTCCTCTTGGGGGTTCCTGCCCTCCTACCCTCACATAGGAATAATCCAGGCTTGACCTTCACTGGACTCTTTAAATTGCCTTATTTGTGAGTCCCTATAGCTCCCTAATAAACTAAACTATTATTCTAAGTATTCTCAATTCCATTTTGCAAGTGGACAGACTGAGGGCTCGGGCATTAAGTGATGTACCTATTTATGGTTATAAGACAAGTTAGTTAACAGGTCAATTTAATTTTCATAGTTAGTTAGATTCAGACCCAGGTTTGGAATCCAAGCTTTAAATGTCCCCTATCACCTTGCTGCATAACTGTCAAGATGTCATCAAATAGAAAACATGGAGAGAATTTAAAGAAATCTAGAGTCTACATTGGTATTTGGAGATTCAGTTAAAAAGATTTGAACCTGGAACAACCAGGAGGTCCAGACAGTCAGATGAAGACATTGATACTCCCAAAGTTTACTTCATTTGTATAAGTAGGGAGCTAGGACCAAATCTAACGTCCTCTGGCTTCCAATCCAGGACACTTTTTAGAATACCATGACTCTCAAGTGGACCAAAACATGCATAGACTGAAGCTTTATTTGATAACTCCATAAAAGGTTATTCAAGGGACATCTCCCCACCCCCTTTAATTGTAATTCCATAGGTCTTTGCTAGATTCCCTTTGATCAGCTATAAATAAAGAAGGGTGCTAGAAAACTGAAGGCATTTATATCTACCCTGATCCTCAGATCCCTAGATCCCAAATATTTGTGGTTCCATGGTATGGAAGATTGCTAACAATTCATTCCAGTACTGATTGTGAGAGATCAAGTGTGTGGCATAAAAAATAAATACCAGAATTGTATAGAATTTTTGGTAAGTTGTATCCCCCTTAAAATGAAAGCTCCTTGAGGGCAGGGGTTCTGTTCTGGCCTCTCCTTATATCTTTGGCTTTCAACCCAGGGCTTGGCCCAAAGCACATAGTTCCTGATTGTTGAGCTTAAGGAAGGACCTTGACAACATAAATGGTCCCTGCCAGCTTGCTTCATTCATTCAATATGTATGTCCTTGGGATGCCAAATTAAAACCAGTTTAGTTTGCTGAAGTGGATAGAACACTGGTCCTGGAGTCAGGAGGATCTGAGTTCAAATTTGACCTCCAACACAATAATTGCCTAGCTATGTGAGCTTGGGCAAGTCACTTAACCCCATTGCCTAAAATAAAATAATAAATAAATAAATAAATAAATAAGCTTAACTTCTAGAAAAACAACATTGAGATAGAAAAATGAAATAAAAATATATATAGTCATTTCTGAGAGGATACTAACAAGTAGATGACCAGGATGGGAAGAGATAATATTATTTAGGGGACTATTCCCTCTTCCCTCTCTCAATCCCAGTGCAACAAATGAGGATCACTTTGGTCAGCTAAGGAAAGTAGGAAGTTATGAAACGTAAGTTATGAATAGACCTGGAGAGAAAGCCTGTGTCAAGACCCAGAGACAACATGGAATCATGTATAAGGGCCAAGCAGACAAGTATGGCTCTAATATGACTATATGAAAAACTGAGTCTCAGGGGAAGAGACTTGCCTTTGATCATCTACCTAAGAATTGCCAGTGGTGGGATCCAAATTGAGTTTTTTCTGACTACAAGTCCAGTAATCTAGAACACTCTACTATCCTGTGCCTTGCAGTATGCATTTAGATTGGGATTTAAAAGACTGATAGAAAGCTTGTCAGTAGACAAACTTTAGAAGGGAAGGTATCTCAGGTTGAAGCAACAGCATGAGTAAGAACAAAGATAGTTTGCAGAGACTAACCCAATTAATATATAGTTCAGAGTTCAAACCAGGGTACCAGGAGATGAAGCTAGAAAGGGCAGATTGTAGATGAAGATTTTATCTCCAAACTGTTTGGAGGTAGTGGATACTTTTTTTTTTTTGAGGACCATTCCCTTTCAAAATTATCACTTATAAGAAATCATATGAGATGGGATTTCAGAAAAGCCTGGAAAAAAAGCCTGATGCCGAGTGAATTGGGTAGAATACTACCCATATACTACCCATACACTAACAATAACACTGAGTGATGCTCATTGTGCTTATAATCAAAGACAATTTTAAAAGACTTGTGATGGAAAATACCAACCATATCCAGAAAAGAAACTATGGAGTTTAAGTGAAGACCAAAGCTCATAATCTTCAATTTTAAAAAGTTGTCATATGTGTCATATTTTCTCTAATATTTATAACTCCATAAAAGGTTATTCAAGGGACATCCCCCCCACCACTTTCAATTACAAACCAACAGGTCTTTACTAGATTCCTTTTGATCAGCTAGAAATTAAGCAGGGTGCTAGAAAGTCAAAGGAGTTTATATCTACCTGATCCTCAGATCCCTGGATCCCTAATATTTTTGTCTCCTTGATATGAAAGATCTCTAACAATTCATTCCAGTACTGACTGTGGATCCAATTCTTCTCTCACAATATATTCAACATTGATCAATGTTTAGCATGGTTACAAATATAGAGCCTATAACAGATTACTTTCTGTCAGGGGGAGAGAGGAGGGAAGAGAGGAAGGCAGAACAATTGTAAAACTCAAAGCCTAGGGGAAAAAATGATTGGTAAAAAGTACTATGGCACAAAGTTAGAAAAATGAATAAATAAAATATTTAAATTTTTGATAAAAGAATTATTACCTGGTCTGAACAGAAACATCTTTGTATATGGACATGTTGCTGACCTGTCTGAATATGTTCAGTTAGAGGGTCAGGCCCAAACAGAACCTGATTCAGAGATCTGACAATGGCCCCACTGCATCTTGGGATTCTCCAGTCCCATCTCGATGAAAGAAGTAAGAGAAGTCTTGTCCCCTTATTCAGTAGCTCATATTTTCTTGACTTTAATTTAATTTTTCCAATTACATGCAAAGGTAGTTTTCACCATTCATCCATTTATACATTTGTGAGTTCCGCATTATTCTACCACCTCCCTTCTCTCCTTTCTCCCCATGGCAGCAAACAATCTTATATAAACAATCAATTCTGTTTAACATAGTTCCATATTAGTCATGTTGTAAGGAATTAGAACTAAGGAGGAAAAAAGGCACCATAAGAAAGAAATAACAAAACATAAAAGAAGTTTTAAAAAGTGAGTATAATATGCTTTTCTCTATATTCAGCCTCCACATTTTTTTTCTAGTTTAGTTCCCTAGTTTAGAAGCCATCTTCCATAGTTAGTCTGTCAGGATTGTCTTTGATCACTGGACTGCTGAGAGGAATAGCATCTATCAGAGTTGATCATCTCACAATGTTGTTGTTAATGGGAACAATGTTCCCTTATTGGAGTTAAAATAATAAACAGTATCTAGCTAAAACAAAGAAGAAGCATTATATGTATTGGGAATAAACTTGGAGCATTTCCAATTACACTGGCATGAAACCAGGATGCCGACTATCACCATTAATATTCAATATAGTTTTAGCAATAAGTGAAGAAAAAGAAATTGAAGGAATTAAAACTGACCATGAGGAAACAAAATTTTAATTCTTAGAGAACCTAGAAAATCAGCTAAAAACCTACTTGAAACATTTAACAGCTTCAGCAAAATAGCAGGATGTCAAACCCAATTAAATTGGACCTCCTTTGTACAGAGCATCCCTTGATGACACTGGTAAGCTCCATTTGTCTGTCTACCACATTGTTGATTTTGATTTTGAAATTCTGTCACCTTGTGTTGTGAGTTTTTGAAAAATGTTTTCCAGTAAAAAACAAGTGGGATGCCTTTCAGGGAGATGGATATTTGGTACAACTGTGATGAAGCTGAAGATATCAGTAAAAAAAATTCATAAAAATGCTATGTGACCAAAAGTGTAAAGCAATCTGAGTTGATGGTTGTGTAGTATTTGAAGAGTGGATAAAATTTCAATATTCTGAGGGGTTAGGGAATAACTCGATAGCCAAATTAGTGCAATGATTCATTTTGAAGATTTGTCCCACCTCTCACCTGCAGACCCCAGCAGTCCCAATGACAACTCTGAAGATACTCCTTGCCCAGACCCGGCCTGGCCTTTCTATTCCAAGGAGGAGTTGAGGAAACTGGATGAGGTGACTGAAGCCAACCTGAACAAGCTCCCCCTTTTCATGAGATACTTTGGGGAGGAGTACGAAATCAGGAATCAGGACCTGGAAAAGATTTCCAAGACTTCTGCATTGGAGGATCAGCCTCCGAAGTCTTATGGTGGGACACTGAGTTTTAGGGACTTTTTGCGTATATTCCCACCAGTGAAGAATATGGCCCTGAAGACCAATTCTGGTAAGGTAGCACTGCATCCTCAGGGCTTTGCTCCTCCTGGGAAAGGAAATACCCCCCCCCCCCACCGCCCAGGTTTCCCTTGCAGTAACAATCTCATATCCCTATCTACCTTCCCCATAAGTATAATCTCCCCTTTTGACTGTTTCCCATCTCTTTAAATTATCTTCTCAATTGTGAGTCCCACGTGTGACCCCTGGTCAATTAAGACTCTGATCCAGGTATTCTCAGGTATGGTTTACAGACTAACAAACTGAGGCTTAGAGGTTAAGTGATAGTTAGTCAGAGGGCTAGTAAACTAGCAGGCCAGTTTAATTTGCACAGCTAATGGGAGTCATGTCTGCCTCACTCTCAGATAAAAAAAAGATGTATAGAGTTTATAAACAGTTAAAAAAATAGGAGCTGAGATTGGAATTTGAGGTAGCAGTTGAAAAGAAATGGACTTTGGGGGAGGATTCTGGGAAGATGGCTAAGTAGGTCAGAAAATTTCCAGTTTTCTTCTACAAACAAGGTGAAAAAGAAATGAATTCTCACTGCCTGACTATGTAGGGGTATTAGGGACAACTATGATCATCTAAGAAGGTGAAGCTATTAGTAAAAATGGTCATGCGACTACAATTATAAAGGAAGTTGGTAAGAAGAATTGGTAAAACAAATATTCCGAGAGATTAGGGAATAATTCAATGATGAAAATTCATTCTACAGATCTATCCCATGATATAAAGATTAGCAATTCTGTACTGAATGAGAGATAGAGGAAGGTGGCGATAGCGGAGGAGAATGGAGAGGAAGAGTCTTGAGACGGGCAGAAAGGGCAGGTGAGCAGGAGGGGAGGAAAGAAAGGGAATAGAGAGATATAGGAGAAAGGAGGGTAGAGGAGAGGAAGAGGGAGAATGAAGAGGGAGAAAGAAAAAAGATGGAGAGAAATAATCAGAGAGACAGACTCATAGCAAAAGTGCTACCCATGGGCAGGACAGACCCACAGAGGAAAACAGAGGGGAGAAGTGAAGCAATCCCTGGCAGGCCTTCCCTATCCTGGGGTTGTTTCCCTGCAGACTCGGTCTTCCTCCTGGCCCTGGAAGTCATCTTGGGCCCTTTTGTGAGGCAGCACTTAGCACCTAAGTCCAAGGGCAGGCCATTTCACTTTTCCCACCAGGGTATGCTAGTTCAGAGATAAACTCACTCCTCCCATACCTCTCTCCCACAGCCCTGAATGATCCCTCCACCACTATGGATGAGTTCAAAGCTCAGGTGGTGAGTAGACTGAACAAACTGTCCCAGTTCCAACTGATAGTATTCAAGTCTGACTTGAGTGACTGGAATTACCTGACAGGGCCCAGAATCACAGAGCAAGAACTAGAGTCAGCCGCCACATCCTCAACTCTGGCCAATCTGCTGTTGATGCAACTTGGTAAATACAGGACTCCCTCATTCTTACTCATGGTTCTCCTGGATATGCAACGTCTGGACCTGGCAGCTGAATGGGGTAAGATAGTGCTGCACAGTCAAAGCTCCTCTCCTCCTGGGTTGCGGGAAGAGTTCTGTCATCCAAGCTTCCCTTGAACCTATACCCTTCCATATAGGTATATACCTTTATATACCCCCACAACCTACCCTCCCATAAGAATAATCAGATTTAACCTTCACTGGATTCTTTAAATCATCTTATTGGTGAACCCTAAGAGCTCCCTGGGAAGCCAAGCTACTGCTCTAGGTTTTCTTAGCTCCATTTTACAGATGAACAAACTGAGGTTAAGAACTTAGATGACTTGTCTATTTATGGTCACAAGGCCAGTTAGCTAGCAGGTCAGCTTGCTTTGCAGAGTAGGTGAAAGTCAGATACAAATTTCAAATCTAGAGTTTTAAATGTCCTCCATCACCTTGCTACCTAACTCTCATTTGTCATCCAGAGGGAAAAAAATGGAAAGAATTTTAAAATATCTAGGGCTTAGATTGACATTTGGAGATTCAGGTAAAAAGATTAGAACTCGAAACAATCAGGAGCTACAGAAAGCCAGATGAGGAAATGATGTTTAACTTGTCCAAGATCACTTAGCTAGGAAGTAAGGAACTAGGACCAGAGCTGAGGTATTCTGATTTCTAACCCAGGGCTCTTTTTAGAATACTGTGGTGCCCAAGTATGGAAATAAGAAATATCAATAGAATAAAGATTTATTTTGATAGCTCCATAAAAGGTTATTCAGGGAATATCTCCCCTCTTCCCTTTCAAATCTAATACATATCTTTACTAAGATTCCCTTTGTTTAGCTTTGAACTAGGCAGGATGCTAGTTACCTGAAGTTTATAATCTAACTTATCCTTAGGTCTTTTGGGATCATTGGCATAGATGGTCTCCAACAATAAATGATCTGGTTAGGTTCTTGTTACTCTACAGCAATAGAGACTTTCCATTTTGAGGAACTTTAACAACATTTGTCATAAAAACAAAGGTAAATATGTAGATCTAGGAGTCACCTGCACCAGGACCATGATATAATTAATAATTAATGAAGTTACCAGAGGAGAGAAAAGGAGCTATACTGGGGTGGGTGGGGGAATCCAGCAATCAGATAGGGAGTAGAGAGAAGAGATTCCAATGAAGAGCTTGAAGACATTTTAAAATTCTTGAAGAAGGAAAGGGCACAGTTTTCTTTTGTAATAACTCCCCATGCTTGTTCCTAAGTTGTTCACGTCTGAGTTCATTGCAGATGCTTATTAGAGCCTTGGTGTTTTAGAAGATTTTCTATCAAAAAGGACTTAGGAGCTCGTGGATAGATAGATAAATATTTATGTATTACTTACTCTGTGCTAATCACTCTGATAAGAATCCAAGATCTTGAGGTGGCTAGATGGCACAGTGGATAGAGCACTGGCCCTGGAGTCAGGAGTACCTGAGTTCAAATCCAACCTCAGACACTTAATAATTACCTAGCTGTGTGGCCTTGGGTAAGTCACTTAACCCCATTGCTTAGCAAAAACCGAAAAAAAAAAAGAATCCAAGATCTTACTGTTAGAAGGAAAAAAAAAAAAGACAATCCCTCATTTCAAAGAGTTTCCATTCTAATGAAGAGAATAGTGGTACCAGAAGAGCCAATCCATATAAATAAGCTGAAAAGGAGAAAAGTCTGGAGAACAAAGAATGGAATTGGGAGGAGTCTTATGGTCAGAGCCAGAATCTCAGGAGATCAGGAGAGAGGGCTGTATGGTAGAGGCATCACTAGAGAAAGAATGCTTCCAGAGGAAGGGTATGAGAAATGATTACAGATGCATCAGCAACACTTTGCCTCTTTGGAGAGTTAACTCTGGCTCTTGGAGTTAAGCAACAGGAAAAGGGCTGAGCTGCCATCACCTATATTGCCATTCATTTCCTCCCTCCTAGTAAATCAGGTGCTAATCAGAATTTGATTTCTGTTCAAGCATCCAATTCTGCTGCCATTCTGCTTTTCAAATTTATTGTAGTTGGATATCCCAGGGCATCCTTCAGCCTCCAGCTCAGATTCTTTGTTCTTATAGCTGTTCCTGCTAACATCCTATATTGTTTAGGAAGACCCTGAGCTTAGTATTACTTATAAAATGCTAGAATAACATTTTTATCTTTGGGGAAAAACATTACATTTGGAAGCACACTAATTTTTGGATGAAGGAAGGGTCATCCCAAGGAGATGCTAATAAGAGATCTATAAATAGGAAACATAACCTTAATCTCTCATTCATCTCCTCTGTCCAAGGAATTTAGAGAGCAAATGGTCTGGCAGTGCAAGAAAGAGGACCCCAATAATACCAGTTTGCACTTGTGATGGTGAGTTATTCCCTAATTCCTCAGAATATCCAAATTGACCCAGTCTTCAAGTCTTAAACGAACCAATCAGCTTTCTTTACACTTGTAGTCTTCCAACATTTTTAAAACTGAGTTTTTACTGATATCTTCAGATTGTTAAATCATCATAATTGTCCTAAGTACTCACATCCCTGGAAAAATTATATATTATATATTATATTTGGAAGAGCAACACAAGGGGACCAAATTCCAAAATCAAATTCCAAAATGTGGTAGACATATTAACAAATATCTAAAATTGGAAAATGGAGCTCACCAGGGTCTTCAAGGGATGCTATGTGCAAAGCAGATGCAAACTTAGAGATGACCTCTCAGGTCCTTTATCTGAGAAATCTGGGAGAGGATCCTGGGTTTGAAGTCTCTCAGTTAAAAACAATGCCTGAGGAGACAGCTAAATGAAACAATAGAGGTTTAGCCCCCCAATCCAGAGGAATGCAGTTCAAATCCCTGAATTTAAATGTTACCTCAACTACCTAACTGACCTATAATTTCTTCCTACTTCACATTTCCTCCTCTATCACAGATCATAGGGCCCTTATAATATTTTTGGACAGTTATTGTGGCCAAAAAGTTCACCAGCTTGCAGCTACCCTGAGTATAAGTCGCTCTGAACTTTAGCTAGTCCTCACCAAATAGACATCCAACAAAACCATCTCCCTGCCCAGACCCAGAACTTATTGAGTGGGTTGAATCTTCCAGGGCCTGTATTCCACTAGAATAGAAACATAAGAACTTGGGTGGGGAGACTTCAATTATCTGTAGGTTATCTAAAGAAAAATGGTGTCTGGTAGATAATGGTCAGGTTAAGTACTGATGAAAGATAAGGTTGAGAGAAACAACCAACCTTGTGGAAGATCTTAAATGACAAATTGAGGAGTTTAGACTTTATTTGATGAGGCATTGAATGTTATTAGGCATCATAGAATAGTCCTACACTCACATTTTAAATTATTTTTAAGATGAAATGCAAAGAGATTGAATGACTTGACTTGAGTCACAAAGGAACTCTTTTTGGAGGCAGTGGAATTAAGTGATTTGTCCAGGTCATACAGCCAGTAAGTGTTTGAAGGATTTTATTCAGGTTCTCTGGACTGGAGTGTTAGTCCTCTATCCATTTGGTCACCTAGCTATACCTTCAGATATTCTCTTTTTTTAAGTTTTTGCAAGGCAATGGGGTCAAGTGGCCACACAGCTAGGTAATTACTAAGTGTCTGAGGCCAGATCCGAACTCAGGCACTCCTGACTCCAGGGCCTGTGCTCTATGTCCTGCACCACCTAGCCCCTCCCAGATATTCTTTTCAACTGAGGATTCAAACTAAGGATCCTCTCAAAGTCCTGAAAGTGTCCATCCTAGAGGATAAGGGACCTGAGGAGTCATCTCTAAATCTGAATCTTCTTTGTATAGAGCATCTGGTGAGCATTATTTGCCCGTTTTATGTCTCACTTCATGATATTTGTTAATTTTACCTACCACATTCTCAAATTTGATTTTGGAATGTTGTGACCTTGTGTTGTGAATTCTTGCAAAATACTATTTTTCCAATAAAAAAAGATGGGATGGCTTTCAAGGTGATAGGCACTTGGGACTACTATGATGATGTAAGAAACTGAAGATATTAGCAAAATCTTAATTTTTAAAAAATATTGTGTGACCACCATTGTAAAGCAAGCTGGTTGGTTTAGTTAGAACTTGGAGAGTAGGACAAATTTGGATATTCTGTAGAATTAGGGAATAACCCCATGGCTATATCAATGACAAGGATTAAATCTTCAGATTTGCCCCAAACCCTCAGTAATATAAAGTATTAGAAATACTGTTCTTTAGAATGAGAGATAGAGGTGGGGGTGAGAGAGGAGAATGGAGTGGAAGAGAAAGGGTATGGTGAGAAAAGCAGAAGAGAGAACAGGAGAAAGGAAGGACAGAATGTAGGAAGATCTAAGGAGGAAAGGGTAGGAAGAAAAGATGAGAACAAAAAAGTGAAGGGGAGGTGGAGAGAAGGAGAGATAGAGAAGGACAGAGACAGAGAACCAGGTTCTCAGTGGTAGCAGGGACCCATCAACAGGACAGATGCAGAGAGGAAAGTAGAGATCAGAAGAGAAACTATCCCTGATAGCCCTTCCCCATCCCAGAGGTTGAGTACCCTTGGACGTGAATTGCCTTTCCACCTGGGACCGTCAACCTAGACTCTTTATCCAGGCAATGTTGTACAGCCAGGTCATGGGCTGTTCCTTTCACTTTCATCACTGCTATCCATTAGTTAGGGGCTATATCCTCACCTTCTCCCCCATCTTTCTCCACTAGCTGAGGACCGGATTCCCTCTTCCTTTCTCACCTTGGAGAGCTTCAAGACCCAGGTGGTTAGCACACTAGACAAGTTAACCCAGGCCCAGCTGAAACTGTTTATGGTTTACCTAATGTACTGGAATTACCTGATGGGGCCCAGAATCACAGAGAAGGACCTTGAATCGGCCTCCACATCCGCCACCTTGGCTGATCTGCTACTGAAAGCATATGGCAAGACTGGGACCCGTATGCTCTTATTTGGGAATATCCTGGAAAGTCAACGCCTGGACCTGGTAGCTGACTGGGGTAAGATGCTGCTGCACAATCAGAGTTCCCTCTCCTTCCCCAGGAGGAGGGGTTCCCCACTCTGGGCTTTCATTGCACCAATACTCCCCTTTCCCCACATCCTACCCCCATAAGAATAATCAGATTTGATCTTCTCTGGGCTCTTTATATCATCTTTTTATTTGCGAACCTCAATTGTTCCCTACTCAGTCAAGCTGTAGCTCCATATTTTCTTAACCCATTTTACAGAACAAACTAAAACTTAGAGGTTAAGTGACTTGCTATTTATGATCACAAGGCTAGCTAGCTAGAAAATCAGTTTGAGTTGCATAGCAAGTAAAAGGCAGATGCAAGTTTAGAATCCGGAGTTTTATATGTCCCCATCAATGTTGACATACTCCCAGCTATTACTCAGATAGAAAAGATGGAGAATGTTAAGAGATCAGGAGCTTAAATTGGCATTTGGAGCACTGGTTAAAAAAACTGAAAACTTGAAACAACCAGGAGGTTCAGGAAGCCAGATGGAAAAACTGATACTTAAAGAGGTTACTTGACTTGTCTACGATTACTTAGCTAGTGAACAGAATTGAGGTGGATTGACTTCTAATCTTGGTCCCTTTATGAATACCATGACACCCAAATGTTGAGACCAAAAATATCAATTCATTGACGATTCATTTTGATAGCTCCATAAAAAAATTATTCAGGGTTATATCCCCTTACCCTGTTTCAATTAAAAGCCAATAGCTTGTTATTGAAATTCCCTTTGTTCAGCTCTACCCTAAATAGCTACACCTGAAGGGTTTACAATCTAATTGATCCTTGGAGTTTATACTTTTCTTTTGGGATCATTGACCTGAAAGTTCTCCAACATTCCATTCCAAAACTGGTTATAGAGATCAAGTGTATTACATTGATGAGATTTTAAAATGCTTGAGAGTGTTTCTGTCTAAAGTCTTAAGTTGTTTCTAAAACCAAGCTATAGTATATATTAATGCTCACACAGCTACCTGACTCTGCTCCTCAAAGGAGGCAGGGTGCTGACAAACTCTGTGGACCTTGTCCCCAACAAGATCACTTGGTCACTAAGACAAAGTTGGTGATGACTCAACCAATCTTGGCCTTAGACACCTTTAAAGAGTATCCCATTAATGGAGCAAGACAGGGATTTTTAAAGGGTCAGTGAGACTTTGTTTTCACAGGCAGGGCAGGGGGAGTTTGGTGCTATAAGGTGGTCATGTGCATGTGGTTATCCAGAAAAGCCCACTTAGGGGACATTAATGTATGATCATGATATTGCAATTACCTTGAAAAGTTCACCCAAAGGACAGCAAAAAAGGGTAGTGGGCACGTGCTGCTCTAGGGAAAGTCCCTTCTGTGATTTATCATTCAGGGTCCAGGGCTAACATCTGGTGATAACTGTTTTCTCATTGGCTGGCCTAAGGATGGATTAGGTCAAGGTGTACTTGCTACTCAGTTCTAATGGGGCCCTAGGAGGGAGTCAGGAAGCTTGGACTGGGAAATGAACTCTAGGATTCCATCAGCATCTATTATATACGTGTGTGGCATAAAGTATAAATTACAGGATTATAGATAGTCATATGTCTGTTGTGTCTCCCATTAGAATGTAAGCTCCAGGGGCAGCTAGCTGGCACAGTGGATAAAGCACTGGCTCTGGAGTCAGGAGTACCTGGGTTCAAATCCAGTCTCAGACACTTAATAATTACCTAGCTGTGTGGCCTTGGGCAAGCCACTTAACCCCATATGCCTTCCAAAAACCTAAAAAAAAAAAGGTAGGGCTTCTATTAATCAGAGGTGTTGAATAGCCTCAGTGAGGGGGAGGCCTGTGCCAAGACCCAGAGAGGAGGTGGAATCTTGTGTAAGGACCAAGCATGTCAGTGTGGCTGTAATAGAGAGTGGTGGATACTAAAGGTGTTACTATTTTCATTTTACATGTGAAGAAACTGAGTCTCAGCTTGATGGACTTGCCTGTGATCACCCAGCTAAGAATTACCAGTAGTGGGATTCAAATTGAGTTTTTCCTGACTCTATGTTCAGTAATCTAGGCACTGTATCATCCTGTACCTAGGGTTTCTGTTTGAGTTGGACTTTAAAAGCTAGAAATTCAGTAGAAGAGAAGTAGTGGAGACAATAACTCAGATTGAGGTAACAATATGGTTGATGGTTATAGATAGTTATTATCTATGCTTATCATTTTAAGGAACACTCCATTTATTCCTAGGCTCTCTAGTGTCTTTAATAGGAGTGAGAGCTATATTTTGTCAAAATCTTTTGCAGTATGTATTGGAATAATCATATGATTTCTGTTAGGTTTTTAATATGAATAATTATACTGATAATTTTCCTTACATTGAATCAATCATGTATTCCTGATATAAATCCTACTTGATCAGAGTGTATTAAACTCATGATAACTTGCTATAATCACTTTGCTAATATTTTATTTAAACTTTTTTCATTCATATTCATTAGTGAATTTGATCTATAGATTTCTTTCTCTGTTTTGACTCTTCCTGGTTTAGGTAACAGCACCATATTGGTGTCATAGAAGAAATTTGGCAGTATTTTCTCACCTATTTTTTTCAAATAGTTCATGTAGAACTAATTGTTCCTTGAATGTTTGGTAGAATTCACTTGTGAATCTATCTGGCCCTGGAGGTTTTTCCTTAGGGAATTCATTGATGCCTTGTTCAATTTCTTTTTCTAAGATGAATTTATTTAAGTATTTAATTTCCTCTTCTTTTGACATGGGCAGTTTTTTTGTTAATATTCATCCATTTCACTTAGATTGTCATATTTATTGATATACTGTTAGGCAAAATAGCTCCAAGTTGTTACTTTAATTTCTTCCTCATTGGTGGTGAATTCATTTTTTTTGCATTTTTAATACTAGTAATTTGTTTTGTCTTTCTTTTTTTTTAATCAAATTAATCAAAGATTTATCTTTTTTCATAAAACCAACTCTTAGTTTTATTGATTAGTTCAATAGTTTTCTTTCTTTTGATTTTATTAATTTTTCCTTTGTTATTAGAATTTTTAATTTAGCATTTCATTGAGGATTTTTAATTTGTTCTTTCTCTAATGTTTTAGTTGCATGCCCAATTCATTGATCTCAATCTCTATTTTATTTATGCATGCATTTAGAGATATAATATTTCCCCTAATAATTGCTTTGGCTGTATCCCACAAGTTTTGGTATGTTATCTCCTTGTTTTCATTGTCTTGGATAAAATTATTAATTATTTCTATGATTTGTTGTGACACTCATTTTTTATAATTAGGTTTAGCTTCCAATCAATTTTGGGTCAATCTCTTCATGATTCTTTATTGAATGTGATTTTTATTACACCATGATTTTAAAGAATGCATTTTCATATTTCTGCATTTGATTATGAGTGTTTTAAGCCCTAAGACATGGTCATCTTTTGTGTGGGTACCATGTACAGCAGGAAAAAAGGTATATTCCTTTCTATCTTCATTTAATTTTCCTCAGAGATATCTAACTTTTTTAAATATTCCATTCAGCTTAACTTCCTTCTTGCTCATTTTATATTAGATTTATCTAATGCTGAGAGAGGGAGATTGAGGTCCCCCCCCCCAGTAAGCTGTGTTCTCTATGTCTTCCAGTGACTCATTTAGCTTCTCCTCTAAGAATATGGATGCTATACCATTTGGTGAATGCTTGTTTAGTACTGAAATTACTTGTCTATGGTACCTTTTAGGAGGATGTAATTTCCTTTCTTATCTCTTTTAATGAAATCTATTTTTGCAATTGCTTTGTCTGAGATAAGGATTACTACCCCTGCTTTTTTTCACTTCAGTTGAAGCATAATAAATCCTGATCCACTCTTTTACCTTTACCCTGTATATAACTCTCTGCTTTAAATGTATTTCTTGTAAGCAGCACATTGTAGGTTTCTGTTTTTTAATCCATTCTGCAATCTGCTTCCATTTTATGGGAGTATTCATTCCAATCACATTCACAGTAATAATTACTAACTCTGTTTGTACTTTTCTTCCCTCCCTTCACCCTATCCCTCCTCACTAGTATTTTGCTTCTGAATACTACTTCCCTCAATCTGTCTTCTATCAGCCACCCTCCCTTCTTTTCCCTCTTTTCTCCTTTTTTCTTCCCTCCTTTCTATTAGTCCCTCCTTCCTTCCCCCTCCCTTTCCCCTCCTAATTCTTAGAGGTAAGATAATTTCTTTTTTTTAAGTGGAACATATGATTTTATTTAAACCACCACCTTTTGTTTTAAAAGAGAAACAAAATCAGGATAATGGAGAAGAGGGGAGTAATGTTTGGAACAATATAGAACACATGGAACTTTTGCATTGATAATTTATACTTTTTTAAAGTTTATTATATAGCTACCAAGTGGGAAGTAAATCTTCAAAATGTACAATTTCCTTTAGAGAAGTTTCAGAACTGATTTGCATGAAAAACTGTAAAGAAAGTAGTTGGAAAGTCCATTCATAAGACTTTTATTCCACTTACATCAACTTAATATTCATGTTCTTAACAATTATGCTTGGATTGTTCATGAAAATTTCATAAGACATTAAACAAAGCTAGCCATCATCTCAAGTTATTTCCCTGTTAACTATTTTTACAGCATATGCATGTTAGGTAAGTATCAAATCACAAAAGCAAAAAACCTAAAAATAAGTTAAATACATGGTTTTTTTGTTTTACTGCTGTGCTTGATATACAGTGACTTTATGAATATCAAGCAATTTATTTTTACTGCATCTTTACTTGTACATTTGTTCTTAGATTGCCTAAACCATTTAAATACAAATAAAATGAGTGTAGCAAAAATAATGAAACCAAGCAGTAGGTAGCTTTACAAATAATGGAGTGTGAACCATTTCTGCCCTTCTCCAGAGTAAATTGACTGGGTTAAAACTTTGTCTTAAGGAACGTTTTTGCAACTGCAATCATAAAGGTGTACATGTTGAGACTGTGTATTCCACAGATACACATGGTATGACATGTAATATCTATGGGACATGTTTCTACCACAGCCATGAGTACTCCAACCCTAAAGTACCCACAATAACTACACGTGTAACTGGCACCAATTATCCCTTTTTATCCCCCCTTCACCCACCCTGCCCATGACAGGCCAATATGTAGGCAGTTTTCTTTGCTTAGACATGGAAGCTGTTTTAACACTGGCCTTGTGAAATCACAATGTACCAAAAGTACTATGCCAAACATGTAAAACATGTATAAAAATTCCATATCCCCATATTGGGCATATCAGATGAAAACAGATAACTCCCCAAATGTTAACTGGCTCTACTCCCCTAATATTAAACATAAAAACTACATAGGAAATATAGAAATCCAAAAAGAAGTAATATAAACCTGTCATAAATCATAAAAAAAACTATTTGTGGGACAGCATGGATGACTAATGGTCTACTGTGTAAATTTTAGAATGAGGCAGACAAAAGTTGGAAGGCTGGTTATTTTCCCCTCCTTCTCCTGCTTCAGCTTCATCTCCTTGGGTGTTCAATGTCCACAATGTCAAGTTGTCTCTCAGTAATTGCATTATTAGTGTGTTGTCTTTGTATGATTCTTCACTTAATGTATCAAGTTCAGCAAGAACTTCATCAAAAGCTGTCTTTGCAAGGGAGCAGGCTTTCTGTAGAGAGTTCAGGATCTCATACTAGAACACAGAGAAGTTCAAGGCCAGAGCCAATCTTATAGGATGCTTGGGTGCATCTCCATTTTGCTGATTTCAAATGCTTCTTGATATGTTTGCTGTGATTGATCCACCATTCCTTTCTTGTCATCACCAGCAGCAACCTCAGCCAAATAACAGTAGTAGTCTTCTTTCATTTTCAAATAGAAAACTTTGCTTTCTGCTTGTGAAGCATTAAGAATCAAGAACTTTTCCAATAGAGACAGTACATCATTGCAGATATCTTTTAGTTCAGTCTCAATTTTCTCTGTATTTTTGGACCATCTGCTGTTTTTCTCTCAGCACCTTCAGTTTTTTGCTCAATACTTGAAACAACCCTCCAAGATGACCTCTGGGACCTAAGACATTTTTGTAAGCAACAGAGAGAAGATTCCTCTCCTCATTGGACAATTCAGCTCCTTGTTCAGTTATAGACTTCATGCAGCCTGCCGTGTTATCATATCTCTCAGCCTGCTCAGCCAATTTGGCCTTCTGCACCAGTTCATTTTTATCCATGACTGAATGTTCCTCTGCAGTAGTACTACATGCTTGCTTAATTCTGGCAGGGCCCCCAACATCTCAGTCCTCCCTGGGTGGGGTGAGAGAGGGCTTGGTCCCCCCTCCCGCTGCCGCCATAGCACCTGCCCCGAGTCGTAAAATAATTTCTAACCCAACTGAGTATATGCATTATTCCCTCTTTAAGCCAAATTTGGTGAGAACAAGATTCAAGCACTTCTCACCCTCTTCCTTCTTTCCCTCTGCTGCAGTAAGTCCTTTGCATCTTTTAAGGTCATGTAATTTATTCCATTCTGCCTTCTCCTGCCTCCAGTCTCATTATAATCCCCATCTTTTTAATGTCTTAATTAAAAAAAATCATTTCATGAAATCAAATTATGTCTATACCTTTATCCTAAGTAAGTTTCCCTAATAGAGTTGCAATTCTCAAGAGTTTTGAGAATTTTCCTCCCAGGTAGGGATATAACCAGTTTAATCCTATTGCTTAGCAGATTTTTTTTTCTTTTCCCTTTTTCATGTAATTCTTGAGTCTTCTGTTTGAAGATCTAAGAAGTCTTTCTGGGCTGGAGACCAATTCATATTCTCCTCCATAACTTCACATGGAGCACCCTTTCTGCCCTCCTATTCAGAGCTTGTGTTTTTTCTATTCTTATCTCCCAGGTAACTTTCAATGAACCTTGCTTTTCTCTGGCCTTTCTTATTCATTTTTGAGATTTGTTACTTATCCCAAGGTTCTTGTATTGGAAGAGGAATTTGCTTGCAGACCTTCAGTGTTGAGAACCTTAGAGGCTTGCTAACTGCCTTGGGCTGGCTATATTTGAAACTCCTGTGGGTTGCTTAGTGGACTGACTGGTAAGGGAAATTTGAGGTTCTTTCTCTCAGCTGTCTGTGCTGGGGATGTCAGTTGTCCACTCGACTATAGTGGAAATGCCCAGATTGTCATTTTTTGTGACTCTCATCCCAATGTTCTTGTTTTATTCTCTGGCACCAAGTTAGCTCCTCTCTCTCTCATATGTATTCTAACAAGTTGGGTTGACTGAGTCCATTTATCCAATTGTATCTCAAACCTGAGAAAGTCTGAAGTCTATTGTGGAAAGGGGATGTTGCCTGAAGCTATCTCTGGGTTATCTAGAAACAGCCCAGTCACTGGGTGAGGCTGGGCAGGGTGGAAATGCCAGGGGTTCTCTCTCTGCATCTGACAGTTAACACTAGGGAACTCAGCCACCCTGAGCTGTTGGAAAAGGTAGAACACCTGGAGCCATCTACAGGCTATTTATGCCAGGACACCAGGCCCTTCTCTTGGCTTAGGAACACCAGAAACTCACCATCAGGTTTGAACCATCCAGACCAGCCATAGAAACTGAATATGGGTCCTAAGCATTGGTGCTAGAGATTTTCCATTGTCCTGGAGCCACCCATAGCATAGTCAAGCACTAACTCCAAAGCATCCTCTTACCACAGTTGAAGATATCAGGTTGGTTGCCCCACTTTACCCAGCTAGGAAATGAAAGAAATGAAGGAAGGAATGAAGAAAATATTTGTAATGTAGATCGAACTTAAAAGTGTGTTTAGACTATAATCATTCCCCTCTCCGACCCTCGGCGCCCCCCAAGTGTGTAGTTGTTAAAAAGTGATGGCAAATGTCACCTGAACTCAGGTCTTTTCATTCCAAACATCTGCTGCCATGCTGCTTTCCAAATTGAGACAGACTAGGTATCCCAGGGTATCCTTCAGCCTTCAGCTCTAATTCTTGGTTTAATTTATTCTTCCTACTCTTGACAACATCCTAAATTGTCTAGGAAGACCCTGAACTCTGTTTTGCTTGTAACATACTTGAAGAACATTTTTATTTTGAAAATACTATTTTATTTAGATGAAGGAAGGATAGTCTATTAACTAAGATTTTTGTAAACAGAAAACACAACCTTGATCTTTCATTTATCTTATATCTGTGGACTTTGGAGGACTATGGCATGGCAATGCCAGGATGAGTACTGTTTGGGGACCTAATAATACCAATTTGAACAAAAGAAGGTAATGTGAACATCTGGCTTTCTGCCCTAAATGCTCTTAAGGAGAGGGGACCTGTTATAGAAGGAAAGAATGATGGCTATGCAGTCAGGAAACCTTGGGTAGAATACTATTTATGGGACCATATATCTAGCATTGGAAGACACCTAAATTATGCCTTTTCATTTGACAAATGAGAAAACTGAGAACAAAGAATTTCAAATGACTTTGGCCAAGACCTCAAAGTTAACAGAGGACACATTTGGGGTTTAAAATCAAGTCCTCTTGATTGTCTTTCCATGGTGCTTCACTGCCTTCCTCAAGGAACTCAGAAAAATACTCAATAATGAACTCCCCACTACTGCCATGAGAGTATAGTGAAAAAAGTGCTCTCCCAACCACTATTTCAAGGGTCTAATCCTTCCCCTTTTATAATCCCTCTTCTATCGTAGATCACATCCCCCTTACAAAATTTTTGAGGGTGATTGTGGCAGAAAGTTAATCACCTTGCAGAATGAAGATGTCTCTCCAAACTTAAAGTTTGTCCTCATCAAATAGGCATCCAATAAACCTCTTCCCTTATCCAGACTCAGGAACAACATGAGATCTCTTGCAGGCTGTCCATAGAAAGGTGATCTGGTTGACAGATGGATGTTCAGGTTAGCTACTGATGAAAGGTAATGTTGTGAGGAAGCACCTTATGGAAGACTTTCAATGTCAGATTGAGGAGTTTAAACTTTATTCTATGAGCCACGGGATGGATATTGGCATCACAGTACAGTCCTACTCATCTTTTTACTCGTTTTGAAAATGAAATCCAGAGGGATTAAATTACTTGCCTTGGGTCACACAGGCATTTTTGTGACTTGTAAAGCTTACCTGGAGAAGAGCCAGTAGGTGCCCTCTGGACTAGAAGACTACAACTCTATCTATTGTGTCACCTAGCTGTGTCTTCAGGTATTCTTTTCACCTGAAAATTTGAACCCAGGGTCCTCTCTAAACTCTTGAAAGTGACCCTCTCAGAACATATGGACCTGAGAAAGCATCTCTAGGTTTGGATCTCCTTTGTACAGAGCATCCATTGATGACTCTGGTGAGCACCATTTGCCTGTTTTATGCCTCACTATATGATATTTGTTCATTTCTTCTTCCACTTTCTAGAATTTGTTCTTGGAATTCTTTCACCTTATGGTGTTATTGGTGTCACCAATTTAAGACTGACAGGCCTTGAAAGGTGAAAGAACTCACATATAGCCCTGGGATTTTAAAACTGCTCAGGAAAGTGTACAGATTAAAGTCATTTGAAAGTAACAAAAACTAGGCGAAGTTTGAGTGAAGGGAGGGAGAGAGGGAGAGAGGGGGAGAGAGAGAGATGCAGTAGAAGTAGGTAGCATTGGACAGGATAGACCCACAGAGGAAAGCAGAGGCGAGAAGCCCTTGGATGTCCAACCTGGATGTTTTATCCAGGCAGTGCTGAGCTCCCTAGGGCCATAAGCAGGTCCACTCATTATCTCCACTGCTGTCAGCTAATTTGAACTTTTGCCCCTGCCTTCTCCCCTCCCTCTCTCCATCAGCTCCAGACCCCTCCTCCCCCACCTTTGAGAACTTCAAGGCTCAGTTGATGAACACACTGGACAAGCTGACCCAGACTCAGCTGGAACTGGTCAAGTTTTACCTGACTACCTGGAATTACCGAATGGGGTGCAGAATTAAAAGCTTGGACCTTCATTCAGCCTCCACATCCTCCACCTTGGTGAATCTGCTACTGCAGGGATACAGCAGGACTGGGATCCGCTTGCTCTTACTCTTGGTGTTCCATGATTCAAAATGTCTGGACCTGGCAGCTGACTGGGGTAAGATAGAGCTGCATAGGCAGAGAGCTCCCCCTTCTCTTGGGGCAGAGGGCTTCCTGCTTTCTAGGCTTGCCTTGAACCCTTCTACCTCTACTCTTATAAGAATAATCAACCTTGACCTTCACTGGATTCTTTAAATCACCTTATTTTTTATCCCCAATCACTCCCTAGTAAATTAAGCTACTGCTTTAAGTATTCTCAGCTCCATTTTACAGAAGAACAAACTGAGGCTTAGAGGTTAGGTGATGTGCCTATTTCTAAGACTAGTTAGCTAGCAGGCCAGTTTAGTTTTCACAGCTAGTGAGAGTCAGACATGGGTTTCAAATGCAGAACTTTACATGTCCCCCATCACCTTGCTACCTAATTGTCAGCAGTCACCCAAATAGAAAAGATGGAGAGACTTTGAAAAGACACCTGGAGTCTAGATTGCCATTTGGAGATTGGGTTAAAAAGATTAGAATATGAAACAACTGGAAGGTTCAGGCAGCCAGATGGTGAAAACTGATGCTTTCAGAGGTTACTTCACTTGTGTAAGTGGGGGGCTAGCACAAGATCTAAGGTCCTCTGGTTTCCAATACAGGACCTTTCTTAAAATACCATCACTCCCAACTATTTAGACTAAAAACATGAATTTAATGTAGATTCATTTTGATAACTCCATAAAAGGTTATTCAGGAGACATCTCCCCACCCCCTTTCAATTCTAAACCAACAGGTCTTTATTAGATTCCCTTTGATTAAGCTATAAAGGAAGCAGGGGAGTAGAAAGCTGAAGGAGTTTATATCTACCTGATCCTCAGATCCCTAGATGCGTAATATTTTTGGTTCCTTGGTATGAAAGATCTCTAACAATTCATTCCAGTACTGATTGTGACAGATCAAGTGTGTGGTATAAAAAAATAAATTCCAGGACTATACAGAATTTTTGATATGTTATGTCCCCCTTAGAAGGCAAGTTCCTTGAGGTCAGTGTTCGGTTCTGGTCTCTATATCTTATGTGCTCAACACATACACCCTATAGCAAATGCTTCCTCTTGTTAACAATAAGAGAATGTTGCTGAGGAGTAGGGGAGTATGGGGAGGTGGGTTTGGTTTTTCATTGTGATAAATTATGAATCCACCCCAGATTGCAGGTGTAAGGAGAAAAAGAGATTTATTAAGAAGGTCTTACAATACAAAGCATAGATAAAGTTAAGAGAAGTTAAAGGTCAAGTGGATTTTTCAGTAATGGAGATTAACCAGAAGGGAAGAGAAAGTTAGCACCCTATAGAGAGAGTCTCCTTAAATACCTATTCGGGGTCCATGGGAAAAGGAAATTTTATGGAGGAGTCCAAGTTCTGCATTGTAGAGTTTGCCTTTGGGAGTGGTTGAGGGTCTTGTAGCAGAGGATCTGATTCTGGTCAGTGTGGTCTTAAAATGATTATCATGCTTGCATAATCTAATCTGGCTTTACAAGTGAGAACAAGGTCAGATTGCAGGTCAAGGAGAAGTGTTTTAATAGAAGGTTATGAGAATCAGTCAGACTTGTGAGATTTTTTTTTTAACAGTTCAAAAGATTACAAAATTTATTTCCAATTACAATGTTCCCTATGCCCATGATTCACTGTATCGGAAGAATTTTGACAACATAAATGGTCCCTGCCAGCTTGCTTTATTCATTCATTATGTGTGTGCCAGGGGCTGGGGATACCAAGCTAAAACCAATTTAGCTCTTGCCTTCAAGGGGCTTACATTCTAGGGAAAACATAGAAAATGAAATAAAAATGTATACAGTCATTTTAAGAGGACACTTAACAAATAGGTGATCAGAATGGAAAGAGATAGTATTCAGGGGACTAGACCCCTTTGTCCTCCTCAACCCCAATGCAATACATGAGGTTCACTTTGGTCAGCTAAGGAAGGGAGAAAGCCTATTAAACAGAAGTGATGACTCCATCAAAGTCATGTACCACAATTTTTCAACCATCTTCCAACTGATAGATATTCCTTCAGTTTCTAATTCTTTGCCTCTTTGAAAAGAGCTGCTATAAATATTTTTCTTACATATGAGTTTTTTTATCCTTTTTTTAGAGATCTCTGTTGATGAGTTTAGATAACTACTGCTTATCATTGTAAGGAAAACTCCATTTATTCCTTTGCTCTCAAGTATTTGTAAGAGGAATGGGTGTTGTATTTTGTTAAAAAAAACATTTTCAGCATCTATTGAGATAATCATATGATTTCTCTTGTTTTTGTTATTGATGTGTTCAATTATGTTGAGTGTTTTCCTAATATTGAACCATCCCTGCCTACCTGGTATAAATCCTACCTGATCATGGTATATTATGATAGTAATAACTTGTTGTAATCTCTTGCTTAAATTTTATTTAAGATTTTTGCATCAATATTCATTAGGGAGATTGGTCTTTAAATTTCTTTGTCTGCTTTGGCTCTTCCTAGTTTAGGTATCAGCACCATATTGGTATCATAAAAAGAATTTGGCAGAATTCCTATTTTTTAAAATAGTTTATGTAGAATTAAAGTTAATTTGTACTTAAATGTTTGGTAGAATTTTAAATCCATCTGGTCCTGGAGATTTTTTCTTAGGAAGTTTATTGGTGGTGTCTTCAATTTATTTTTCTAAAATAGGGATATTAAGTATTTTATTTCCTCTTCTATTAATCTGGGTAGTTCATATATTCATTTGTTTCACTCATGTTATCAAATGTATTGACATAGCGTTAGGCAAAATAGCTTTAATTTCCTCCTCATTGGTGGTGAGGTCATCCTTGTCATTATTGATACTGATGATTTGGAATTCCTTCTTTTTTTTAAAATCAGATTAAACAAATGTTTATCCATTTTATTGATTTTTCATAAAATCAACTCTAAGTTTTATCTATTAGATCTATGCTTCCTTGCTTTCACTTTTTGTTCAGAATTTTTAATTTGGTATTTTTATTGGGGATTCTTAATTATTCCATTTCTAGCTTTTTCTTTCTCTGTTTTATTCTATATGCATTTAGAGATATAAAATTTTGCCTACAACTGCTTTGGCTGTATCCCAAAAATTTTGGAATGATCATTCATCATTGTCATGTTCTTAGATGAAATTGTTTATTATTTCTATAATTTGTTGTTTGATTCACTCATTCTTTAAAATTAGGTTGTTTAGACTCCAATAAAATTTTGGATTCTTTCCATTTTTATTTATTATATTATGATGTGAATGGCTTGCATTTTTTTATTTCTGACTTTCTGCCTTTGTAAGGTTTTTATACCCTAGTACATGGTCAATTTTGGTATAGATGTCATGTACTGTAGAGAAAAAGATATATTATTTTCTAGCCATATTCAGTTTTCTTCAGAGTTTCCTAAGAGTTTTCTTCTAAGTTTTCTAAGATTTTATTCAACTTCTTAACTTTCTTCTTGTTTATTCTGTGGCTAGATTTATCTAATTCTGAGAGAGAAATTGAAATCCCCCATTATTATAATTTTGTTCTTCTTGAATTGTCTGTGTCTCTTTGTGGTTTGTTCAGTTTCTCAGCATTTAGATTTTATACCACTTGGTGCATATATGTTTAATAATGATATAACCTCATTGCCTAGGATTCCTTTTAAGAAGATGCAGTTTCCTTCTTTAATCCCTTTTAATGAAGTCTAATTTTCCTTTTGCTTTGTCTGAGATAAAGATTGCTATTCTTGCTTTCTCCCTTCAGTAAAAGCATAATTTATTCTGCTCTAGCCACTTACTGTTATTTTATGTATATCTCTAAGCTTCATATATATTTCTTGTAAACAACATATTGTAGGATTCTGATTTTCAATCCATTCTGCTATCTGTTTCTGTTTTATAGGAGAGTTAAGGTTGTTAATTCTGTGTTTCTCATTTTTTACTTTCCTCTTTCCCCTCCTTATGTTTTACTCCCTTTACCCTTTAATTTCTTTTAACTTTAACTTTAATTTTTCATTTACCTTAGCCTTCCCTCTAAGTACACTCCTTCCCTCTGTCTCAGTTGGAAATACTACCCTGATAATCAGCATCACTTTATGTCTCATTTATACCCATATCCTCTAAGAACAATCTCTTCAATTATATTCAACTTTAATTAATTTAATTAATTATTTCTAAGAAAAATGCAATTCTCAAGTGTTACAATTGTTACTTTCCCTTTAGGGATGCATACAGTTTAATGGTCTTGTCTAGCATTTTCCCCCTTTCCGTTTACTTTTTTATGCATTTCTTGAGTCTTGTATTTGAAGATCAAATTTTCTGTTCAGTTTTGTTTTTTTAATAGAAAATTTTGAGTCATCTATTTCATTGAAAATTCATCTTTTCAAATGAGTGGATCAAACAACAAATTATAGAAAGAATTAATTATTTCATCCTAGATAATAACAATATGAAACAACAAACCAAAATCTATGTGATTCACTCAAAGAGGCTGTCAGGGGATATATATCTTTAAATGCTTACATGAATAAATTAGAGAAAGAGGAAATAAATGAACTAAGCATACAACTAAAAAATTAGAGAAAGAACAAATTTAAAACCCCCAATTAAATACCAAATTAGAAATTCTAAAAATTAAAGAGGAAATTAATAAAATTGAAAGGAAAAAAACCTATTGAATCAATAAATAAAACCAAGGTTAGTTTTATGAAAAAAAAACAATAAAATTGATACAACTCTGGTCAGTCTGATTAAAAAAAGAAAGAAGAAAACCAAATTGCTAGTGTCATAAATGAAAATGGTGAACTCACCACCAATAAGGAGGAAATTAAAGTAATAATTCAGAATTATTTTGCACAACTCTATGCCAATAAATTTGATAATCTAAGTGAAATGGATGAATATTTACAAAAACATAAGTTGCCCAGATTAAATGAAGAGGAGATTAAATACCTAACCAGAAAAAGAAATTCAACAAGCCATCTTTGAACTGCCTAAGAAAAAATCTCTAGGGCCTGATGTATTCATAAGTGAATTCTGCCAAACATTTAAGGAATAATTTTTCCAATTCTATATAAACTTTTGGAAAAATAGGTGAAGATGGAATTCTGCCTAACTCTTTCTATGACACCAATATGGGGCTGATAACTAAACCAGGAAGAATTAAAACAGAGGAAGAAAATTACAGACCTATCTCCCTGATGAATATAGATGCCAAAATCTTAAATAAAAATCTTAACAAAATAATTACAACATGTTATCACTTGGATATAATATATTATGATCAAGTAGGATTTATCCCAGGAATGCAGGGTTGGTTCAATATTAGGAAAACTGTTAGTATACTCAATTATATCAACAACAAACCTATCAGAAATCATATAATTATAGCACTAGATGCTGAAAAAGCTTTTGACAAAATACAGCACCCATTCCTACTAAAAACACTAGAGTGTAGGAATAAATGGATTGTTCCTTAGAATAACAAGCAGTATCTATCTGAAACAACAAGCATTATATGCAACGGAATAGGCTAGAGACATTTCCAATAAAATCATGGGTAAAACAACAATGCCCATTATCACCACTACTATTCAATATTGTATTAGAAATGTTAGCTTCAGCAATAATAAAAATAAATTGAAGGAATCAGAATAGGGAAGGAGGAGACAAAACTCTCACTCTTTGCAGATGACATGATGGTATACCTAGAGAATCCCAAAAAATCATCTAAAAAAACTACTGGAAACAATTAGCAACTTCAGCCAAGTCACAGGATATAAAATAAACCCTTATACATCCTCAACATTTCTACATATGTCTAGCAAGATACAGCAGAAAGAGCTAGAAAGAAAAATCCCATTCAAAGTAACCTCAGACAATATAAAATACCTGGGAGTCTACCTGCCAAGGCAAACTCAGAAACTTTTTGAAAACAATTACAAAACACTTCTTACACAAATAAAATATGATTTAAATAACTGGGCAAACATCAACTGCTCATGGATCGGTGAAACTAATGTAATAAAAATGACAATTCTATCAAAAACTAAACTACAAGGTTTAGTGCTCTACCAATCAAAATTCTAAAACATTGCTTTAATGAGTTAGAAAAACTTTTAAGTAAATTCATATGGAGAAATAAAGAGTTAAGAATTTCCAAGGATTCATTGAAAAAAAGTGCAAAAGAAGGTGGCTTAGCCTTACCATATCTAAAATTATATTATAAAGCATCAGTCATCAAAACTGTCTGGTATTGGCTAAGAAATAGTGGTGGATCAGTGGAATAGACTAGGTGCAATAGCAGGAAATGATTATAGTAATCTACTGTTTGATAAACCCAAAAAGTCCAGCTATTGGGATAAAATCCCTCTCTTTGATAAAAATTGCTGGGAAAATTGGAAGTTAGTGTGGAAGAAACTTAGATTAGACCAACAACCTAGCACCCTATACCAAGATAAGATCAAAATGGATACGGGATTTAGACATTAAAAAAACAATATTATAAGCAAACTAGAAGATCAAGGAGTAGTTTTCCTGTCAGATCTATGGATAGGGAAACAGTTAGTGACCAAGGAAGAGATGGAGAACATCGCTAAAAACAAACTAGATGATTTTGATTACATTAAATTAAGAGGCTTTTGCACAGATAAAACCACTGTAACCAAGATCAAAAGAAATGTAGTAAACTGGGAAAGAATCTTTACAACTAGTATTTCTGACAAATGACTCATCTCTAAAATATACAGAGAACTGAGACAAATTTAAAAAAAAAAACAAGCCATTCCTCAATTGACAAATGGTCAAAGGATAAGCAAAGGCAATTTACACTTGAGGAAATCAAAGCTATCCATAGTCATATGAAAAATTGCTCTAAGTCATTACTTATTAGAGAAATGCTAATTAAAGCACCTCTGAGGTACCACCTCACACCTCTCAAACTGGCCAATGTGACCAGAAAAGACAATGATCAATGTTGGAAGGGATGTGGGAAATCTGGGGCACTAATGCATTATTGGGGGAGCTGTGAACTCATTAAATTTTTCTGGAGAGAAATTTAAAATTATGCCCAAAGGGCAACAAAAATGTCCATACCCTTTGATACAGCAATACCACTACTGGATCTATACCATGAAAAGATGATGAAAAAGGGTAAAAACATTATTTGTACAAAACTATTCATAGCAGCCCTGTTTGTGGTGGCAAAGAATTGGAAATCAAGTAAATGTCCTTCAGTTGGGGAATGGCTTAATAAACTGTGGTATATGTATGTCATGGAACACTATTGTTCTATTAGAAACCAGGAGGGAGGGGAATTTAGGGAAGCCTGGAGGAATTTGCATGAACTGATGCTGAGTGAGATGAACAGAACCAGAAAAACATTGTATACCCTAAGAGCAACATGGGGGGTGATGATCAACCTTAATGGACGTGCTCATTTCATCAATGCAACAATCAGGGACAATTTGTGTCTCTCTGCAATGGAGAATACAATCTGTATCCAGTGAAAGAATTGTGGAGTTTGAACAAAGACCAAGGATTATTACCTTTAGTTTAGGAAAAAACCCTGATATCTTATTATGTAATCTTGCTATCTCTTATAGCTTATTTTTCTTCCTTGAGGATATGATTTCTCTCTCATCACATTCAATTTGGATCAATGTATACCATGGAAACAATGTAAATCCTGGCAAATTGCCTTCTGTGGGGGTTAGGGGGGAGAGAAGTAAGATTCGGGGAAAATTGTAAAACTCAAATAAAATCTTTAAAAGGAAAAAAAATTCATCTTTTCCCCCCCTGACAGAATATGTTGAATTTTTCAGGATAGTTAATTCTTGGTTGTAATCCGAGGTCCTATGCCCTCCAGAATATTATATTCCATCTCTCTATTCCTTTAATATTAAAACTGATAAATCTTGTATAATTCTGCATATATTCCTTTAAAAAATGCTTCTTTTTGACTGCTTACAATGCCTTCTCCTTTAGTTGAGAATTCTGCAATTTGGCTATGGTATTCCTTGGAGTTTTTATTCTGGGGTCTCTTTCTTGAGATATTCTGTGTTTTCTATCAAGCATTGTTTTTGTCCTCTTGATCTAATATTAGGACAGTTTTCCATAATCATTTTGTGAAAGATATTTTCAAGGCTTTTTTTTGGATCTAAGCTTTTTGAGTAGACTAAGAAATTATAAATCATTTCTCCTGGATCTATTTTCTACATCATCTGTTTTTCCTAAAAGTTACTTTTTTTGTAAGCATTTTGAATTTGTTTGATGGAATCTTGATGTCTCATAGAGTCATTAGTTTCCATTTGTCCAATTCTAATTTTTAGGGTTTTATTTTCTTCAATAAGCTTTTGTGTTTCCTTCTCTCATTAGTTAGTTTTACTTTTTATATGAGTTGTTTTCCTTTTCTAATTGGTTAATTTTACTTTTTTTAATGGGTTGAATTCTTTCAATTGGTTGATTTTACTTTTTGATGAGTTAATTAATTTTCCAGTTTCTAAATTTCATTCTTTGATGAGCTATATTCTTTTTCCAGTTGGTAATTTTAACTTTTAAAGAAGTCATTTCCTTTGGTCAATTTTCTTTAACTCTCTTGCATGGCTCTCTGCACCTTGCCTGAACTGGTTTCAGCTACCTGCCCTGGGCTCCACTCTCTGCTCCAGACCACACTACCCAAGACAAACCTTGCTGGAACATGCTCCACTCTGTTCTTTTTGTATAGGTTCTATCAATCCAGAATCCATTGAGAGGTTTGATTAATGTTGCTTCTGAGAAAAGCCTGGGAGAACTTAAGGAAGTTCTTGGCTTCTCTTGGCTATCTTGATTCTACCCCCTTCCAGGTTTTCTTTTCAAATGAAAATTCAAGTCCAGGGTCTCTCCCAATTCCTGAAAGTGACCTTTTCAGAAGGTATGGGACCTGAGAGGTCATCTTCTAAATTTGGACCTCCTTTTCACAGAGAATCCCTTGATGTCACTGGATTGTCTGTTTTATGCCTCACTTCATGATATTTGTTAATTTTGTCTACCACATTCTTGAATTTGATTTTGAAATTCTTGTGTGATAAATTCTTCCAAAATATTTTTTCAATAAAAAATATGGGATGCCTTTCAGGGAGGTGGATACTTGGGGTCAACCATGATGATGTAAGAAACTAAAGATATCAATTAGAAAATCATTTAAAAAATACTGTGTGATCACAAGTATAAAGCAACCTGAGTGGTTCATTGTGTTAGAATTTAAAGAGTGGATAAATTTTATATATTCTGAGGAGTTAGGGAATAACTCAAAGGCCCGATTATTGACAATGATTCATTTTTAAGATTTGTCCCACCTCTCACCTGCAGGTTCCAGCAGTCCCACTGACAACTCTGAAAGGCCAGACATGGCCTGGCCTTTTTATTCCAAAGAGGAGTTGAGGAATCTGGATGAGATGACCGAAGCCAAACTGAACAAGCTCATGAGACACTTTGGGGAAGAATCTCAAATCAGGGATCAGGAACTGGAAAAGGCCTCTGAGGGATCAGCCACCGAAGCCTTATGGTGGGACTTTGATCTTCTGGAACTTTGTGCATTTGCTTCTACCAGTGAAAAATAATGGACCTGGACAACAATTCTGGTAAGATAGCATGGCATAGTCAAGGCTTTGCTCCTTCTGGGAAGGGGAAGGGTCACCTCTCCAGGCTTCCCTTGCACTGATACCCTCCTACTCTTACCCACCTCCCCCATAAGTGTAATCTCCCCCTTGACTGTCCCTGATTTCTTTAAACCATCTTTTGTCATTTGTGAGCCCCAATTGACCCCTAGTCAACTAAGCTACTACTGCAGATATTCTCAGATCTAGTCTACAGATTAACAAACTGAGGTTTAAAGGTAAAATGATTTTCCTGTATATGGTCACAGGACTAGCAAGCAAGCACGCCAGCTTAATTTGCATAACTAGTGTGATCCAGATACAGATTTATACATATCTCCCATCACACCATGTCTGCCTCACTTCCAGTTAGAAAAGATGGAGAGAGCCTTGACTGGCATTTTGAGCATCAGTTAAAATGGTCAGATATTGGGGAAGGATTCTGGCAAGATGGCCAAGTAGAAAATTCCAGAGAATTCTAAGCTTTCAAGATTTCTTCCACAAACCAGTCAAAAGCATCTTACCATGAACAACACAGAATTGCAAAATAAACCAGAGCTGAGGCAGAACAGTGGTCCTCCTAAGACAACCAGAGTAGAAACAAAGAAAGATCCCAGGACCTATATCAGCTGGAGTGAAATATAAACACTTTCAGGCTAGATCCCCAAGAGGTGAACTCGATGGGCTGCTAGGATGGGAGGTAGCCTCTATCTCAGGCACAGGAATTCTCACCTCCTGGACATTTTGTGGAGTCCAGCAACTGAGCAGGGGAAGAGAGAGAGAACCCCTACTGATAAGGGGTACTTGTGTTGTTGAGAGGGTTCTGGGTAAGAAGGAACCATAAACTCCCTGTGAGTGCTGAAACAATGACTTGGGAAACTGATGGCAGTGAACACTTGCAGGAAAATTGAGTTCTGTCTTAGTTCCAGGTCAGAGGAGAAAATTGAAAGTTAAAACTACTGGGGGATTCTCAAAGAATGAGATCATTTCTAGCATTGTGTACTGAGGGGGAAAGGAAAGGGGAAAAAAGTCCAGGGGTTGGGTCCAGGACAAAGATCCTTAGACCATTTCCCATACTCAAGGACTGGGGTGAAGATCAAAACAAGCTGCTAAAATAAAAAAAAAACTAACTGATCACGCAAAAGGAGAAAGAACCAAACCATAGACCATAGACAATTACTATGGGAATAGAGAAGACAGAGTTCATCTTCAGAAGATACTGAAGCAAAAAACAAAGTCTCTTTTACCCCTTAGAGTAACTTCAAATGTCTACCAACCCAAAAAAAGAATTAATAGAAAAATTCAAAATGATTTTAAAAATCAAAGAGTTTGAGGGAAAACTAAAAAAATAAGAATAATGCAAGAAAATTATGTAGAAAATGTTAACCAACTCAAAAAGAAGATATAAAATCTGTAAGATAAGAACTCTTTTGAAATTTGTCAAGGGAAAGAAATAATTAAGAAAGTGGTTCACAAATGTTAGACTACTAAAGGAACATAGAAATAGGGGGGAAAAAAATCACCAATTACCACCTGAAAAGGATCCTGGAAGGAAAACTAACTGGAATGCCATAGCCAAATTCAAAAACCACAAGTTGAGGAGAAAATATTAAGAGCAATTAGAAAATATTAAGAGTCCAAATATGACTGTCACAATTAGAATTACACAGGACCCAGCAGTGGCTATGGTAAAAGACCACAGGTCTTGCAGCACTTAATAATAATAATAATGATGATGATGATGTTTGTCCTTCATTTTTGAAGATGAATCATGACATCAGGAAGGTGATTACATGACAAGCACATGAATTGGATTTGAGTCACCAGTCTTACTTTCTCCTCCAGAGCCTCTTTGGTTCAGTGGCCAGATGTAGAGCAGGACCACTGGAGATAGCCCTTCATGATAGACAATCAGGGTTAGGTGACTTGCCCAGGGTCACACAGTTAGTAATGTCAAGTGTCTGAGGTCAGATTAAACTCCTATCTTCCTGACTACAAGATCAGTACTCTGTCCACAGCACCACCCAGCTGCCTTAGAGCACTTCATCTTGAAGAACCAAAGAACTAGAGTTGCTGCCAGAAATATCATACCCAGCAAAGTTAACCATAATCCTAAATGGAAAAAATGAATATTTAATGGATTTCCAGACTTTCAGGATTTTGTTGCAAAAAGACATGAACTTGATAGAAAATTTGATATATAAGATCCAAGATTAATTACAAGGGATTCAATTAGGACAAATTATTTGCTATTTATACTTGGAAAATGTTATTAGTAATTGAGTAGTTTGAAGGAAAGATTGGAATAGAGTCGACTGAATGAGATTCTAAAAGGTAAAATGGTATAGAAAAAAAGAGAGATCCTATCATACAAATGAAGTATGAGAGGAAGAACTGATGCAGAGAAATCAATGGGGAAGGAGAGCTGGTTGATCTGGAAACCCATTCTCAGGATTGAGTTAAACAAGGAATACTATATACATACATACATATGTGTGGGAGTGTGTTGTTGAAAGTCTTTTAAATTCAGAAAGAAATAAGATGAGAGGATGGAGAGGGTACTGAGAGGGCAAGTGAATAGGATAAGAAGGTATATAGAAGGGAATATAGATCGATGGGGAGTGGGGTAAAAAAGGATGGATAAGGGATGTATTTTTGAAAGGGTGATAGGTTAAGGATTAGGAAGGCAAGTATCAAGTAAAAGTAAATAAGGAGTGAGGAAGAATTGTTGCTTGCAGGAAATGTTATAAAAATGAGAGATACACAAAAAACAAATACATACATATATGTGAACCTATATATATATATATGTATATGTGCATATGAATATATAAGAATATATGTATGTGAGTATATATATGTATAATATATGTATATAGCCATCATTAATCTTAGCCTGTGCACAGCAGAAAAGAGAAACCATAAAGAAGCAAAGAAAAGATATATACAATTTTGAGTAAAATGTGAAGTATTTATTATATAGGCTTTCTTGAAATCGAAACTTATTGTGTTTTATTAGGGATCATCTCCTATTCTTTTGCACACAAGACAATTTTTTTCTTATAGATTTAAGAAAAGACTAGACAGGGCAGCTAGGCAGCATAGTGGATAGAGCACCGGCCCTGGAGTCAGGAGGACCCGAGTTCAAATCCGGCCTCAGACATTTAATAATTACCTAGCTGTATGACTTGGGCAAGTTGCTTAACCCCATTGCCTTGCAAAAAAAATAAAATTTAAAAAAATATGAAGATTAGCCCCTGAAACAAACAGAAGCTAGAGAAAGTCAGATGAGAAAACTGATTCTTTTATCCAAGGCCACTTAGATAGGAAATTAGGACCAGAATTGAGGTAATATGACTTTTAATCAATGATCCTTTTTAGAACATCATGATGCTCAAGTGTTAAGAACAAAAATATCAATAGGTTGAAGATTCATTTTGATAGCTCCATCAATGATTTTTCAGGGACGTGTCTCCAACTTTCTTTCAAATTTCAAATCAGCAAATCTTTATTGAGATTCTTTTTGTTTATTTATATGCTAGGTAAACTACTAAGTGTTTATATTCTACTTGATCATTGGAGGTTTATCCCTAATCTTTGGGGTTCCTTGGCATGAAAGATCTCCAACAAGACATTCCAATGCTGGTTGAGATAGATCAAGTGTGTGACTTTGATGAAGTTTGAAAATGACAAGACTTAAGAGTATTTTTGAGTGGTCTATCTCAATCCATCTCTAAAACCAACCAATATCATTCATTAATGATCACAGAACTACTGGGCTCTGCTCCATTGGAGAGGCAAGGTATTGAACTAGTGAAATTTGGAAAAAAACAAAACAATTCATTTGGGGTTCATACACCCAAGGGGACTCTGCTTCTCAAAGGAGATAGGACTCTGACAAGTTCCATGGAAGTTGCCCAGGACAAGAACACTTGGTCACTGAGGGAAGGCTGGTGATTACTCAACCAACCTGTGCATTTGATTCCTTTGAAGTAATAGCTGACTAACAGAACAAGACAAGGATTTTTAAAGGGTCATTGCTATGCAGGTTTTTGCTATGAGGGGACCATGTAGCCTTGGTGGAACTGTTCATGTGTTACCCAAAATTCATATGGAAAAGCCCACTTAGGGAGGGTATTAATATATAGTAATTATATTACAATTAGTTTGATTTCCTCAGAAGTTCACCCAAAGGAAGGCAAAGAAGGGTAGTTTACATGTACTGCTCTAGGGAAAGTCCCTTCCATGATTTATGGTCTTGGGTCCAGGGTTAACATTCCTGGTGGTGCAGTTTTCTCATTGGCTGGCCTGAGCAGGAGTTAGGCTAACGTGTACACTTGCTATTCAATTTTAATGGGCCCCTTGGGAAGGAGGGAGGAAATGAGTGGGGACATGAACTAGGATCCTGTTAGTATCTATTATATGTGTGCATGGCATGTCCTATAAATACCAGAATTGTCTGTATGCTGTGTCCTCCATTAGAATATGTCATCCTTGAGAGCAGGAGTTCTGTTCTGGCTTCTCCTTATATCTTCTGTGCTCACCAAAGTACTTGGGCACACACAATAAAGGCTTCCCACTGAAGGACTTTGACAACATAAGTGGTCCCTGCCAGCTTGCTTCATTTATTCAGTGTGTATGTGCTAGGACCTGGGAATACTGAACTAAAACCAGTTTAGATCTGGTCTTCAAGGTGCTTTCATTCCAGGAAAAATCACATAGATACTAAAAATGAAATAAAAAATATATACAAAGTTATTTCCGAGAGGATACAAGTGAGTAAGGGATCAGGATGGCAAGAGAAGGTTTTATTTAGGGAACCTTTCCCTAATTTTCTTTCCCAACTTGAAAGCAACCATGAGATTCACTCTAGTCAATTAAGGAAGGTAAGGAGTCTATTAAGCAGAAGTACTGAATAGGCTTGAGGAAAAAGCATGTGATAAGATCTAGAGTGGAGATGGAACCTTATGTGGTTCTTTCTAGGCCAATGTGATTGTAGTATAGGGTGCTGGGTACTAAAGATGTTATTGTTTTCATTTTGCTTGTGAAGGAACTGAGCCTCAGGAGAGGGTACTTGTCTGTGGTCACCCAGCTAAAAACTACCAGGGGTGGAATTCTGAGTTTTTCCTGACTCCAAGTCCAATAATTTCATACTCTGCATCTTGGGTAAGCACTTGGGTTGGGCTTTAAAACATAGGCAGAAATTTGGTAAAAGAGGAATAAGAGGGGGTTTATCTCAGTTTGAGGTTAACAACACGAGTAAGAATAAGGAGGATTTGCATAGATGAGCCTAATTATTGTGTAGGTCAGGATCCAAGCCACAGAGACAGAGCTAAAGTGAGAAAGGAGGCCGATTGTGGATGAAGATTGCATCTCCAAACTCAGATTGGAGTTTGACAGAACTCTGTTTTTGAAGGCAATTCCCCATAAAAGTTGTCACTTGGTCTGAACAGAAACACCTTTATGCACATATTTGCTGACCTATCCAATCACGCCCAGGGATGGTTGTAGGTTCTATGGGAGACTGTTCAGGGACTTGGCATTAATCCCCAAGCATAGAGAGAATCATTGCAGCCTGATAAAAGAAGTCAGAGAAGCCTTGTCCCTCATTCAGCAGCTCACATTTTCAAGGCACTTCCAGATTTACAAAAGGACTTTTCTCACAACAACCCTGATAATACACAAATTATCCTTTCTGTTTGACAGGTGATCCCAGGGGTCAAGTTAGTAACCCCAAATCCATAAAGATATTTAACAGAGCCTGCTTCCTGGTGGCGCTTGTTAAATTGTCAGTTCAGGCTTTTGTACTTCAAATTAGGACTTAATTTATTGCTCAGTGGGAACCTATACTTCAAAAAGTGATGGAGAAAATATTAGTAATTCAAATTAAACTTAATAGTATGTCTAGGATATGATCATATCCCTTTCTGTCCCTCCCCTCATTTGATATTTGTGGTTGTTCAACCTATTTCCCAGAATGCCACTTGAACCCGGGTCATTTCATTCCAAACATGCCCTTTCCTCCCCAGAGTTAAGACATTCTCAGGTTTGAGAAACAGCTGTACAGAATAGACTTAGACAACCCAACTTAATCAGAAAACAAGGGAGAGGACTCAATCCTTCTTCTGCTAGGTCCCAGAAAAATAAAACAATAGGGTATGTTGGGGGGGGGGGTCAAGAAAAAGCATAGTTTAATTTAGGTTCAGTGTCAGGTAAATTTTTCTTACAATCAGAGCTATCCTAAAGGGGCAGGAACACCCTCAATGAGGCTTCCCTCACTGAGGGCAGATGGGGTGGGGTATCTTCAATTGGAGAGTAGATCCTGTATTAGGGATATTATAGTGGGAGATGCTTAGTCAGATTGGGATTGTATCAGATGCTGTCTAGCTCTACAAGTTTTAGAAAATGACTGAATTGGAAGTTAAGTCAACATTCAACTCTGAGCTTTCACATTGGAAATCCCAACTAAGATTACATCATGGAAGTCAAATCTTTTGTCAGGAAGCTTATTTTCCTTTGTACCACCTGTTTTATCCATGTGTCTTTAACTTCCATCCTTTCCCCTTCCCCATTTTGTTCCTTCTCCCATCTTCGATACCCCCCCAAACTTTACTAGGAAGGAGGTGATCCTTATAGATTCCTGCTATTACACAACAATAAACATTTTCCATCTTAAGGAACTTTAAAAGTATTGGTCATAGCAGCACACATATAAGTAGTTCTGGGAGTACTCTGCATTAGAACCATGATAATCTGTGGAGGCTAATGATGGCAAAAGAGTCAATTCATACAAAAGGGTTGGAAGTGAGAAAAGTCTGGAGAAAAAGGATTGGAATTGGAACTGAACCTGGTAGTCAGGGCCATGGTCTCAATAATCAAAGAGAGCTTTTTTGTCTGATGCCCAAAATGTTCTCTCCTCACCTCTGCCTCTTTTATTAGTTTTAACTTTTGATTGGGTTCTTAATCTATCCCATCTCCCATTCTTCTGTCCTTATTTTGCATATTCTCTCTCTCTCTCTCTCTCTCTCTCTCTCTCTCTCTCTCTCTCTCTCTCTCTCTCTCTCTCTATATATATATATATATATATATATATATATATATATATATATGTATATACCTATCTAGATGCAAATTGTATCTAGCCTTAGAATGTTAACTCTTTGAGGGCAGGCGCTCTTTCTTTTTTAGTCTTTGATTCCTCCTTATCTAGAATGTTACATGGAGTAGCTGGAGTTTTAAATAAATGCTTAATAAAAAAAATAAACCTTTATTAAACACCTACCATATGGGATCACCTAGAATCCAGGGCTATCTCCAATTCTCCTGATCCATAACTGGATACTGGACCCAGATGTTCCAGAGAAGAAAGTGAGGCTAATGACTTAGCACAGCCTCCCCGCCCCCAGTTCACATACATTTCATGGCATCACCTCCCTGATATCACGGTCTTCTTTTGCCAAATACCTTGCCCTCATCAAATCATACCAGGAGAACCTAATGGTTTCTGGGTTTACAAAAAGAGGGAAAAGCCAGCCCTGCCCTCCAGAAGCTCAACTAACTGTTAGATAGAATTTTACTTATTCCTTTGTGTAATTTGTGCTTTTTCTCTTCTAGATAAACAACAGAGTGGTACATTGTAAAGTATAGAACACCATACCAGAAGAAATTTCACTTCCATAGATCCTGTAAATAAGGAGCATATATTATAATAAAGGAATATTATAATAGCATAAAAGACTGTCTTGTTCTGCAAGATTAATGGTCTGAGACCCTAGGGTTTTTTTATTTATTTGTTTGTTTTGATGAGGCAAAGGGGATAAGTGACTTGTCCTGGTTCTTAGTGTTTGTAAGTATTAAGTGTCTGAGGCTAAATTTGAACTCAGGTCTTCCTGACTCTAGGGTCAGTGTTCTATCTTACATTGAGCCCTAAATTATTGAGTATGCTTAATTAACTTCATACATATTAACTTCTCCATCCAAGGAGAAGTTTAAGATTCATTATAATAATATGTGATGTATGTGGAGGCAAGACCAGGGGCAGGGAATATATGAAGGAGTAACATATAAGAGGTAGACCAGGAAATTGGGAATTATGTAATCCTCAGCCATTGAAGGCCCGAGGGAGGGATAAAGTTTCAGGAGCAGAGATAAAAGTTGTTTACTCTTTGTTTCTGTGTTTCTATCTCTCTTTGATGACATGTACCCTCCATGCAGGGACAGATTAAAATTTTAAGTTACTTCACCCTGGAGTCTTTGTTTTTCCTTTAAGATTTATTTCTAATATACATATTGACTTTTATATTGATGATAGTTCCATAAATGTGGTGCTGGTCATGGAGTCCACTCTCACCAAAACCCTGTCCTTTTGACACTTGGCAGATGGTCAGATAAAGGTGGAAGATTTTAAATAAAAAACAACTTGTTTTTGCATTTGCATTGTGCTTCATACTGTATATCACTTTGGTTCTTCCTTATTTTCATTTAAATCTAAAAAATATATACATTTCACCTGTTCTCTAATAGTAAATAAAAATCTCAGCTATTGTGTTAACAGTCATACAATGGCATAGCCCTTCTGGAAGGGGAAGAAGACTCCTTTGATTTATGGAAATCTGTAACATAGCTGATAAGACAATGATAGCCCAAGTCAGGGGTCCATTCCTTTTTCTCCTCTAATGGAATTTCTCTCAGCACCTCTTTTCCACCAACTTGACTATGATATGATCCAGACATCCTATGTGAAGGGGCACTTCAATAATCACCCTGTGATGCAAAGGTATCTTGAGACAGATGTACAGAACTATGCCAGATCTGATTGGATCTTGCCATCTGATTTTATGCCCCTGTTTGATTTCTGTAATGTACTTTCTTTAAAAACTCTGCTTGGAATCCAACTCCTAACTGAACTCCCTTGTGTGCCTATTCACAAGCTTAGAGAACTAATAAAAAAGTATGTTAATGTAATTCTATTTGTTCATTCTTAAGATGACACTCTGAAGGTTAATGCATGTTAACCCAATTTTGTTTGTTTTACTTAAAACTGAACTCTGTAAGTTGACAGTATATTGGTTGGAAGCTATTGTGGAGGTTTCTACAATTGTATAAATTGTTGGAAGTAGATTCAATTTAGATCAATGTATACTATGGAAGCAAGGTAAAGACTAAAAGACTGCCTTCTAGGGGTGGTAGAAGGAAGTGACATTAGGAAAAAATAGTAAAATTCAAAATAAATAAATAAAAATTTAAAAACACAACAAAAACAAACAAACAAAAAACAAAGTAGATGGGAGACAAGAATATCAAGAGAACTGATGGAAAAAAAATCTAAAGATAGGTGACTTAGCTGTACCAGATATAAAACTGGTATTGGTTAAGAAATAGAGTAATGTACCAGTGGATTAGGATAGGTACCAAAGAAATACTAGTAAATGACTATAGTAATCTATTGTTTGAGAAACCCAAATTAGCTTCTTGGATAAGAACTCACATTTTGACAAAAAATGTTGGGAAAACTGGAAAATTGTATGACAAAAATTAGGCAGAGACCCACATCTCATATCAGATATCAAAATAAAGGATGATACTATAGACTAGTTAATAGATCAAGAAATACTTTATCTGTCAGATCTATGGAAAGGAGAGAAAATCATCCCCCCCCAAAAATTGAGTACATTATAAATTGCAAAATGGATAATTTTGACTACATTAAATTTAAAAATTTTATACTAATAAAACCAATTCTGTCAAGTTTAGAAGGAAAACAAAAAGCTGGGGTTCTGATAAATTTCTAATTTCTAAAATACATAGAAAATTGAATCAAATTTATAAGACTCAAGTCATTCTCCAATTGATAACTGGTCAAAGGACATAAATAGACAATTTTCAAATAAATAAAGTGATATATATAATATATATAAATATATATATATATAATCATATGAAAAATGCTCCAAATCATTAGTGATTAGAGAATGAAATTAAAGCAATACCTCACATCTGTTAGATTGGTGAGGGTGTTTTTCTTTTTAAATTAGCCAATCTTGGAGAGAAACATACATGCATTGTTGGTGAAGTTGCGAATTAATCCAACCATTCTGGAGAATAATATATAGAACTATGTGCAAAGAGCAATAAAGCTGATCATACCCTTTGACCTAGCAATACTAGTACTAGGCCTATATCCGGAAGAAATCATAAAAAATGGGATTAATTCCACATGTTCAAAAATATTTGTAGTAGCTCTTTTTCCTATTGGCAAAGAATTGGAAATTGAGGAGATACCCATCAACTGGGGAATATTTGAACAAGTTATGGTATATGAATGTTATGGAGTGCTATTGTTCTATAAGAAACCATGAATGGTCAGACTCTAACAAAGCATGGAAAGAATTATAGGAACTGATGTTGAGCAAAGGGAACAGAACTAAGAGAACATCATACACAGTAACAACAACATTGTGAATTGATCAACTTTGATGGATGTAGCTCCTCTCAGCAGTCCAGAGAGCTAGGACAACCCTGGGAGACCTATTATGGACAATGCCATCCACATACAGATGAAGAAAAAAAAAGACAAAACAAAACAAAAAAACAAATTACAGAATCTGAATGAACACTATATTTACTTTTAAGAAATTTCTCTTATGGTTTTCCTTGTCTATCCCATGGTTTTCTTTCTTTTCCCTTAGTCCTAATTCTTCATACATAAGATGACTAATAACATATATGTAAACATGTTAAGCACAAATGTACATATACAATATTGATTTGGCTGAGTCAGGAAGGGATTTGGGAAGGGAGGGTGGAAGAAAATTGTCTAACATATACATGTGGATGAATGTTGAAAATCTTTCATAACATGTAATTGGAAAAATAAATTAAAATAGCAATTAAAAAAAAGAAAATGTGGGAGAGAACAGATGTAGACTAAAGAAAAAGATTTTCCAGGTGTTCCTTCTGTCAGAAGATGAATTTCTCTACTTTTTAAAATTTATTTTGTGTTTCTAAAAATGGTTTGCTTACCAAAACTTTTAATTCCTTTATGTTAAAAAAAAAAACCCTTTGTTGACTTAATTATTTCAGATTCTATCAGTCACAGGAGGACCCAAAGAAGGACAAAATAATCCCTAGCATCAACGAACTCACAGTCTAATGGGAGAGACAAGTAAATGACTATATATAAATGTGTGTGTTTATATACATTTATATGTACATATTTATGCTTCTATGCATATAGATATATACACATGTACAAATATACATACATTTGTAAATACATGTGTGTAATAGAGGATGAAGATGAGGAAGTTTTAAAATAAAGTTTAAAAATATTTTTGGAAATTTTTTAGGGTGGTCTAGTTTCAGGTTTGATGACATAACAAATTCATGACTCACATGTATTAAAGAATAAAAAATTCATTTAAACATTACAATGGTTAGGAGAAGTTAAAAAAGAGAGAAGATAGAGGAAATAAAGGCAGTTGGGAATGATTGATCCCCCCGGGGGGGGGGTGTTAAGGTGAGTGTTTGGGGGCCAAGAGATGGCAGCAGAAGGTCAGCTGCCATAAGGGAAAGTAGCAGAAGAGAAGGATTAGGGACAGTTGCAAGCTCATTTGGGCAGATAGCAGCAGCATCAATCAGTAAAGCTAGGATTTATATAGGGTAGCAAGGCATGTTATAGCTTGAGTCAATTTATTAGAATATTTTTAATTATTTAAGACAATGAGGTTAAATGACTTGCTCAAGGTGATATAGCTGGCAATTATTAAGTGTCTGAGACCAAATTTGAACTCAGGTACTCCTGATGCCAGGGCCAGTATTCTATCCACTGCACTACCTAACTGTCCCTAGCTTGAGTCAGTTTGAGTAAATTCCCATCATCTCAATGGATTTACATCTCAGAAAGGTCTCAGGTGATTCCCATCATCTCTGTACACTGTTTCTATAGGAAAGTCCTCTTGGTAGGTTTGGGAAATAAATTAATGCTAAAACATTTTTATTCCTGTAAGATCTTTGTGTCCCATTATGGAGCTATTTATCTAGATAACAATGGGATGGAAATCAGATGCCCACGGGATGTGCCTAGTGAGCATGATAATTTCTTTTATTAATATTTCATCATCATTAAAGAATCATAATGAAGGGGAAATTGGGTGGTGAGGAAGAGAATGATAAAAAGGAAAGGGGAGAGAAGTGAGAGGAAAGAATAGGAGAGAAAATAAATGGAATGCAATCTTAGAGGAAAGACTCTAATGATGGGGTGAGATAGCACTTTATTGGACAGCTAGGCAAAGCAAGGGTAGATATTAGTTCTGGAATCAGAAAGATCTGAGTTCAAATCTACCCTCAGAAACTTCTTAGCTGTGTGATCACAGGCAAGTCACTTAAACTTTGGTTTGCCTCAATTTTCTCATCTGTAAAATGAGATCACTAATGGCACCTTCCTTCTAGGGTTGTTGTAATGCTCCAATGAGATAATATTTATAAAGAGCTTAACATAATATGAGGCCCACAGTAAGCACTATATAAATGTTATCTGTCACTATCTCTGCAAAGCCTTTTCAATACAGTGGCTCATTTAATCCTTCCCACCTACCTGGTAAGGTTAGTGTAATTATTATATCTGGACTTTACAAATGAGAAAACTCACTAACAAAGATGAAGAAACTTGTGCAGTGCCCCAAAGCTATTGACTGTCCAAGACAGGATTCATATTCAGTCTTCCTGGCTCAGGGGTGGCTAGGTGGCATAATGGAGCCCTGGAGTCAGGAGTACCTGGGTTCAGATCCGGTCTCAGACACTTAATAATTACCTAGCTGTGTGGCCTTGGGCAAGCCACTTAACCCCTGCCTTGCAAAACAAACAAACAGTCTTCTTGGCTCCTGAATGAGGTCAACTCATGCCCCTTGTCAACCTCTTGAGACACATACTTCTACCTATTTTCTCTCTCTTCCTATTTTTAAATATATATATATATATATATATATATATATATATATATATATATATATGGAGAGAGAGAGAGAGAGTTCTAAATTCTCTCCTTCCCTCCAGCCTTGCCCTCTAACCTTTTGAGAGGGCTAGTAATATATCAATTATACATATGAAATTATGAAAAACATTTCCATATTAAACAAATTTCAAAAGCAAGAAAAATAAGAAAGTTTTTTAAAGATGTACTTAGGAGTGGCTAGATGGTATAGTGGATAGAGCACCGGCCTTGGAGTCAGGAGTACCTGGGTTCAAATCCGACCTCAGACACTTAATAATAATTACCTAGCTGTGTGGTCTTGGGCAAGCCATTTAACCACATTGCCTTGCAAAAACTAAAAAAAAAAAGAGTTCATTAGTTCTCTCCCTGGAGGTTTATAATACTTTCCACCAAAGGTCCTTTGGAATTGTCTTAGATCATTGTCTTAATCAAAGTAGCTTTTTTCACAATTGGTCATCATTATAATTTAGGTATTATTGTGTAAAATGTTCTCCTAGTTTTCATTTCATTTTGCATCAGTTCTTGAGTCTTTTCAGGCTTTTCTGAAACCATCCTGCTTGTAATGCTTACAGCATAATAGTTTTCCATCATATAGCATCATGACTTGTTTAACCATTCTCCACTTGATGAGCAATCTTCCCATTTCTAAATATTCCCAAATATTCATCACAACCTCTCAGTTTCTAATTCTTCCATGAATTTTTCCTGGGCAGTTTTAGCAAACATTGGCTGTGGTGTCCCTGTTCAGATGTCTTAAATTGAGTCCCTTTCTGGACTCCCTTATCTTTCCCCAGGCAAGCATTGAGGGATGGGAAATATGGAGACATGTTCTCCCTTTGTACACCAAGGTCTCCATTTATTCACCAAAATACAAATGCTTAAATATCCCTCCCAGTCTCTAATACACTCCCACTCCCATAGCACTTAGTAAAACAAGGCTCTGGTACTCAAGGGCACTAGGTGATGAAGGTTCACAGCACTTCCAATAGTCCCTAATATTTGTTTTCTCCTTTTTTAAAAAAATTTCTGATAGCATAATTTGGCTTTTGGTATATACTGTCTTACTCTCAAATTATTTTTTAATATCATAAACTGTAGAAAAGCATTGAAGCTAAGAAATCATCTGATTCAATTCCTTCATTTAAACAGATGAGAAAACAAACCTAGATGTCACACAACCAGTTAGTGATATTGATAACTTGAATTCATGAGGATATGAAGCTGAATTGAGAGATATCTCAATTCTACTAGTAACAGACCTGTTAATTTTTTTAATGAAGATGTTTATAAATTTGAGGGAAAAAATATGATTAGAGATGTAGAAAATGGTCCACATGCTTCTGTGAGCTGTTATAAAAATCTGATTCTTTTATTCTATGGAATGTCATGAAATATCATATTTCCATGCACTTTACCTTTTATTAAAACTCAATATGGGGCAGTTAGGTGGTACAATGAAGAGAGCCCAGACCCTGGGGTCAGTAGGACCTGAATTCAAATCCAGCCTCAGGCACTTAATACTTACTTAGCTATGTGACCTTGGGCAAGGCACAATCCTATTGCCTTGCAAAAACAAAGACATAAAAAAACTCAATATAGTGTTTTAATTAGGAACATATACAAAATAAATGAAAACCTATAATTTGACTCTTCCCTCAAATCTTAAAAGATGCAAATGACAAATATTAGTCACAGAAATTCCTAGCAAAAAGAAAGAAAATTCAGCCAAACCAACCAATCCACCAAAAGAGTCTGCTAGGATTTAGAATGCTCCCTTATCCATGGGCCCTAATCTCAACCTAGAAGGGAGAAAGATGTAGTTGCAAATTTAGTCATCTTGAAGATGGAAGAAAAATGGGCTTCAGGGAAAGGGGGCTTAAGAATCTATGTGGGTTCATAATTCAGGGAGGTAAGAAAGACTAAGATTTTAATTTACAGATTGCACAACAGTTTCAGAAGATACTACCAAAAGCCCACAAACTATTACAAAATTTCACAAGTTACATCCTTTGGAGAAGCAGCTAAATAGTGAATTTCTTAAAGGAGACAGTAGTTAATCAAAGAAGAGACAACTGAGAAGAATAGAAAAGGGGATAATTATCTTAAAGAGATAGTTGCAAGCTGCAAAAGGAGGTGAATAATAAAGTTAAGCAAAAGAGATGACTGAAAATATCTGTAAAACTTATTTTTAAAAATGCTAAACAAAAAAGAAAGTGGTTGGTTGTGTTAAGATTTGAAGAACAGACTTATGACCAAAATGGTAGAGAGAAGACAGGCACAGTGTTAAGTGTTCCTGATTCCCCTCAAAAATAGCATGAAAGAAACCTCTTAACTGAAATTTGATTGACAAAATCCACAAAGAGAAGCTAGGAGAAGAATATCTACCAACAAGGTCTATCTTAAGGGCCTGTGGGTGAACCAGGAGTGGAGACCACAGAGCCAGCACAGGGATGGCAGCTGTGGGAGGCCAGAGGACCTGCGTTAGCTGCAGGGGATTTGGTGTGTGGCGAGTGTGAGAGCCACCTTTAGCCACAGAGTCTTTGGCCAGAGGGAGAGGAGCTACAGGAGGGTGAGTTTCAGCACAGATAGTTTCAGAGTATGCGCGGAAAACAACTAGCTGGACTGCGACCTGAGTGTCATACTTTCAGTGGAGCCCAATCCCCAGAACAAATGGTAAACAACCCCCCACCCCCTCAGGCTCAGGTGTGGGCAACAGAGTTCAATTAACTGAAAGGGAGATTAACTCTCTCCCTCAGGGCTCAGCCCATTGTTCAAGGTCAAGTCAGACCCTGCTGCTGAGGGTCTCAAACACTCCAGAGAAAGCAAACAGTGCCCCCTACTGGCCAGACCTTGGAATTACTAAGCCAAGTGAACAAAGCCCCTAGGATCTTCAAAAACAAACCTCTGACAGGCAGTCCCCCCCAACACAGGATTGTAAGAAGATGAAGAAAGTCCAGTGGCAAGGGGGCCCTGTGGAGAAATACTTAGAAGAAATTGACTCTAACCCAGAGAGATCTAGTACTTCTGAGGAGAATATGAATTGGTCTCCAGCCCAGAAAGACTTTCTAGGTTGCTTTTTTTTTGCAAGGCAAATGGGGTTAAGTGGCTTGCCCAAGGCCACACGGCTAGGTAATTGAACCCAGGTACTCCTGACTCCAGGGCCGGTGCTTTATTCACTGCGCCACCTAGCTGCCCCCCAGAAAGACTTTCTTAAAGAAATCAGGAAGTAATTTAAAAATCAATTGGAAAAAATTGGGAAAAGAAACTCAAGAGAAAATCAACACGTTGCAATAAGAAAAGAATCCTTGGAAAATGCAATTGGACAAACACAAAAAGAGAATAATTCTCTCAAATCCTCATTTGGGCAAATGCAAAAAGAAAATGATTGTCTCAAAACTACACTTGGGCAAATGGAAAACTCCTTCAAAAACAGAATTGACCAACTGGAAAAGGAGTTGCAAAAGCTAAATGAAGAAAATCTTCTCTAAAAAAAAGAATGGAATCTGTGGAAACTAATGACTTCATGAGAGAACAAGATTCTGTCAAACAAAACTAAAAGATCAAAAAAATAGAAGAAAATGTAAAATAACTCATTAGCAAAATCACTGACCTCGAGAATAGATCAAGAAGGGACAACCTGAGAATTATTGGCCTTCCTGAAAACATTGAAGAGAAAAAAACGCCTGGACTTAATATTGCAGGATTTAGTGATGGAAAATTGCCCTGATATCGTGGAACCAGAGGACAAAATACTTATTGAAAGAATACACCAATCCCCTCTGGAAAGAGATCCTAAAATGAAATGTTGTGGCCAAATTACAGAACTATCAGATAAAAGAGAAAATCCTGCAAATAGCCAGAAAGAAACAATTTAAATACCAAGGAGCCACATTATGCCCGCTCTGACTGTATCAACATTAAGGGATTGAAGGGCCTGAAATGGGATATTCCAAAGAGCAAGGGAGAGTGGAATGCTGCCAAGAATACACTATCTGGCAAAGCTGAGCCTTCTCTTCCAGGGGAAAAGATGGACATTTAACAAAGTAGGAGACTTCCAAATTTCCTGATGAAAAGGCCAGAACTAAATAGAAAATTTGGACATCAAACAGGAGGCTCAAGAGACACATGAAAATGTAAAAAAAGGGGGGGGAGGGGAGAATCCTGCTATCTGATAAAATGGAATTGGCTATATCCCCACTTGGGAGAAAGATTCTCATAGCTCTTGAGAATTTTAACTCTATTAGGGAGAATATACTTAGCCAGAAGTGATGGTCACTCATGACTTATTTATGAGACTCTTATCCAATAAGATGAAACTGGTTAAATCCCTATCTGGGAGAAAGACTCTAATAACTCTTGAGAATTATAACTCTATCAGAGAGAATATATTTAACCAGAAGTGATGGATACTCATAACTTTTCTGTGACTCAGATAGAATGATTTAAAAACAATACCTCCTTATAAAGGGGGGGACAATAAGGAGACAGGTGGATGGAGGAGATTGAATGGGATTAATCTTATTATATTAAGAAGTACAAAAGACCTATTGTAATAGAGGGGAAGAAGGGAGGAGGTGAGAACCACCTGAGTCTTCATCTCATCAGACTTGGCTTAAAGTTAATTTACACACACTCAGTTAAATTAAGAAACTTAGCTTACCTTTCAAGTATTAAAAAGGGGAAATGGGAGGGGAGACAGGGAGGAGGAGATAAAAGGGGAGCTAACAGAAGGAAGGGAAGGAAGAAGGAGAAAAAAGGGAAAGGGGAAAGAAAGGGGAGGGGGTCAATATAGGAGGGTAAACACACTGAAAGTGGCAGTATTCAGGAACAAAACCCTGGGTAATATGAATAAAGGGGGGAAAGGGGAAAAATACAGACAAAGGGAAGATAGCATGGAGGGCAATAAAGAATTAGTAATTATAACTTGGAATGTGAATGGGATGAACTCTCCCTTAAAATGTAAGCAATTAGCAGAATGGATTAAAAAAGCAGAATTCTACAATATGCTGCTTACAAAACACTCATTTGAAGCAGAGAGATACATATAGAGCAAAGGTAAAAGGTTGGAACAAAATATATTTTGCTTCAACTGAAGTGAAAAAAGCAGGGGTAGCAATCCTTATCTTACACAAAGCAGCTGCATAAACAAGAAGGAAGTTAAGGAGATAAATCGATTGTTAGAAAACCTTGATATGATAGACTTATAGAGGAAACTGAACGGAGATAGATAGGAATATACTTTTTTCTGCAGTACATTGCACTTATACAAAAATTGACTATGTACTAGGGCATAAAAACCTAATGATTGATTGCAAAAATGGTAGAAATAGTGAACACATCTTTCTCAGATCATAATGCAATAAAAATCATACGCACTATTGGACCAGGGAGATATAGACCCAGAACTAATTGGAAACAAAATAACCTCATTTTAAAGATTGAGTGGAACAAGCAACAAATTATAGAAAGAACTATTTCGTCCTAGATAATGACAATAATGAAACAACATACCAAAACCCATGGGATACACTTAAGGCAGCTATCATGATGCTTACATGAATAAATTTGAAAAAGAGGAAATCAATGAACTATATACACAACTAAAAAACTAAAGAAAGAATTAATTAAAAACCCCCAATTAAAAATCAAATAAAAATTCTAAAAATTAAAGGAGAAATTAATAAAGCTTTGGGCATCATGGCAAAATTACTGAGTAATTGGAAGGATGGGAATTCTCTCACCATGAATAAGGAGGTTTTGGAAGAAAAACAATGAGTTGTGCTTCGAACATAGCTCTTATTAGATGTTTGGCTAGGACCATATAAATATATATACATATATATATAGTATGTAGATTCAGGAGTTATGTATACCTGGACCATGATTAAATGCCTAGAAGCTGACGAAGTTACCAAATGAGAGAATAGTAACTGTTCTCAGTGGTGATTCAACATTCAGAGAGGAAGGGGAAGGAAGAGAAGTGATTCCAGTTAAGAGATTTGGAATTCACCCACTATAAGGAATGATAAATATAGATGATGGTCAAGGAAAGAATAATGAGAAAGCAAAGTCAGATAGAAAAGAGAACCAAGAGAGGCAACTGATGACATAGAAGATAGAGCTTTGGGCCTGGAGTTCAAATCCAGCCTCAGAAACTTACTAGTTTTGTGACCCTGGAGAAGTCAATTAACTGCCTAGTTTTGGTCAACTGAAAAATGGGGTTAAATGTGTGTGTGTGTGTGTGTGTGTGTGTGTTGTGGGGGGAGGGGTCTTTGGTGTCAAATCCTGCAGTGGTGAAGAAGAATGAGAATTGAGAAAAGATTATTCAATTTGTCAACAGAGGACACTGGGTAATCAGTAGAGAGCAGTTTTTGTGGAGTGATGAGGCCCAGAGCTAGATTGCAAAGGGTTGAAGACTAGGAGGAGAGGAGAGGATATAGAGATGATGATTGAAGACAGTTTGTTCTAGGAGTTTGACTGAGATAAAGGAGAGAGAGAGCAATAGCTTGCAGGGAAGGTGAAGGTTTGTTGAAGATGGGAAAGACTTTGGTCTATTTATAAGCTTTAGTGAAGGAAGTAATGGATAGGGAGAGATTAAAGAGAATGAGGAAAAATGATTGTAGGAGCCATCTGCTGGAGAACACTGGAGGGAATGAGGATAAAAAAGTTTGACTCCTAAAGAAAGAATATGTGGGAAAGCAAGAAATAACCCTATCTTTTTTGGTCCATTTTTCCAGAAAATAGTATTTTTTTTTTTAGTTTTTGCAAGGCAATGGGGTTAAGTGGCTTGCCCAAGGCCACACAGCTAGGCAATTATTAAGTGTCTGAGGCCGGATTTGAATTCAGGTACTCCTGACTCCAGGGCCAGTACTCTCTCGACTGTGCCACCTAGCTGCCACCCCAATAGTATTTCTTTCAAAGATGAATTTGAAGCAGTATGAAAATGAGGGCCTGAATTAGTAAATTCTTACTTTTTATCCAAGCCTGAGTAGTGTAAGTATTTAATAACTGCTTGGTTTCTCATGCATGCAATTTAATTGTCTACTTAACCTAGCTATAAAAGGGGAGAATTGTGTGTGATTTCACTTCCCTGTTCCTGTTTATTCCCTCTGTGATAAAATCCAGACTCCTCTGTTCAGAATTTAGAGCCCTTTGAAATCTAACTTCATCTTCACTTTTCAAACTGATTTCATATTGCACCTCTTCATACATCCTATAGTGAAGACAAATTGAATGGCTTGATTTTCCCCAGAAATAATCCATCAGACTGGTTCCCATTCCTGGAGCTTCTCCCTCTTCACCTGTACCTCATGGAAGTCCTGGTTCCATTCAGAATGCAGCTACCCCTTCCTCCCTGAGCCCCACCTTCACTTCAACTGTTGGAGCTCTCCCAGTAGAATGTGAACTCCATGGGTGGCAAAGACCATACCTTTATCTATGTACTTACAGCGTCCAGCACATTCTATACTATGGTATAGTAAGGACTTTAAAAATGCTTGTTGAATTCAGTTCTCTTAATAGTTACTTAAACTCAAGGGCATCTAGGTGGCTCAGTGGATAGAGCACTGGCCTTGGAGTCAGGAGGACCTGGGTGCAAATCCAGCCTCAGACACTTATAATTACCTAGCTGTGTGGGCAAGCCACTTAACCCCATTGCCTTGAAAAAAAAAACCTAAAAAAATAGTTACTTAAACTCAATGAGGGAAGAAGAACAATTCCTATTCGTATTCCTATTTCAGGAAGCAAGGTGGTGCCTTGGACAGAAGCTAGACCTGAACAAGATCTAAGAGACTTGACTTCAAATCCATTCTCAGACATTTACTAGCTACATGTCCCTTGGACATTCAGGCTCTGTGCCTTAGTTTCCTAATCTGTAAATTGGAGATGATAACACCTACTTTCCCCAAATAATATTAATAATCAGATTAGATGAACTCTTTAAACAAGGTTCAAATCTTACAGTGCTATATTAGTATTAGAGATTAACATTCCTTTATCCCTTTTATAGAAGAGAAAATAGTTTGAGAAGTTATCTGATTTGATCAAGGACACAGGAAGTGGTAGAACTCATACTTAAACCCAGTGCTGTTGAATCCAAAACTGTGATCTCTCTTTTTAACTATATCCACCCTCATTTCCAGCTAACAGCTAGAATTTTTCCTCTCATCACTATTTTGTACTAATGTTTTGTCCTTCATTTCAAAGACCATAACATCAAGGAGGTGATGCCATAACAAGCACATGAATTGGATTGGGGGGGGGGGGGGCTATGCTAAGTCACCAGCCTCACTTTCTCCTCCAGAACCATCTGGGTCCAGGGGCAAGATATGAATCAGGATGATTGGAGATGGCCCTGGATGTGAGGCAATTGAGATTAAGTGACTTGCCCAAGGTCATACATCTAATGAGAGTCAAATGAGGCTGGATTCAAACTCCTGTCCTCCTGATTTCAAGGTCAGTGCCCTATTCACTGTGCTTCTGAGCTGTTCCTTACTACTTTGCATCCTCCAGGAAAGGGGAAGGAGTGGGGTGGGGATAGGAAATCCCTGCTGCATTGTAGAAAAAGTCCAGGGGGAAACTAAGGTAGGGAAATGGAAGATAGGTGGAACTGAAGTGTGGCTTTCTAAAGACTTGTCCTCCTTGGTCTCACTCACCCAGATAATCCTAGTGGCAACCTAGGTCAAGTGTTGGCACCAAATCAACGAATTTATCTTAGGACAACCAACATGCAGCCCTAAGCAAGAATTAGGTGAACCATCTTTGTCCTCTTAGCAAAATTCCTTTGAGCTTGTTAATACTTTATGGGATGAAGAGACTCTCCTGCTCACCAAAGAGACCCTCCTGCTCACCATCTCCCTTCCAAAAGTTAAAATATCAAGGATATCAGAACTGCTTTTTTTTGCCCAATCCACCTGTTCCTGTATTTTATCCTTTTGGTGATGGGCACCTCTGAACTGACTTATGAGAGCAGAAAAGAATAACATATGTTCAGGGACTTAAGTGGAATGTTCTTATTGGAATCATCAGCACCAGACCTCTGGAACTGGGGAGATTTGAGGGAAAAAAACTATATTTAATCTAATGAAATTTACTAAAGCCCCTGACTTGTAGAAAAGAAAAGTATACCATCATTCCTGCTCCCTCACAGGGCTACGCCTTTGCTAGACTCAAACCAAACTCCTACCTTCCCTAAGAGTATATGATGTTAATTGATGTTGCAGTTCAAATATTTTTTATGTGGTAGTGACACACTCATGCCAATTTGGTTAGAATGACCTTGATTTACAGGTTCTACTGTAAGGCCTACTCAATGGGAGAATTTCAGGGGCTTCTAAATGAATACACATACACACACACACACACACACACACACACACACAAAGAGAGAACCCTCTACCCCCCAAAGAGACAAGGTCAGCTTTGAGTTCTCAGGTAAATGCTATCACTGACCCTAGGAAATGGACAGATATACATAGGACTATGTGTATCTGCAGATAACTCTGATTTACTGGTTCTACTTCAGAATAAATTATTTATATTGTAAGGCATACTCAAAGGGAGAATTTCAGGGGCTTCTAAATGAATACACATACACACACACACACACACACACACACACACACACACACAGCTCTCTACCCCAGAGAGACACGGTCAACTTTGAGTTCTCAGGTAAATGCTATCACTGATCCTAGGAAATGGACAGATACACATAGGACTATGTGCCCAGGAAGTTATATTTTCTGATACATGGGATTAAATAAAATGCTTATTTATTTTATTTACCAATAGGAATGCTATAACATGGTTCATACTCAAAAGGCTTTTGTGATGTTAGTGAAGAGAAGCAGACCAGAGACTGAACAGAGTATTAAAAAAATTAGAAATGGCTTAAAATATTTATACATCATCTTAGATCCCGAGGAAGAGGTAAGCATTATAGACCATAATATTAATTAAGAAGATTTTTGGAACTTTCTTCCTTTTTAATGACAGAATTCTGAATACTATCTTCCAGCAGTGTCTTCTACCTTTTAAAACCCCTGATAAAAGAATCACAACACTTCTCTTGAGGTACTAGTGTCATAGAGTTAATGAACTCCATTATATTCTTAGAGGCTTTTTTAGCCTTTTAAGAATTTCAGTGGTATTTAAGGGCCTAGAGAACCTATAGTTTTCTAAACTTCTACTGTAAAGGAAACCCTTTCTATGCTTCAAGAAAATGAATGCTCCATTAATTGCTTTGATTGTATAAAGTTTGCAGAACTGAGTAGAATTGGAACTTCATGGACAAGTGGATGAGTCAGTTCTGAGTCCCTCCTACTGGTTGTATACAGTTTGTTACCTTTTATCTGGACTGATACCATCATTCATGGGGGAAACAGCCCAGGAAAGTCAATCCCTTGCTTTGCAGAACATCATTGGTCCCACAACTCCCCAAAAGAATAAATATTGGATTTTTGTATATTCATTTATTCATTCATTCATTCCATTTTAATTCTGAAAAGAGATTTTGGAGGTTTGATTTCTCATATGTAACTTGGAAATTCATGATGAAATTTATATTAGGTGCTTTGTGCAATTACATAAAATAATCCCAGAGTCCCAAAGTTGTTATAAAAATGAAATGTTTTACTCTTCTGATTTTTTTTTATTGCTTCTTAAAACTCTTGTGTTCCAGAGCTCCAGCATCATTTGAAACATGAATACAAAGTTGCCATCTTAGATACTTCCTTTTAAGGGCCTATATTTAATGATACAAGTTAAGCAATTAGTATCATAACACAAGTAAAATGAAGGAATTCTGAGAATCCCAATAGATAAGACAAACGGTTTATAATACCATCCTTTGAATAAATATAATTTGCTATACTATTTGCCACAGTTTTGAGATGGAATCACTGAAATAAAAGATGGTGTTAGCCTCTGGCTTTTACTCTTATGACTCATGGAGGAAAAGGTTTTATAAAGCAAAATTGGAAGAAAGAGTCAACTTGTCAGACATTTATGAAATGTTCAACAATGAAAACCATCCAGGACTTCAAGAGAAACCAAAAATCTTTGTAAACTAAGCTTGTAGAGGTGGTAAGCAGAAGAAAAAGAACACATCCTGAATGGCAGGGAATTCTTCAGTTTCATGTCCCTAGGAAATTCTGACCCTGATTTTCTTTTGAGAAAGACTTCCCTTTCTCTACATCATAAGAAGACTCATTAACTTCCCCTTCACATCTAAAAGGATGGCAAATTTTGCATATTTCCAGGACCGAAAGACCATCATGGTAAAATCTTACAAATAAAGACTTTCTTGGATCCTTCCAAATAAATGGATTTAAGATTTTAGTACATGTAAATTTAAATTTTCAAAGTTTTTCCATATTATATTCCCACTTATACTTTTTTAATGTGTATTTCCCCTTGGCCTTATCTACCTTACTTTCCAATAATTTTCTGTGGTTTCTCAAGGCTCAGTAAAAAGCAGTGGACAAGGTACTATATTTGGAGACAAAGACCTGGGTTTGAATCTTGCTGGTTCTTTTTTTAATTATATAAATATTTTATTTTTTCTAATAACATACAATGATAATTTCTACCAATCATTTTTGCAAGGTTTTGAATTTTATAGTTTTTTTCTCTCTCCTCCCCTCCTCTCCCTACTCCTTCGAATGGAACACAATCTGATATGCATAGTTGAGAGAAGAAACAAACTGGTTCTATCTTTTAAAATACTACTATTAATAACCATCCTTTATATAGAGACTTGAATTTTTCAAAGTGCTTTACTTATTTTATTCCTATTAATTCCCTCTCTGCAACCTCCTGGGGGGCTGTTTCCTTATTTGTAAATTGAAGAATTGGGCCAGATTATCTCTAAGGTCCCTTCCTGCTACAAATCTATGATGCTATGATCCTACTTGTCTCTACCATGATGAAATTTCTAGTTCCTGGCCTACCAGTTCTGAGGACTATTATTGTTGCTACTTAGAGTAGTATGGATCTTGCCTAGCATTTCTGGAGCTACTGGAGCATAATTGGGAACTACACTATCCAAATGTATATGCAGTTGTGAGAAATAATTCATTTGGACTCCTACTCTATTCTAATCTGTATTCATCAATTTGATATGATTCTTTAGGTATAGTGATCATAAGTTCTGTATATTAGACTCCAGAGCTGTGAACTGCAGACCAGGTCCATATGGTTGAGGTGACTCAATTACATGGAAAGCCCTTCCAATTTATTTTTGTATTTCCAACCATTCTTTCTTATCCAACATGAGAAAATAACTATCTTGTGATCTCTTAGTCAGTGGAAATATTCTTTATTTCACCCAATCTGTGACCCTGATGGTATACCATTTTGGCTTATTTTGGCTTATATGTCATATGTCAGCTAATGAGATTCTGATCTGGTTTCAGGTCTTATAAATACAAGGCCTTAGAAGAAGGGACAACTCAGATCACAAGGAAGATCTGGGGTCCAGTTCATTAGTGGGGACCATGGATCCTTTAATAAAGTGCTATTGGCTCAGGATTCTGCCTCAGTTTCTTTTATTGTAGCTTGGACAATTTAAAACTTGTACAATTACACTGACTTATTTATGATAGGTTTATTAGTAGCTGAGTACTAGATGATTGTTTATCTCGAGTGTCTATTCACATTTTCTCTTGCCAAAACAGATGGAAGAGATCTGTTTGAGCTGGTGTTGAACTAATAAAACTTAGACACTCAGAGAAAAAGTGACTTCCCATATTCAGTGATTACTATATCATCTACTCTACCCAAGAAGATAAAATATGAATTTATGTGCTGCTAAGGCATGTTAAGTGAAAATGATCATGAGTGTGAAAAATCCATTTATTTAGATTCCACATGTAGTAAATTTATTCTTGCTCATGACCTTGTAAACATGGATCACCACAAACTAAAATTACTAATTCCACACACCATCTTTTCTAATACATAATTCAATCCACTAGAGTTTTGGCTTTCTGGGCAATCATTTCTAGTTAGGCAGATTTCCATTAGCTCCATCTTGTTTAACATTTTGTTTCCTTATTTAGATAAAAGCAAAGATGGCATAATTATACTTATTCTGATAATACCAAACTGAGAACAGATGATACCAAATTGAGAGAGCTAATAAATTGAAAGTCAGAATCATAATCTAGGGCAGAATTTTGGTTAAAATTTGATGAAATTTAACAGTGATAAATAAAAAGTTTTAATTTAAGTACATAAGTAAAACATAGGGGAGGAAATGGCTAGAGAACTATACTATTTTAAAAATTCCTGGCTTTTTTTAATGAACTACAAGCCAAACATAAACCAATACTGTGTGATATGCATGAAGAGGGGCAACTAGGTGGTGCAGTGGATAGAGCACCAGACCTGGAATTAGGAGGACCTGGGTTCAAATCTCACCTCAGACACTTAGTAATTGCCTAGCTGTGTGACCTTAAGTGAGTCACTTAACCCCATTGCCTTAAATAAATAAAAATTAAAAAAGAAAAGAAAATGCATGAAATTCAGACATTGGCTGCTCATCCCATTCTCTTCTACCTTGATCAGACAGCACCTGGAATATTTGTGTTCAGTATTGGGTACCTCAAGGGGCAGCTACATGGCATAGTTGGTAATATACCAACTGGAAGGCTGGAAGTCAGGAAGACTCATCTTTCTGAATTCAGATCTGATCTCAGATACTAGTTTGACCATGGGCAAATCACATCACCTCATTTACCTTAGTTTCCTTATGTGTAACATGATCTGAAGAAGGAAATGGCAAATCAAGCCAGTATCTTTGCCAAGAAAATTGCAATAAGATCACAAAGAGCCACTAGAATAACTCAGCAACAACCATCTCATTTTAGGAAAGATATTGATATATTGGAACATTGGGAAATGACTAGGAAAGTGATGTGCTTTGAATATTTTGGGGGGGAATTTTATTTGGAAAAGAGATTGGGGGACATGATAGCTATTGTCAAATAGTCAAAGAAAGCTTGCTAACTAAGTGGGAGAAATAGGAGAATTGGGTGAAAGCTCTTGAGTACATATAGGTTTGACAATAGGAAAAATTTCCCAATATTTAGAACCATCCCAGAGTACACTGGGTTGGAAATTGGTAGGTGCCTTTACATTAGAGACTCACAAACAAAGCCATGATGACCATTCTATTGCTGGCCATATTGTAGAATAGACCCTCATCAATTCAAGTCAGAATTAATTGGTCTCCCATTTTCCAGGCTTATCTTCTTCATAGTTATCAGGATAATCTTCCTGATGGATAGATTTTATCTTGTCATACCTTTGTTCAAGAAGTTTCCAAGGTTCTGCATTGCTTTGTTTGAGATTTAAAGTCCTTTATAATCTGGCTGTGCAGGTGTGCGCATGCACGCACACAAACACACACACACACACACACACACACACACACACACACACACCCTCCCTCCACAACACTCTGCTGTACAAACATACACCCTGTCTTTTCAGACTTCTGCCCTGAGCTTGATATAACACCCTTTAGCAAAATGTGTGTTCTGAGGAATTTATGATTTTCATATTAATCTATAAGTATTTAGATTTCTTGGAACTTCCCTATTTCCCAGACATTTGAAAGCCAGAAGCAGCTGCAGTAAAAAGAAAGAAATCACATCTTCTGATACTCTGAACAGTCTTTTGCTTATAACTGCTAAGTGAACTGAACTAGGTGTTGCATTCCTGTTCCTGCCTCGCTAACTCTGGTTCTAAATGATCATAAACCTTGTCAATCCTAATGAACATAGAGACTGTTTCCACAGGACCCAAGAATGACTGTATTGTGCCCTAGAAACATGTATGAGTGAGCATACAGTGGTAAAAATTTACTTAAGAACTAAGGATTACTATGTTGGATTCAGTCTTTTTGCCATTTTCATACTTCTGCCACATGTCATAAGTCCCCCTTCTCAGGAGTTTGGCATGCATACCTGTTTTCCTCACTCTAGAATTAAACTTCTGTTTGATTCCTGACTCTCCCTTCTCTGGTCTTCTATGTTCAGCTCTGGCCAGTGGCAGGTGAGAGAGTCATTCTGGATTGACAAATGTCATTCCCTCAATCATTTTAAATTCTTTGGGCCACAGGACTTTACAAAGAAGGGCAGAAACAGTCCCTGGCATCAAGGAACTCATAGTCTAAAGGGAGAGCCAAGTAAAGGACTCCATATACAAACACACATGCACACAAATCTATCTATCTATATATAGACATATCCATATATATATATGTGCATATGTGTATTTATGTATATAAGTATTCATACATACATTTTACACAATGCAGTTATATACATATGGTGTGTCAGCTATTAAACCATAAAACTTCACTAAGTCTTTTGGGATACTCTGATAAATACACATATGTGTTTAATGGAGGATGAGGAGATAGGATGAAGGGGAAGCAAAAGGTGAAGGGGAGAGGGGGGAGGCAAGGAGAGAAAAAGAATAGGGGAAAAAGTCAATGGAATGGAATCCTAGAATAAAGGCACTAATGAGAGGTGAGGAAAGTCTAATATCTAAGCAAAAAAAGTCCCATGGCACTTTTTGGACATCTGGGTAGAGCAAGGGATAGAGCACCAGGCCTGGAATCAGAAAGATCTGAGTTCAAATCTGCCATCAGACAGTTTCTAGTTGTGTGATTGCAGAAAAGTCACTTTAAAAAAAACACACCTCTGTTTGTCTGTTTTCTTACCTTTAAAATGAGGATAATAATGGCACCACTTTCCACAGTTGTCATAAATCTCAAATAATATAGTATTTGTAAAGTGCTTAGCATAGTACCTCACTATATTAAGCACTATAGAAATGTTAGTGGTCACTATGATTTGCAGTCTTCCTGAAATAAGCTCATTTGATCTTTACAATCACCCTAAGTATTCCTCCTTCTGAGATGATTTTTTTTTTTTAGTTTTTGCAAGGCAATGGGGTTAAGTGGCTTGCCCAAGGCCACACAGCTATTATTAAGTGTCTGAGGTCGGATTTGAACTCAGGTACTCCTGACTCCAGGGCTGGTGCTCTAGCTACTGCACCACCTAGCAGCCCCTGAGATGATCTTTTTTTTCCCAATTAACTTCAAATAGATTTTAATGAAAATATATATATTGAGAATATATAAATTGTTTGCAATTATTTTTTTATTTATTTTTTATTCTCATTTTGTACAAATGTTTTCTTTACATTAATAAAATATTCTTGTTTACAAGTAAACAAAATACCCCTCCTCCTCCCCATGAATATAGATAGACTTGTTTAGGCCAAAAAAGTAAAGGGGAGAGGAAAAAAATTAAAATAAAAAATAATAGTACTAATTGTAGCTATGGCCAGGTGGCGCAATGGACGAAGCACCAGCCCTGGAGCCACGAGCACCGAGTCCACATCCAGCCTCGTAAACCCAACAATCACCCAGCTGTGTGACATGCAAGCTCCCCGATCCCCACTGCCCTGCAAAAACCAAAAAAGAAAAAAGAAAAAAAAGACCCAAAATAAAATAAAATAGTAATAATAGTAGGGGTGGCTGGGTGACAGACAGAGCATTGGCCCTTGGGCCAGGAGCACCTGGGTCCAAATCTGGCCCCAGACACCCAAAGATCACCTCGCTATGTGGCCCCAGGCAGGCCACCCAGCCCCACTTGCCCTGCACCCTCCCCCAAATAATCATAACAAAAAATGTGCTTGAGTCTTTGTTCCAACACCAACAACTCTGTCATGGGTGGATCTCATTATTTATGATAAGTCCATCACAAAGGTTACTTCCATATTTTTCCAATGTTGCCATTGCTGATCGCAACTCCCTCCTTTCTTATTTCTCCACTACCATGTACTCTATTTTCTCTCTCCTTTCACTATGACTCTGCTGTAGGGTAGCTGAGTGGAGCAGCAGACAGATCCCTGGTCCCGGGGCCAAGAAGCCCTGAGCCCCCATACCACCCCTTAGGCCCAGAATCCACCTGGCCCTGTGGTCCTGGGCAGGCCTTCCATTCCCAGCCCCTTGCAAGAAGTAAGAAAGAAAACATGTTATATCTGGCCACTCTCCCCCCATGGTCCATCCTCTCCTCCTTTATTCACATCCTCACCCCTTCCCCCTGCTCCCCCCTCCTTCTTACTCCAGATGTCTATACCCCATTCAGTGTATTTGCTGTTTCCTCTCCTAGCCATCTCTGATGAGAGCAAAGTTTCCCTCATTCCCCCTTGCCTCCCCCCTTCCATATCATTGCAATAGCTCATTGTAATAAAAAAAAAAATCTTATGTGAAATATCTTGGACTATTCCCCCCTCTCCTTTTTCTTTCTCCCATTCCATTTCCCTTTTTTTCTATTGACTCCATTTTTACACCATATTTTATCTTCGAATTCAGCTTTCTCCTGTGCTTCAACTATAAAAGCTCTCTCTACCTACGCTATTAACTGAGAAGGTTCATATGAGTATTATCAGTGTCATTTTTCTATGCAGGAATACATGCAGTTCATCCTCATTAAGTCGCTCATATTTCCCCCCTCTCCTCCAATCTCTATGCTTCACCTGGGTCCTGTATCTGAAGATCAAACCTTCTGTTCAGCTCTGGCCATTCCAAAAGGAACCTTTGAAATTCCCCTGGTTCACTGAAAGTCCATTTTTTTCCCTGGAAGAGGACATTCAGCCTTGCTGGGTAGTTCATTCTTGGCTGCATTCTAAGCTCTTTTGCCTTCCGGTATATTGTATTCCAAGCCCTAGAGCTTCCAGTGTAGCTGCTGCTAAGTCCTGTGTGATCCTGATTGCAGCTTCATGATATTTGAATTGTGTCCTTCTGGATGCTTGTAATATTTTCTCTTTGACTTGGGAGTTCTGGAACTTGGCTATAATATTCCTAGGGGTTGGTTTTTTGGGATCTCTTTCTCTGGGGGATCGGTGGATTGTCTCCATTTCTATTTTGCCCTCTGCTTCTAGAATATCAGGGCAATTTTCCTGTAGTAATTCTTTGAAAATGATGTCAAGGCTCTTTTCCTGATCATGACTTTCAGGTATTCCAATAATTTTTAAATTATCTTTCCTAAGTCTGTTTTCCATATCAGTTGTTTTTTCAATGAGATATTTCACATTTTCTTCTAATTTTTCATTTTTTGTTTTGAAGTATTGATTCCTGATTTCTGTTAAATTCATCAATCTCCCTGAATTCTATTCTTTGTCTGAAGGATTTGTTCACCTCAGAGAGTTTTCTTATCTCTTTTTCCATCTGGCCAATTTTGCTTTTTAAAGCATTCTTCTCCTCAATAACTTTTTGAACTGTTCTATCCATTTTACCTAAGCTGGTTTTTAGCATGCTATTTTCTTCAGCATTTTTTTGGATTTCCTTGACTAAGCTGCTGACTTCATTTTCATGTTTTTCCTGCATCTCTCTCCTTTCTTTTCCCAGTTTTTCTTCTAACTCCCTCATTTGATTTTCAAAGTCTTTTTTGAGCTCTATCATAGCCTGAGCCCAATTTCTGTTTTTCTTGGAGTCTTTAGATGCAGGAGCTTGTGCTTCCTCATCTTCAGACTGAGTATTTTGGTCCTTCTTGGGCTCATTTGCAAAATATTTCTCAATAGTCTTCTTTTTGTTTCTCTGCTTGCTCATTTTCCAAGCCTGGGCCTGGTTTGGGGTGTTTCTTGAGCTTTTGGGACACTCCCACAAGGGTCTCAGTGTGTGAGGTTCTGTCCTCCCTCCTGGTCTGTGAATGACCATAAATGCCCCCCTCTGCCAAGGGGCTGATGTGTGTCTGTGGGGGGGCTGCTGTTCTATTGGGGGGGGCCTAGACTGTGGTCAGGATCTGAATGTGGTCAGAGCCCCAGAGTCCAGTTTCAGGGGCAGAGGACAGAGCTCTGCAGTCTCTCTTCACTCCCCTCCCTCAGCTCAATGGGCTCATGCCCTGGGGGCTCCCGCTTACTTGCTCCGCCTGCTTGTTTCCTGGATCAGGTCTGGGGAAAGAGGATGCTGCTTGCTGTGTGCCCTGAGGGCTGGGCTCCACGTGCTTGCTCTGGCAGAGGTCCCCCGCTGTTCCCCCACTTTGTGCCCGGTGCTCCTTGGGGTGCAGCTCAGGAGACTCCCCTGCTGCTGTGAGCTGAGACCCCCAGCACCCTGGGGCTGCCTCCTGGAGGCTGAGGTTCTTTGGCTCTGGTGGGCCACCCCTCTGGCGGCCACCTCTCTGACCCCAGGGAGCAGAGCCTTTCTGCTCTTTTCCAGGTTACCTTGAGTAGGAGAACTGCCTCACTGGGTCCCTTTGTGGGTTTTGTCTCTCAAAAGTTTAGTTAGAGTCCTTAGCTGATGAATTTTATCAGAGAGCACCTAAGACTCCATCCCTTCTTGTCGCCATCTTGGCTCCGCCCCCCCATGAACTTTTTTAAAAATAAATTTTAAGTTTCAAATTCTCTCCTTCCCTTTAGCACTCCCCCACTTTTTGAGAAGGCTAGCAATATATCAATAATACATGTGAAACCATGCAAAATATTTCCATTTTAGCCATGTTGCAAAAAAAGAACCAAGAATAAAAAAGAAAGTTTATTTATAATTCAGTTTGTACTCAGAGTTTATCAGTTCTCTATCCAAGAGGTGAATAATATTTTTCATTGTAAATCCTTTGGAATTATCTTGTATCATTGTCTCAAACAGAGTAGCTAAATCTTTCAGTTGGTCATCATTACAATATTGTTGTTCCTGTGTAGAATGTTCTTCTAATTCTGGTCATTTCACTTTGCATCATTCATGAGTTTTCCCAGGTTTTTCTAAAACCATTCTGCATATAATTTCTTATAGCACAATAGTATTCCATCACAATCATATACCACAACTAGTTCGACCATTGATGGTCAATACCTCCACTTCTAATTCTAATGATATTCTTTAAGGTCACATTCAGGCCTCAGTTCTTCACTGAAACTTTCCTAGGATGTTTTAGCAAATGTTGGCTTTTTCATTCTTTAATTTCTGATTGCACAATATTATATTGTACATTTGTTATAGACTGTCTTATTGTCAAATTATTTCTTAATGTCAGAGGCTTTAGAACAGGACTGAAATTAAGGAATTAGCTGGTTCAATCATTTTAACAGATGAGAGAACAGACATAGAAGTCACACAACTAGTTAGTAATGTTCTGGTCCTGAGTTTAAAAGCTAATAAGAGCTTTTTCTTGCAAGGAAGCTGAACTTATGATGTTTCAATTCTATCAGTCACAGACATGTTACCATTTTCTGATGAAAATATTGTTATGTTTGGGGGAAAAGTAGTAAAAGGTCCACTTAACTCTGAGTATTGTTATAAAAATCTGATTCTTTGTCATTACCTTTTCTTAAAACTTCATATGAACAAAAAAAATAAAATTTGACTCTTGCCCTAAACCTTAAAAGATGCAAATGACAAATACTGCTCACAGAACTTTTGAGCAAAGTATTATTGAAGCTCTACATTTCTTTTTTACATTTTAATTACCTTTTATTTTCATTTCACCTTTTTCTTCCGAATATATTCTTTTCTCTTCTCTAGTTAGTAGGCTGCCATTTATAATGAAAAATTTTTCAAAGGAAGAGGAAAAATATTTAACTAAATCATTCAACCATCAAGAGAGTCTATAGACTATTCTATATTCATGGGCCCTGCTCTCTACATAGAAGTGAGGAAGGCATATTTTTTATTTTCTTTCTAGTTCCAAATTTGGTCATCTTAGTTACATCCTCACTTTCTGTTCTTTCTCTCGTAATGGTTTAGTTTCTCTGAGTTTGCTTACTTCACTGCCTCAGTTCATGTCCAACTCATGCTTCTCTGAATCCTTCATGTGAGGAATGTGGGGGGTGTTTGGGTTCCAAAAGAATGTGAAGGGAGAATTGTTAGTTTACATTACAAAGACTGGGGTCTGCCTGTATTGTTGCCTATGGGCAGGTGTGTGAGCTAAGAGAAAAGATTTAGCCTCAACAGATCAAAAAACCTGATATTAGGCCAGGTCTGCCCTACTTGATCTAAATTAACCTAGGGTCTGCCCTCATTCTCCTCACCTGTTCTTGCTCAGTAGTATAATAAGGTGAGGGGGGGGACTTTTAGGGGCAAATTATATCAATCAGAATGCAAATATCTCTTTTGCAGTTTTGTTGTTTGTTAGAAACTGTCTATAGGGAATCTCCTGTGTGGAAACAAACTCCTTTCCACTTAGATCTGCATCTTCTCAGCTACTTAGGATCTCAGAGAGTTTCCTGAGAAGATTAAAAAAAGGTGACTTTCTCAGGGTTGCACATTCAGTATGTGTTTGTTACTGTTGTTCAATTTTTTTTTTCAGTTCTGTCTGACCTTCTGTGGGGTTTTCTAGGCAAAGAAAGTAAAGCGGTTTGCCATTTTCTTCTCCAGTTCATTTTACAGATAAGGAAACTGAGGTAAATGGGTGAAGTGACTTGCCTATATAGTAAGGGTCCAAGGTCAAATTTGAGTCTGATTTCAGGTCCAATACTCTACACACCATGGGACCACCTAGCAGCCCCAGTTCATTAATTTATTAACGATCTATTAAGACTTCTACCTTCTAGGGAATCCACTGAAGGTATTGAGATAAGACACAAAAGATCCATTGGAAATCTCTTGTCCGTTACACATATGTGTACGCACAGGTAGACATATGTCACCGATTGTAAAAGATGGGATGGGATCTTTATACCTGCATGCATGTACACACATACATATGCACACATGTACACACACACACACACATATATATATATATTTCCAATTTTAAAAGATGGGATGAGGGGCAGCTAGGTGGTGCAATGGATAGAGCACCGGCCCTGGAGCCAGGAGGTCCTGCGTGCAAATCCAGCCTCAGACACTTAATAATTACCCAGCTGTATCACTTAACCCAACTGCCTAGCATAAAGAAAAAAGAAAACAACACAACAAAATAAAAAGACGGGACGGGATCGACACACACATAGACACACACACCCATATCCCCTTATATGCGTATATATTTTCCATTCAAAAAGGCGGGATGGCTTTTCAGGTACGTGGGAGAACGGAGGAGGTTGGATGTAGAGAAGAGTAGGGAGAAAGGGGAAGAAAGAGGATGAGAGAGGAAGGAGAGAGGGAGGAAAGAGGAAAGGGAGAGAGAGAAGAGGGCGGGGAGAAAAGACAAAGAAAGATGGGAGAGAAGAGAGGTGGGAGAGAGAGGCGGATCTGGAGAAACAGGCGGAAAGTGGGGAGCGGTCCCCCAGGCCCAGCTTGGGGCGGGGTCCGCCTTGGCGCGCGCTCCTCCCCCGCCCCCCGCCCCCTCCGCGGGGCTGGGCCCCCAAGTCCGAGGTTTCACTTTCGCCTGGGCCTCCCGCGCTCCGGCTGGGCTCCCGGGTCTGCCCCACTCTGCGTCCGCAGCCCCCCGCCATGGCCACGCTCAGGGAGCGGGTGGTGGACACGCTGGGCCGGCTGGACTCGGAGGAGCACAGCCGGCTGGGGCTCTACCTGAGGCACTCGGAGGAGGGGCCCCCAATCACGGTGCACGACCTGGAGCGGGTCTCCACGCCCTCCGAGCTGGCCGATCTGCTGCTCAAGCGGTACAGCCGGACCGGGACCCCCAAGGTCTTAGTCCGGGTGCTCCAGCAGGTGAAGCGGATGGACCTGGCGGAGGAGTGGGGTGAGAAGCGCTGCCCCGGGGGGCGGGGGGTCCCTTCCCTAGCCCTGATCCCCGCCTAGCCCCCTGTGCCCACCCCTCCCGGCATCTTCCCCGCCGTGAGCCCCACTGGATCGCCGGCACCCAGGGGACTGCGCCCCGATACCCCAGCGCCGCTTTACAGATGGACGGACCGAGCCTTGCAAGTGAGCTGACTGGCCCAGTTACGGTCAAGGGGCCAGGACCAGCAGGCCGCCTCAGTTCGCGCTGCTGGTGAGAGTCAGGTGCAGGTTTGGAATTCAGAGCTTTACATCCTCCCCCCCTCCCCGCCCCCCATCACCTCGCTACCTGCCTCCCCTAGGTGGGAAAGATGGGGGCCTACATAGGCACGTGGAGCATCGCTCCAAAAGTCCAGAGGTACAGGAAGCCAGATGAGGAAACTGAGGCTTCACTTGGGTCACAAAAGATAGACCCACAGCAGAAGAGGGGCAGGAGGGAAGGCGTCTCAGTTTGAGGGAACAGTATGAGCGAGAGCCAGGAGGATTTGCAGTCCGAAGTGCAGATCAGAACCCAAGCCAGGGAGTCCCCAGATGAGACTGGAGAGGAGCCAGATTGGGGAAGCCCATTGCAGCTCCAAATTCAGACTGGAGCTGGTGGACTCCCTGTTTTTGAGAGTCTGTGCCTTTAAGAGTTTCCACCCCACCTGGAGGGAAACAGCTGTGTTTACCCACGTGTTGCAGCCTCTCTGGGCATGCTCCCTTAGGTCTCTGGAACCTGCTTCAGGGACCTGTCTTTAGTCCCAGCTGGATGAAGGAAGTCAGAGAAACCTGGAACCCTTATTCTGTGGCTCATATATTCAAAGCACTTCCCAGTTTACAAAGGGCTTTTCTCACCACCACTCTGAGAATTCACAAATTATCCTTGCTGTTTGACAAAGAGGACCCAAGGGGTCAATTCATTAGCTCAGGGTCCATGAGAAGTAGCAGAGGTGGCTCCTGTGATGGAGACTTCTAACACTTCAAACCAGTACTTGATTTATTGTTTACTGGTGGGCTGGCATTGGGAAAGGGATGGAGAAAATATTAGTAATGTAGGGTGTCACTTAAATGTCTACCCAGGTTGTAACCATCCCCCCTCTGTACATCCACACACACACCCCAAGTTTGTGGCTGTAAAATAGATTTCCCAGCATGACACTTCAACTCAGGTCTATTCATTCCAAATAAGGCCTTTCCACATCGGATTTTAAACTTGCTCAGGTTTGAGATGCAACTGTAAAAGGAGGCTTTATCAACCCAACTTTATCAGAACACATAGGGAAGAAGAGCCAATACTTGTTCTGCTTGGTTCCACAGAACAAAAGAAGGATGTTGGAATGCAAGTCACCAAAAAGTCAATTTAGACTAAATGTAACAGGAAATTTCTCATTAGTAAGTGAAATTAGGCTTTTAAATAATATTAGGAAACCAACTAGGATTACATCGTGGGAATCAAAAACATTTCGCTGAGAACCATATTTTCCCATTCACCACCTTTTCTCCATATGACTTGACATTCTCTTCACAGTGGAGGGGATGAGCCATGGAGATCCTAGTTAACTCTGTAGCAATAAACATGTTCCATTTTGAAGAACTTGAAGCAGGATCTGTCATAGAAGCAGAGAGACTTATTGGGGGAGCACAGTCCAAATGTGTTTAAATCTTCCAGTTCCCCTCCTCATCTCCCACAACCCAAACAGCCTAGGATTTAAAAATCAATAAATAACCATTTTTTAAGCAACTGCTGTCTGGTAGACTCTGTGCTAGAAGCCGAGAGGACAAAGACAAGAGTGGAATAGTTCGTGCTCTCAAGGAGCTTCCATTCTGATGAGGGAGACATGCCTACATAGAAGTTTATGTAAAAAATACTATCAGAATCCATACACAGTCTTTTGGGGAGTAGGGTGGCTGCAGCTGCAGAAATCAGGAAAGGTCTTGAGTGAAAATGGACTGATGAACTGAATCTAGAAGGAGACTCAGGATGGTAAGAGGCAGAAATGAGGAGAGAGATGTGTCAGGTCTGTAAGACAGTCAGTATCAAGGCAGAGAGGTGAGAACTAGAAAGTTATGTATGAGAAACTAGGAAAGTGAATTTAGCTGGATTGGAGAGAGCTTGAAGGGAAATATTGTGTGATAGGCCTGTGAAGAGAAATTGATTCCAGAAGGTAAAGAGCTTTAAATAATGTGATCTTATACTTGATCCTAAAGGTACTTAAGGCACATTATTCTTGCTGCAATGATCTGGAGTGGAAAGGTGCTTAAGGGAGGGGAGTTTGATAAGGAGATTGTAGTAATAGGTCAAAGGAGAGGCTAAGCTAAACGAGGCTAAACTAAAAGGGGTCATGTAGAAGAGATGTCATGAAGATAAAAATGATAACATTTGACAACAGATTGGATTGAAGGAGTGAGAATCATGCCAAAGTTAGAGAGTGAATGGAAGGATGATGATACCCTCACTATAATTAAGAAAATTTGAGTATTTTAGGAGAAAAGATAAGGTGTTATGTTTTGGACATGACTCTTATAAGATATCTAGGGTTCATCCAGTTCAGAAACAATGATACAGGACTGGAGGTGAGGAGAGAGGCTAGGGCCAAATATATGTATATTTGTGTGTGTATATATATATATATACAATATATACACTATATAGTATATACATATATTTGTATATATAATATATATATATTTGTATATATATATATATATATATATATATATATATATATATATATATATACAGAAGTGGGAGTCATCTGCAACTCGACCATGATTCAATCCATGGAGGCTAATGAAGTTACCAAGTCACCAAAGCTCCACCTATAAGGGAACATAAATATAGATGATGGACAAAGGATGCTAAGAAAGAACTGTCAGGAAAAAAGGAAAAACATGAAAATAGGTGTTGGCACAGTAGATGGAGCCCTGAGTTCAAATCCAGACTCAGAACTGATATAATCCTGGAAAGTCACTTAGCCTTTTTATCTAGTTTTTATCAACTAAAAAATGGGGAAAAATAAACCTCCCTTGCAGGTTTCCTGTGATGACCCAATGAGATGATCATTGTAAAAAGAGCCTGGTATACAGTAGGCACTATATAAATACTTATTGCTGTTCTCTAGTATCACAAAGTATCATTGAGAGAATATCTAGGAGGAGAAAGGGGGGTTATTTGGTGTCAAATGTTGCAGAGGAGGGAAGAAAGATGAGGAAAGGTAAAAGGTCATTTGGTTTGGCAATGGAGAAGCCACTGGTAAATCTACAGGGACCGGTTTATGTGGAGTGATGAGGCCCAAAGCCAGACTGGGTTGAAGTATGAGTGAGAGGAGGGACTGTCAAGGTGATCATTGAAGACAGCTTACTCTAGGAGTTTGGCTGAAATGAGGAGAGAACTAGAAAGCAATAGCTAGCAGGAAAGGTAAAAGCTTGCTGAAGGTAGGAAAGACCTGGGTCTATTGATAGGCTGTAGGGAAGGAATCCATGGATAAGGGAGAGATTGGGAAACAGAGAATGAGGAAACATGATTGTAGGAAGACCATGAGAGGGAATGGAGTTAAGGAAATGTGTGAGTCATAGAGAAAGAATATGTGGTAAAGCAATAAACAAGTAATACTGCTTTTCTTTTCTTTTCTTTTTTTTTTTTTGGTCCATTTTTCCTGAAAAATAGAAAGGTATTCAAGGATGAATTTGAAGAGACCTTATGAAAATGATGGCCCTGGACTGGTAAATTCTTATGTTTTTATCTAAGCCTGACAAATGCAAGCTTCTAACAACTGCCTGGCTTCTCATTTAGGCAATTGAACTGACCACCTAACCTAGCTATAAAAGAGGAGAATTCTAAGTTATTTCACTCCACCATTCCACAAACTATTGGTTGTCTATTCCCTGTAGAATAAAATATACACTTCTCTGTTTGGCATTTAAAACCCTTTGAAATCTACCTTCAACTTCACTTTTCAAACTGATTTCCTATTGCACCCCTTCATCCATCCTCTAGTGAAGTCATATTGGATAGTTTTATTTTCCCCATAAACAGCTTCCTGTCAGATTGGCTACCAGCCCTGGAGGGCTGTCCCTTTTTACCTGCCTTTCCTGGGAGCCCTGGGTTCAGTAGCTGCCTCCTCTTCTCTGAATCCCCTCTTCACCCCAACTGTTCCAGCTCTCTCAATTGAATATGAACTGCATGGGTAGCAAAGATCATGCCTTCATCTTTGCACTTACAGTGTCCAGCACAATGACTAAAGTATAACAAAACTTTAGCAAATGCTTCTTGAATTCAATGATCTCATTAGTTACTTAAACTTGTTGAGGGAAGAAAAACAGTAATTATTCCCACTCCTACTGCAGGCAGTCTAGACAGAAGATTGGCCCTAAAGAAGGGCCTTAGGAAGACCTGAGTTCAGATCTATCCTTAGATACTTACTAGCTATATATCCCAAGGCCATCCAGTCTCTGTGCCTCAGCTTCCTCTTCTGTAAAATGAAGATAAGAACACCTACCTTCCTGAGTTGTGATGATTAAATAAAATAATCTCTTTAAGCATGGTGTAAATCTCACAAGGCTTTACAAAGATTAGATATTAACTTGCCTGTTACCCCCTTTGTTTTAGATGTCATATACTTTGTTTTTAGATATTAGACATTTTGTTATCTCTCCCATCAGGAAACTCGGTGGGCATATCTCACTAGAAAAGGGGAAGGAGTAGTGAGTCCCTGCTACATTCTAGAAAGAGGGAAGACTTAGTGGAGGAAAAAAGGGAAGAGGGGGTGGGAGCCAAGGCATAGCATCTCTAAGGATTCTGTACTCCTTAGGCTCAGTTGCCCAGATCATCCTAGAGGCAACCCCAGCTACTAAAATGTATCCCTGTCCCTAAGAGGCCAAGACAAGGTATTAATCCAGCTCATTTTTTAGGACAACCAGCATCCAGCCCCTAGAAACTAACCAAAGGGATCTTCTTTGTCCTTTTAGCAAAGGGCCTAGTGAGGAAGGGTCTCTCCTACTTACTACCCCCTCCCCAAAACTAAAATGTTAAGGAATGCCAGAACCGTTGTCTCTTCCCACTGCACCTATTTCTATATCCCCTACTTTTGAAGGTGGGAACCTGTGGACTGACTTATGGGAGCAGGATAGAAAAAGATCCCATCTATCCAGAGACAGAAGTGGCATATTCTTATTAGAATCATTAGTACCATAATTGAGGATTTGGGATGAATTTCAGAACTACAAACTTTATCTAATCCAATGACATTTACCTGATTTGTAGAAAGGATGAGAAGTATCCAGCATCTAGGGAGTTTATGACCCCATCACAAGCTCCTGCATCCCAAGAGAGACTCAAATCAGATGCTAATTGGAGGTGCAGTTCAGGTAGTAACTTATTCCAGTTTGGTTAGAATGCGCCTGCTTTACTGGTTCTCTCTATTTCAGAATGAATGATTTGTATTGTTAGACTTAATCTGAAAGAGAGAATTTCAGGGTCTCATAAATGAAATGAAACCTTTTGCTGATGTCCTTTATGAGTTTGGCTTTAAAAATCACCATTAAATTACATATGTGTTGTTGATCTTCAGTTTGTCCTAATAAGTGACACCAGAGTCTGACCTCCAGAAAGAGCACAACAGAATTAGGTTAACATACAGTTTTATTAATATTTCTCTAAGTTTGCTGATTTATGCAGTTGTGTGGGTAGTAGGGGCTCGACTAAAAAAACCAGAGCCCTAAAATGGGAGTCTAGGAAGGGGGTTTTCAGATGATTTGACTATCAGAAGGTGAGCCCTAGAAATCTACTTCTGATTTTGTTCATCAAGGAAGAGAGGGCCTTCCACTTAGGTTGGGACAGAGAAGTACATATCAGATATTCCATTAAAAGAAGTGCCTTTTCAATTATACTAAGGACCTCCAACAAAGCAAAGAGAGTCCTCCCTCTCCAAGATATCCACATACCCACTGACCCTTGATACAATGGGATTTGTTATTAAGGGTTAACATTACACACACATAAATACACACGCACACAACATACAGCATATATATCTCTACCTCAAAAAGAGGTCAGTTTTAAATTCTTAGATAAACCCTGCCACTGACCCCAGGAGGTAGACAGATAGTACATGGGCCTATATGTTCAACATGTTAGGTTTTCTGATACATGAGATTTAATTGTGTTTATTAATTTTACTTACCAACAGGAATGCTACAACATGGACCAAACTCGTAAGGCTTTTGTGATGTGTGTGAAGACAGGCAGACCAGGGGCTGATCAGGATATTAAAAACATAAGAAACTGGCTTGGGGCCTGTGACTTTGACTCTATGTCATGCATAGATCCTGATGAAAAGGTAAGCATTAAGCAGCAACTTTGGGAACTGACTTTAAGAGTCTTCTTTTCTAATGAGGGAATCCTGAATCCTCTCTGACCAACAATGTTTTCTTCTGATAAAAGCATCACAGCATTTCTATTGAGGGATGATGTCAAGATGTTAATGAATTCCATTACATTCTTGGGGTCTCTTTTAGCCTTTGAAATATTTTAGTTTTATTTAAGGACCTATTGTTTTCCTAATTTCTGTTGTAAAGGTAAACTTTTCTATGTTTCAAGAAAATGAATTAATTGCTTTGGTTCTCCAAGGTTTTCAGAAATAGGTAGAATTTGTGATTCGTGGTCAGGCAGATGGATCACTTCCTACTGGTTTTCTCTAATTTTGTTCCCCTTTATCCTGACTGACAAATGGAATTTGATTCCCATTGCCCTTGAGGCCAACACTGGTCCCACAATTCCAAACAATAATTAATATTGAATTTTGGTACATTCATTCTATTTTATTTTTATAAATAGATTTTAGAGGTTGGATTTCCCATATGGAACTTGAAAATTCATGATGAAATTTATGTTAGGTGTTATATGGAGTCATATAAAATAATCCCAGAGTCCCAGAGTTGTCTTGAAATGTTTTAATTTTCTGATTTTCTCTTCTTTTTTTTTTACCCTCCTATTTTCCTGAGTTCTAGTTTTCTCTAGAAAATTGCCTATAAAGATTATGATGCCATGTTAGATAATCACTTTCCTTTAAGGTTCTATATTTTATGTTAGACAATATGGAATCCATGTCACAACCAGGGCAAATTGAGGAAATTCTGATTACTACTATAGACAATAAATATGGTAAATCTACCCTTTGAAAAATACATTTTGCAATACTATTTGCCACAGGAGTTAATGGAAAAATTAAAAGAGTTTCGTGATGGAATCAATGGAATAAAAGATGATATCAGCTGCTGCCTTGTTGCTCTTATGGCCCATGGAGGCAAGGGCTTTATAAAAACAAAATTTAATGAAAAAGTCAACTTGTCAGACATTTATGAAATGTTCAACAATGTAAACTGTCCAGCGCTTCAAGAGAAACCCAAAATCTTCTTAATCCAGGCTTGTAGAGGAGGTAAGGAGAAAGAACCTATCCTGATTGGCAAGACTTCTTACACTTCATTGTAAGCATTTTCTTCTTGTCCCAAGACAGTTCTGACCCTGATTTTCTTTTGTGAAAGACTTTTACTTTTTCTGCTGCCAGTCCTCACAATATAATAAGAAATACTCATTGGCTGCCCCTTCTCACCTGTAAAGATGTCAAATATTTTACATTTTTAGATTCAAAGTACCATCATGTTAAGAGCCTACAAGTTAGGTCCTTTTAAGTTAATGGATTCAAGATCAAAACCTCTAAGATTTTACTCTTTTTCTACTATGATATTCCCCCTTCTACTATTTTATGGATGTTCCTCTGTGGTCCTATCTACCTTACTCACTTTGAAATAATTTTCTGTGGTTTCTCAGGGCCCAGTGAAATGCAATGGAAAAGGTACTGTATTTGGAGGCAGAGGACCTGGGTTTGAATTCTGGTTCTGTCACATAAAATACTACTAATAATAACTGGCATTTTTAGAGAGTCTTGAATTTTGCTGTGGGCTTTACTTACATTATTCATGCTAACTCCCTCCATGACTTTGGGCCAGTCATATAATCTCTCTGGGTATCAGGTTCCTTGTATGTAAAATGAGGACTTGAGCAGCATTATCTCTGAGGTCCCTTTCAGCTATAACTCTATGATGCTATGATTCTACTAGCCTTTAACATGATGAGATGTCTAGTCCCTAGTTTACCAATTCTGAGGAATGTTACTGTTCAGATGTGTGCCTTTTGCTCCTTAGACTTGAATCTGGTTTGCTTAGCTTTTCTAAAGCTATAGGGGGTATGATTGTGAATTACCCTCTCTGGTGTATATGCAATGATAAGTGTTTGTTTATATTGGCTTCAGTTGTCATTAGAAGCAGAGTATGGATGATTATCTCACTAGTCAAGTTACATCTTCTGTCACCAAAACAGATCGAAGAGATGGAGGTGTTGTTCAAACTGATGATGAGCCAATGGAACTGGACTATTCTGAGAAAACTCGACTTCCCACATTCAGTGATTACTTTATCATTTATCCCACCCAAGAAGGTAAGGCAATGAATTCATGTGCTGTTTGGGCATATTAAGCGAAAGTACTCATGATTGTTAAAAATCTACTTGTTGTTATTAATGTCTCACATTTGTATTAAAGTTATTTTCTTGCTTCTAAATTTGTGTGTTATTTTATAACACTTTAGAAATAAAGCTGTATTTCTATTTCCCTGATAGATCATGTTGCTTTACGTGACCCAGACAAAGGTTCTGTGATGATACAAGCAATAGTTGAAGTCTTTCAGCAATATGGAAAGAAGTGGCATATTGTGGACTTTTTTACTCAAGTGAGTAATCAATAAATGGATTCATGTTCCATATTAGGCTATTTTCCCTCCACTAATTAATAAGCATTGATTTAATTCTATCAGCACGTTCCTTGGAAGTCCCTAAGTAGGATTTGTGTATGTCTGTATGTATGTGGGGTGGAGTAGCTATACTCTTACCTGTCTTCCTCTTCCTGAGATGATGCCTTCTTTCTCTGAACTCTTTTCTCATGATGTTTCACTTCCCCATTTGATTTTAACTTTCTCTTAGCTATTCGTGTAATTAGTAAGCAAGAGACTGAGGTGTTTATTAAATTGTCATTATAAACTCTTTCACTGTTTCTTCTCTCATTAGCTTTAGTTATTGTCTATGAATGATAATGCATCAGCCTGGAAACAGGAACAACACCTCAGCTCCCAGTCTTTTGACTGAATGAAAGGAAATCAGTTTTAAGTTTATGACAAATATCATCATCATCATCATCATCATCATCATCATGTTGATAATACTTTCCATTATTATTTTGTTCTTATGGAAAATTGTCCCAGGCAACTTTAGAAAACCCTCCCATGCTTCAAATCACACACATAAACATGCACACACACACACACACACGCACACACACACACACAACCATGCACACAGGCACATATAGTCCCAATTTTGGGAAAACTATCCTACTCTCTGATTCTACAGACTCACATCCTATCTTTAATGCCTGCAAGGTTCTCTTTACTTATCTCTGCCTCTTACATTCTCTAGCTCTTCTACTAACTCTGGGTTATTTCTCTATATAGGGTTTTTGCCTAATCTACTAGATTCTTGCAATTCTGCCTTAATCTATTCTCTCCTCTGTTATTTTGTCTTTATTTTGCAAATACTCTATACTTTTCTGCATATTGAATCTAACCTTAGAAAGGTAACCTCTTAAGGGCAGGCACTGTTTCTTTTTGGTCTGTTTTTCCTTTCCTAGAATGTTGCTTAGTAAATACCAAATGCTTAATAAATTGTTTAATAATCAATAAACATTTATTAGTCACTTACCAGATGCCAGACACCTGGCTAATCTTTGTGAATAAAAAAGAGGCAAAAGTCAACCCTGCCCTTTAGAAACTCAACTAATTTTTGAACTGAATTCTACTCATTCCTGGGTATAATTTTGCTTTGTATTTTGTAGGTGAACAACAGCGTTGTGCACACAGACTTTTATATAAAAAAGAATCCCATAAAAGTAGTGCTGGTCATGGAGTCCTCTCTCACTAAAGCTATCTACTTTTGACACTGGGAGAAGAAGGTGGAGGTGGAGGATTTGTTCATGAATTTACATTCTGCTTCACACTATATAACAGTGGTTCTTATGTATATTGGTTACAATCTGTTGTGGAGATTTCTAAGATTGTTCAAATCCTAGAAGTAGATATGACTGGGAACAGATGTGAATTAAAGACACTGTCCTCCCAATAGATGTTCTTTCTGTCAAAAGTCAAATTTCTCTAGTTCTTTCTTTAAAAATTATTCCATGTTTCTAATATGTTTCAATTACCAGTTTATTACTTAAACTTTTAAATACATTTATTAAAAAATTAAATCTTGGTTCTCTTGATTATTTCAGATTCTGCTGTCCACAGGAGGATATAAAGAAGGGGAAAAAACATTTCCAGATATCTGACTTATGGGATGCCCAATACATTCTTATGTGGTTATGTTTACATATATGTGAATGTATACATGAGCAATAGAAGATGAGGAGATAGACTGAAGGGCATAGGGGGTAGAATTGAGGGAGATTGGGAGAAAGAAAAAGAAGAGAAGGGGAGGCAAGGAGAGATATGGAAAGAGTAGAGGAGAAAGTTAGTGGAATACAATCTTAGAGGAAAAGTATTATTGCAGGCTTGAGAAAAACCAATTAGCTAACATTCACACAGCATTATGTTAGACAGATGGATAGAGCAGGAGTTAGAACACCAGGCCTGGTCTCAGCAAGATCAAGAATTTAAATCTTCCTTCAGACTCTTCCTAGCTGTGTGATCACCAGCAAGTCAATTAAACCTTTGTTTGCCTCAGTTTCCTCATCTGCAAAATGGGGATAACAATGGCACCTACATTCGAGGTTTCTTGTATGACTCCAATGAGATCATATTTGTAAAGGGCTTAACACAATAGACAGTCCACAGGTAGCACTATATAAATGTTAGCTCTCACTATCATTTGCAAAGCCTTTTTGTGATAGCAGCTCATTACATCTGTGCAATCACCCTGTGAGCTAGGTGCAATTATTATAACTGGATTTTACAAATGAGAAAACTCTTAACAAAGAAGAAGAAACTTGTGCAGGGTCACAAAACTATTGAGTGTCCAAGACAGGATTCAGATTCAATCTTCTTGGTTCCTGAATGAGGCAACCTCATGCCTTTTGTGGCCTCTTGAGGTATACACTTCCACTGAACTATTCTATCCATTCCTATTTTTAAAGTTTTATTATTCATTTTTAACTTTCTTTTTTAAAAATAAATTTTGAGTTCTTAATTCTCTCTGTCCCTCTAGCCCCCTCTCTGAACTACTGAGGCCAACAATATATTAGTTATACATGAGATATCATGCAAAACGTTTTTATGTTAGCCAAATTGTAAAAAGCAAAAAAGGAAAACATAAAGTAAAATTTAAAATTAAAATTATACTTCAATTTACACTCAAAAGCTCATCAGTTCTCTGTAGCAGTATTTTCTATTATCAGTCCTTTGGAATTGTGGTAGTTTATTGTTTTTATCAGAGCAGCTTTCACAGTTGATCATCATTATAATATTGCTATTACTGTGTAGAATGTTCTCATTCTACTCACTTCACATCAGTTCATATGAGTCTTCCCAAGTTTGTCATTTCTTATTTTTTTTTGCAAGGCAAATGGGGTTAAGTGGCTTGTTCAAGGCCACACAGCCAGGTAATTTTTAAGTGTCTGAGGCTAGATTTGAGCTCAGGTCCTCCTGACTCCAGGGCTGGTGCTCTATCCACTGCACCACCTAGCTACCCCAAGTTTGTCATTTCTTACAGCATAATAATAAACCACCATTTGTCCACCTATTCCCCAATTGATGTCCAGTCCCTCCATTTCTAATCCCACCTAGCTAATTCTCTAAGGTCTCACTCAGGTGTCAGTTCTTCCATGAAATTTTTCCAGGGTGTTTTAGCAAACATTAACTTCTCTTCTCTTTCATTTCTGATTGCACAATTTAGTATTTGCTATCTTATATTCTCCAATTCATTTTTAATATTAGAGACTTTAGAAAAGGGCTGAAGCTGAGGAACCATTTGGTTCGATCCCTTCATTTAATGAGAAAACTGAGACTTGGGGTCATGCCATTATTTAGTGATATTGCTAGTTCTGGCCTGAGATCACAACAAAGAAGTTTAACTGAGAGGTAAGATATTTCAATTCTACTAGTAATAGATCTGTTAGTGTTTTCTGGTGGAAATGCTGATATATTAGGAAGGAAAATGTGATTAGAGATGTAGGAAATCATCCACTTAACTCTGAGTATTATTATGAAAATGTGATTCTTTGATTCTGACATGTCATGAAACATAAGATTTTTGTGTACTTTATTCATTAAAACTCAATATTATGGTTTAATCAGGATATATGTATATATATATATATATATATATATATATATAAAACCTTAAAAGATAAAAATGACAAATATTATTCACAGAATTTCCTAGCAAGGTATTGGTGAAGTTCTAATTTTCCCCCCATATTTTTACTACCTTTTGTTTTATGCCACCCTTTTCCTGAATATTTTCTCTCCTCTCCTCTATTTAGTAGGTTGCCCTATGTAATAACAACAAAAAGTTAAAGGAAGAGATAACAATTTAGTCAAACCAACCAATCCATCAAGACAGTCTGATAGTATATCGAATGTTCCATATCCATAAGCCCTAATCTCTGCACAAAAGAGAGAAAAGTATTGTTTTTCATTTTCTTTTCAGTTCTAAATTTGAACATCTTGGTTATATCCCATTCATTTTCTATTCTTCTTGTAATATGCTAGTTTTTCTGGTCCTGCCTATTTTACTATGCATCAGTTTATATAAAACTCATGCTTCTCTGAATCTTTATATCCAGTATTTCTTATGGCACAGTACATTATTTAAGTAACACAACTTACTTAGCCACTCGCCAATCATTGGATATCTGCTTTGTTCCAGCTCCTTGTATGGTCCTGATTTTCATAATATTCAGTTAAACTGAACTGAATTCTTTGATGCTTCTTTCAGTTTCCAATGTCTCTTAGTACTTTGCTTTGAGTATCAGGCAAATGAGAAAAGATATGTTCTAATAGTTAAAATGTTACACAGAAATTGTAAACAGGCCTACTCTAAGGTGGTAAGTAATTGAGAAGAGTGAGAGGAAGAGATCAGCAAAAGAAAGGATTTACTAGTTGGATCTGGGGTAAGGTTTAAGTAAGAAAGGAACTTTTGATTTATAAATCTATATTTTTCAGATATCTCATTTGTATTATAGAATTTGCCACCAAAGTATAAGGGGGTGATAATCTCCTAATGCCTTTGAAATTACCTACATTACTGACTCACCAACCACACACAAAAAATAGGGAATATTAAAGTTAGGAAATATTAAAGTTAGCTCCTTGCTTCTGGAAAATATCACCCCAAACTCAAGAGTGTTTCCTGGGGTTAAAAAAATGGACTTTTTCAGAGTTACACAGCTAATTTGAAGTAGGGCTTTAATCCAGGTTTTATTCATTCACTACAATGCTAATTCTAGCAGCAGTGTTTTAGAGAATTGCTTTAATCCAGTTTCATGCCTTACTGCTTAAGGACCAAGGAATATTAGAATTGGGAATTTTGGGGGGAAAAAAAGGTGGCCCTGGGAAGAGAAAATATAATTTTGGAGAAGACAGACAGGGGTGATGCAGAACAGATCCAAATGTGATGACAGCATGAGGAAGTTGGGAACCTGAGGAATAAAAAAATTGTAAGTACCTAGTATGTCTAAAACACTGTTCTAGCACTTTACAAATATCTCATCTGATCCCCTCAACAATCTTGTGAGCTAAGTATTACAGGTATTCTTCTATAGATGAAGAAAACTTAAGGGAGATGAGGTGATTTCTCATGTTTTTGTAGTTAGCATGCATCATCAGTGGGATTTGAAGTTGGGGCTATCGTGGCTTCCTTTCTCTTGAAAAACACTGGTTTTGTATCAAGTCACCCAGTCATTGCTTATTGAATAAATATGTTTTTAACAATTCAATTTCTCTCTTAAGTTCCTGTTACACCTTGGAGTTATTACACTTAAAAAATAGATCAGTGGCACTAAGGCTTCATGAAGTGATGCTGGGGGACATTACTTCCTCTGTGAACCAGTTACAAGGTCCTCTATCAACAACTGTGGCAACTGGAACCTCTGTCCCCTGGGGGGCCTGTAGGGGTTGGACTTGTGTCAAGTCCTCATCAGAATATAAACTCCCTGCAGGCAAGGCTTGCTATCAGAGCTTGGCATGTTGCTTGGCTGAGTAGGGGTTTATACATTTCTTCTTTCTTTCCCTCCCTCTTGCCCTTCCTTCCTCCCTCCCTCCTCTCTCCCTTCTTTCTTTTTTCCTTCTTTCACCTTTTTTTGAGCTTCAAGTATTTTTTCCTTTTTTAAAATTTATTTTTAATGACTTCAAACATTTTCTCCTTATTTTCCTTCCTTTCTTCCTCCTCATGCTTATGTCTTCCTTCCTTCTTCCTCTTTGCTTTATCTTTCCTTCTCACCTTTTTTGTTTCTATTTCATTTTTTGTTTTTCAAAATTTATTTTTAATGACTTCAAACATTTTCTCCTTATTTTCCTTCCTTTCTTCCTCCTCATGCTTATGTCTTCCTTCTTCCTCTTTGCTTTATCTTTCCTTCTCACCTTTTTTGTTTCTATTTCATTTTTTTGTTTTTCAAAATTTATTTTTAATGACTTCAAACATTTTCTCCTTATTTTCCTTCCTTCTTCCTCTTTGCTTTATCTTTCCTTCTCACCTTTTTTGTTTCTATTTCATTTTTTGTTTTTCAAAATTTATTTTTAATGACTTCAAATATTTTCTCCTTATTTTCCTCCCTTCCTTTCTCCTCTATCCTTTATTATTTTCTTTCCTTCTCTCACCTTTTTTTTTGAGCTCCAAGGTAATTTTTTCTTTTTTAAAATTTATTTTTAATGACTCCAAATATTTTCTTTCTTTTCTTCCTTTCTTCCTCCTCGCTCCCTTCTCACTTTTTTGAGTTCCAATCTAAATTTTTTTAATTGATTTTTTAACGATTCCGTTTTCTCGTTTCTTTATTTTCTTTCCTTCCTTTTTCTTATCTGCCTTCTTTCTTTTTGCCTTCCAATCTAAAATTAACATATCCTTTACTTTCCTTCCTTCCTTTTTCTTATCGCCCTTCTTTCTTTTTCCTTCTCTCATCTCTTTTTTTTCCTGACTTGCAGCCTAAAGTTATCTTTTCCTTTCTCCTTTCTTCTCCCGTTTCTGTTTTCCTGCGCTTTCCCGGAGCCACTCTGGGGACTTCATGGTTGAAGGCTTGCGGCTGGCGGCGCCCTCCACAGCGGCGCATCGCGCGCAGGCGCTCTGGCTCTTGTGGGCGGTGTTTCCCGAGGGCGCTGTTTCCGGCGCTCCCGCGCACGCGCGGACGCGTCGTCGTCCTAGGAAGGCGGGAAGACGGCGGCAGCCGCCGCGAGCCTCTCCGAGCGGCCTCGGCCCCCGCCCTCCGGAACGCCCCTGCACGGCCCCGCCCTCCGGCGACTGAAGCGCCTTGCGGAAGGGAAGCACTTCCGGAGCTCGCCCCGCCCCCGGCGAGGGTCGGGCTATATAAGGACGTCATTTCCGCCCGCGTTCCCTTTCCGCGCTGCCCAGAAGAGGGGTCCATACGGCGTTGTTCACGGTCAGTGTCGGAAGCGCGGGCCGCGGGGCGGCGGGAGGCGGAGGCCGCGGGCACCCGCGGGGCCCGGGCCGCGCACGTGGCGCCCCGCCGGGCAGGGGCGCGGGGCCGAGCCCGGCCTGCCCGCGGCTCGTGCGAGGAAGGCCGGGCGGGAGCCCCCCCACCTCCGCGGGGCGGGGGCCGGGCCGCGACCCCCGCCCCAGCCGCCGGGGGAGGCCCGCGTCGGGAGGGGGCTTGCCCGCCACGTTGGGCGCCAAGCGGCGGCGGACCCGAGGGGCCCCCCGCAAGGAGGGAGCCGCAGACCACCCCGGTGGGGGTCCCCCCGCGTGAAAGAGCTTGCGGGAATCCTTGGCAAAATGAGCTTCTGGAAGCTTCCTGCACTCCCAGCCCTATTAGGCATTTGGGGCCGACAATAGGGATTTTTCCAAAAATTCAAGTAGCAGAAATTCTAATAGTTCTCTATCTTTTCAGGTTTCCGTCGTAACTTTCAAGGGAAACTTTCACAATGTCCGGAGCCCTGGATGTCTTGCAGATGAAGGAGGAGGATGTCCTCAAATTCCTCGCTGCGGGCACCCATTTGGGTGGCACCAATTTGGACTTCCAGATGGAACAGTATATCTACAAAAGGAAGAGTGACGGTGCGCCTCCTGCTCTATTATTCTTCATCTGTCATGATGGGATGATTTTTGGAGGGAGCATTCTGGAGCTGCTTGGGAAACGCAGCAGGGCCTTTAAAAAATTTTAATATTAGTTCACATCTAATAGGGTGCAAGGTCAGCGTGTTTTCCCCATTTTTCAGATGAGAAATCTTAAGAGCCAACAGTGACTTATTTTATTACATGAAGATAAGATATTTCTGAGTTAGGGTTTTGAAGCAGGTTTTCCCCCACTCCAAATTTGATCATTTCATTAAGTAAAACCATTATGTCTGTCATCTGGGAAGTAGCCATTTAAGGATTCTTCAGGTTAAGCCATTATAAATAGGTCTGAATATCTCACCATGTTGTGGTTTGTCAGTGAACTCACTTAATGTAATCGGATGGAAAATAATTTTATTGTTCATTCCTGCTCTTTGTGAACTTATGGGCTGTTATGTCCAGTTTTTTTGGCAAAGATACTGGAGTGATTTGTCATTTTCTTTTTCCAAAATAGTAATTTGGCATTTTGCAAAAGAAAAACATTGCAAATATAAACATCCATGTTTCATTCTTGATTTAATACAATTTTAGAATTGGTAAATTCATAGACTGCTAGATGAACAGTACTACACTTTATCAACATGCTTTTTAACCATATAACTCCAGAGCATTATTTGGGTTGTTAGAACAAGCATTTTATTTACTATTATTTACAGGTACAACTTGTTGTTCTTAGTGTACTTTACAAATAACTTAGTTGAGAAGTGGGTGCTTATTAGGATCTCCATTTTCTATTCAAAGAAACTGAGGCAATTAGGTTAAGTCACTTTGTCTAGGGGCACATAGCTGGTGAATATCTGAGACTGCTTTTGAAAAAAGATATGATTCCAGACTCTATTTAACAAATTTGCTTTAAATAGCCTTTAAGACCAGTCAACTTTTAACTCATTTGAAACTCTTGATATAATTTGAGTTAAATTATAAGTAGTATGTAATTGAAGATAGAGATTTGCGATTACACAAAGGCATTGAACATAATAGAAGAAGCCACTTCACAAGTGGGGCAAGACTACATCTAGCTAATCCAGTTGATTAGGATATTTCTTAAGTTGGTACAAGTAAGAATGGAAGCAAAAGATTCTACTGTTTGGTTCATTTTAACCTGCACATTATTAAAACCCAGAGTTCAAACCAGTTTTGGGCCAATGAACTCCTGAGTGTCGGAAGTGTGCTACAGTATACCTTGGCAGGATTTTCGCTAACACCAGTAGAGCTTGCCTCTGTGACTGGAGTTTGATAGTAGTCTCTGCCACATGTCTGGTTTTAGGTGATGTGTTCTTAATGTTACATTTTAAGTTGGTTTTGAGAAATTGGTTCTCCCCACTATAGGCATCTATATCATTAATTTGAAGAGAACTTGGGAAAAGCTTCTGCTGGCAGCTCGTGCCATTGTTGCCATTGAAAATCCAGCTGATGTTAGTGTCATCTCATCCAGGAACACTGGCCAGGTATGTGGGATTCCAACTGATTTATTTATATTCTCATTGACTCTTAACAAAAGTCTTAAGGTAAATGATATGAGTCATCACCCATTGTACAGATCAAGTGATTTTATTGGAACTGACATTCCAGTGGGATCACTGCAGTGCTAGCCCAGCACAAAGACCTGGGTCTTTTAGGTAGACCAAATCTAGCTGGGGATCTGGAGGGATAGGCAGGATGACCTTTGTTCAGTAGTTGCATTCAATCATTTATAATTTCTAAAGGGTTTTTAGATCCTCCTTTACTGTCTTGGAACTATTCATATCAGTCTAATGAGCGATGAAGTCACTAAAAAGATGAACTAGCAAAATAGAAAGAAATTAATTGTTGCTTTAAATAATATACATTCCAAAATCAGTTCAGAGCCAAGAAACATTTCATCTTAAAAGTAGCTAGACTGATCAGTTCACTACAATGGGGGGTGAGGGGAAATTCTAACAGTCCAACAACACATTTTGGATTTCAAGTTCACTGTCTCTGGCACAATGTGGGTGGTGTGATTAATATTCAGTTCTGGGAATTTAAGGTTAATCCTTGGATTCAGAATTCTAAAGATGTTTTTCTCAGTAATGTTTTCTTTGTGTTGATTTTTTTCTGCATCTGTTCATAGAAGGATTTTCAGTTACTCTGAAACTCCATTTTGTCACTTGTACCTGATAAGGCAATGGAGATGTAGGAAGATATTTTTGAAGTTGATTAACCAAAACTTGTGCTAATTGGGTATAGGCTTGGAGGGACTGACACTCATCTTGTTCTTGCAGGTGGATGTCCTTTAGTTCCCCTGTAATTCTTTGGTTCATCACTTTTGTCTTTAGAGAGCTGTTCTGAAATTTGCTGCTGCCACTGGCGCCACACCTATTGCTGGACGCTTCACCCCGGGCACCTTCACTAACCAGATCCAGGCAGCTTTCAGGGAGCCTCGCCTCTTGGTGGTCACTGATCCTCGTGCAGATCATCAGCCTTTGACTGAAGCATCATATGTTAACCTTCCAACCATTGCACTGTGCAACACAGACTCCCCACTTCGCTATGTGGACATTGCCATTCCATGTAACAACAAGGTATCAACAAGGACCTCACCATTTTTGGGGGGGTGAAGGGAAGGGAATGCACATTTAAATTGTGGCTGCAGTCGGTCAGGCACTCTGCTAAGCTCTTTACAAATCATCTTGTTTGAACTTGGACCTTGAATTATCTCTTGGGAACAGCTCATTAAGGCCTCCTTTTTGCACACTGTTAGAGCTTGGAGCTGAGGCTAGTTACTGGCCAATGAACTCACAAGTGTAGGTTGTGTGCTATATGAATGGCAGGTTTTTCGCTAACACCACAAGGGCCATTGTGGCCCAATGAGTGGAGTTTGATAGTATTCCATGCAACAGATGATTAGATAAGTTCCAAAGTAGGAAAGAAGGTGTGGGCAAGCCTATGATACATAAAGAGCCACTGAAGGGCCTAGCTTCATGGGATTTAGGATAGAAGCTTTGATCTGCTCTTTTACTCTTTCCCTTTGTAGTCCTTAGCAATTTCTTAGCCTCTGCTGTTATTAAAGAGGTTCCTTATCCTGACTTTATGAATTTGCAGATGGATAACAGCTTGGTTTAAGGTTCTCTGAGAGGTCCTTTGTGTACTACACTGAGCTTTGAAACAAACCACAGGTTTGCATATTTTTATTTTGTCATGGAAGCTAGCAGAAGTATGACGATGGGCAATTGGAAAATGAGGGAGCTACCTCAATAGTTGGGTGATTCTATACAACAGTGTCGTTTCTGTAGGGAGCTCACTCAGTGGGTCTGATGTGGTGGATGCTGGCCCGAGAAGTCCTGCGGATGCGTGGTACAATCTCCCGTGAGCACCCATGGGAGGTCATGCCTGATCTTTACTTCTACAGAGATCCAGAGGAGGTAACTTGGTTTTGTTCAATAAATTTTGACACTGATGGGCCCTTGGTGAAAGTTGCCCGTGTATTATGTGGGCCTAGCTAGGACCTGTAGCTTGACACACATGCTAGGTTGCTTTTAACAGTAAGTTGAGAATTGCTTGATATGTATAATATGTGTGTTCCATGCCCTTTCCCCCCTACCTAGATTGAAAAGGAAGAGCAGGCTGCAGCTGAGAAGGCAGTGACAAAGGAGGAATTTCAGGGTGAATGGACTGCACCTGCCCCAGAATTCACTGCTGCTCAGCCAGAGGTGGCTGATTGGTCTGAGGGCGTCCAGGTGCCATCTGTGCCCATTCAGCAGTTCCCTACTGGTAAGTGTTAGGAATTCTAATTAGTGTATTAGGACAGGGAAAATTGCTATGCTTAGGGTACATATGAGGTGAATACTGCCAGGCATATGGGTCATATAATGGGTATTTCTTTGAGTAGTTGTCCTTGAATGTATATGCTTTCATGGGGTATTTCTTGAGATGTTTGTTGAATGAGAAAGGTTAGACATTTTGAGAGCTGAGCTCATGATCTGTTTTTCAATTTTCAGAAGATTGGAGTGCTCAGCCGGCTACTGAGGACTGGTCTGCAGCTCCTACTGCTCAGGCCACTGAATGGGTAGGAACTACCACAGAGTGGTCCTAAGTTTTACCCAGATGCTCTAATAGTGTTGGAAAACTGCGGATGGAAAATAAACATTGGTTTCTTAACATTCTTGGTGTCATTTCATCCTTTTTATTCCAAATTTTTGCCTCAGATTTTCACGTTTTAGGAAGAATAACATGAAATTTTGTTAATCATTTAAACCAATTTGTGAGACTTAAGGGACCTTGGTATTTCTTCATTTGATGCAGTATTAACAGTGAGACCAAAACTGTTTTCATTGAATGATATGTGGAGATTTAGTAGTCTGGCATGGACACAAGCAGCAGACTAATTAGGATGTGAATTTAATCCTTGCTGAGTCAATTTTCTAAGCAAAGCTTTTGAATGAAGCATCTTGATAGTATTTAGTGAATTTATAACTGCTTCAAATCTAAAAAGGAATCCTTTTTTAGGGTCAACCTAAATTTTATTTCCTCTTAGTGAGGTATTCACATCCAGGTGGTTGAGCCAGTAGGTGCCATCCAATGCCATGGTGGTATCAGGAAAACCAACCTGACTGCTGCATGTATTTCAGTGACAGCTTGTCCTGGTTGAGCATGGAAAGCCTGACCATGCCCAGGGGTCCCCTTGAGGTTTTTTCTGTCATGAATCCCCTTCATTTGCTCTGAAGCCCTTGTACTAATTTTCAGAATCTTTCATGCTTACAGTAAAAGTATTATAATGGAAACTCACTATGCTGAAGTATACTAAAAGCATTTCACAAACCCTGGGTTAAAGGTGCAGTGACTATCCTCATTTGCTAACTACTTCATTACCTTCCACAGATTTAATCATGGTCCAGGGGCAGATGATCCCTTCAGATGAGTCCATTTGCAGATTCAAGTCTGAGAATTTGATTGTACTTTGTGAAGCAGACTGGGGCATGGAATCTCTGAGTCATCTGCTTTTAAAATATCCTAGCAAAAGTCAATTCTTAAAACTTTTGGGTGTTTGAGGGAATTACTATAATTGCGTACAGTTGTGTGGACTTGGAAGTTTTAAAGCACAGGAGATCCTGGCTGATCCTGGATGCCACATTTAACCTCAACTTTATCATTTGTAAAATGTGATGAACTGACCCCACACTAGCAGACATTGATTGTTCTTTCCTCTTAATATCTCAGGGCAAGGACTTGGAGAATACCCTTTTGGTCACTTTGAACAGAGTCCACTGAAGTGAGGGGGTAATTAGTTTCCAGGTTTTAGTGTTCATGTAGAGAACTGTTTTCTTGGCTTGGTGTTTTTGGGTGGGATGGTATCTAGAGGGTGTCTAGACCACATCACTGAGGTGACTGGAGCTGTACCAAAGAATGATCCCTTGGAATTTTCAGTCTGGAGAGTAGAGGGGAGGAGCCAAGATTCTGAGGCCTGTCACAGGATGAGTCATTTGCATGACCCTCAGAAATGGGTGCAGAAAAGGGGTATAGTAACTAACAATTGGCCTGCAGGCTTGGTTTAAAAAAATCAACTAGAAATCAAGTGAGTGGATTCTTGGATAGCTGACTTTTCTGGGTCCCTATTACCTGTAGAATGAGGCCATGTTTCCTAACATAGTTGGCATTAGTGCTTTAAGGTTTGCAAAGGACCTTATGAATATCTCATTTTGTACTCAATCCTGGGAGAAAAAAATTAGCCTCATTTTACAGATGACAAAACTAAGGCAAGACAGTAAGCAACTTATCCAGGGTTACACGACTAAGACTAGATTTGAACTGGGTCTGATGGAGATAACCATGGGAACCTATGTCCCAGGACTATGGGAGATCCAACTAAGTTAATGTGTATAATGGCAAACCTAAACAGAAATTGTGTTTCTTATTAGAGGCTATTGTTAACAGTTGGGGAACCTATAGTGCAGTGTCAGGCCTGGAGTTGTCAAGACTCCATGAATTCAATTGTGATCTTAGACACTTGCTATCTGTATGACCCCGGGCAAGTTCCTTCACCCTGTTTGTCTCAGTTTCCTCAGCTGTAAAATGAGCCTATGAAAGAAATGACATCATTTTATTGGGAACAACAATCCTTAGAGGCAAGTTGATAGATCAGCAGGCCTTTACTTAGGAAGACAGAAATTCTAATCTGGCCTCAAACACTTCCTAGCTTTGTGACTGGGCAAGACCTAACCTATTTACCTTAATTTTAAAATGGGGATAATCTTAGCACCAATTCTCAGGGTGGGTGTGAGAATCCAATGAGGTAATAATAAGTGCTTAGCACCATGGTGTCTGAAATATAGGTACTATATGAATATTAGCTATTTGAGTGTTTAGCATATGTAGGCATCTAGAAATGTTAGCATTAATAACAGTGCTTAGGGTGCTTGACCCCTAAGGAGGTGTGCCCCTCTATAGATGACTTCTCACATCTAAATTCTATAAACCCTCTTTAAAAGTAAAACAGCCTCAGTTCAGTCACACTTGGGTCTCCAACCTTGATCCCCTGGTGCTGTGCCACTGAACTCTTTCCTGTGGTCCTATAACTTGGATCAGAAGGACCTGGAGGAATGGCAAAGTGACCTGACTCCCTGAGCTGGGAGCCTTACCTGTGCTGCCTTTGGAGTTGCTGTCCCTGAGCTGAGAGCTGCCTTCCTTGAGCATCTATGAAATTCTCCAACATCAGAAATGGGATTAAATATAAATTCTGAAAAACCAACAATTGGGCATGGAATTATTTTTTTGGCTATAGATACTTTTGCCCAACACATTTTGCTCATTACCTTCTTGGTACCTTTCAAAAGGTACATCATAGTTTTGGGGGCAGGCTGGTTGGGAGAGTTACAAGTCAGAAATAGGGAAAAGTGAAGGCTGAAAAGGAAAACCTTCAGCATCAGGCTTTACTCAAGAAGTGTCCCATAATGGGGAATCTGCTCTGTGGGATTGCTCCAGACACATCAGGCTTCAGAAAAGCTTGCCATTGTCAGGATATTTTTGGTGAGGAATGAATGCAGATTCTTTTCTCTGCAAAGCTATTCAGCTTTTCAGGTCAAGGTTTCCACCAGCAAATTTGTAGAAGTGCTGCTAAGCATTGGCATTGCTGCTAAGAGAATTGGTCTTCAAAGCAATTTACCTTTTTATTTTATTTTTTTAATAGATTTTTTCAAGGCAATGGGGTTAAGTGGCTTGCCCAAGGCCACACGGCTAGGTAACTATTAAGTGTCTGAGGTCATATTTGAACCCAGGTACTCCTGACTCCAGTGCTCTATCCACTGTGCCACCTAGCCGCCCTGCAATTTACCTTTTTTAAAAAATAGTGTTTTATTCTTTCCAACTACGTTTAAAGACAATTTTGAACATTCATTTAAAAAAAATTTTAGTTTCAAATTTTCTCTCCACTCCTTCCTTAAATGGTAAGCAATTTGATATGGATTATATATGTGTAGCAATGTAAAATATTTTCGTATTAGTCCCAAGAGAAGAAACAACAAATGGAAAAAAAAATGTGAAAAAAATGAAGTAAAATAATATACTCTGATCTGCATTCAGACTCCATCAGTTCTTTATCTGCATATGGTTGGTATTTTTCATCATGTGTCCTTTGGAATTGTCTTGGATCACTGAGAAGGGCCAAATCCATCATAGTTGATCATCAGACAATATTTCTATTACTGTGTACTGTGTTCCCCTGGCTCTGCTCATTTAGCACCAGTTCATATAAGTCTTCCAAGATTTTTCTGAAATATGCCTGTTCATTTCTTACAGAACAATAATATAATCACATTGATATACTTCACTTTGTTCAATCACTCCCCAATTGATGAGCTTCTCAATTTCCACTTCTTTATCACCACTGAAAGAGCTGCTGTAAATATTTTTGTAATGTAGGTCCTTTCCCCTTTTTTTATAATCTCTGGGATACAGACTAAGCAATTAGCTTTTCTTTTTAAATTTTTTTAAAGAATTTATTTTGAGTTAAATTTTTTCCACTATTCTTGCTTCCCTCTCCCCACAGAAGGCAGTCTGTTAGTCTTTACATTGTTTCTATGGTATACATTGATCCAAGTTAAATGTGATGAGAGAGAAATCATATCCTTAAATAAGAAAAGTATAAGATAGCAAAATTATGTAATAACTTTTTTTCCCCTAAAATTGAAGTAATAGTCTTTGGTCTTTGTTCAAACTCCACAATTCTTTCTCTGCATACAGATGGTATTCTCCATTGCAGATAGTCCAAAATTGTCCCTAGTTGTTGCACTGATGGAATGAGCAGGTCCATCAAGGTTGATCATCACCACCCCCCCCCCCCCCCCGCCCATGTTGCTGTTAGGGTGTACAATATTTTTATGGTTCTGCTCTTCTCACTCAGCATCACTTCATGCAAATCCTTCCAGGCTTCCCTGAATTCCCATCCCTCCTGGTTTCTAATAGAACAATAGTGTTCCATGACATATACCACAGTTTGTTAAGCCATTCCCCAACTGAAGGACATTTACTTGATTTCCAATTCTTTGCCACCATGAACAGGGCTGCTATGAATATTTTTGTACAAGTGATGTTTTTACCCTTTTTCATCATCTCTTCAGGGTATAGACCCAGTAGTGGCATTGTTGGATCAAAAGGTATGCACATTTTTGTTGCCCTTTGGGTGTAATTCCAAATTGCTCTTCAGAAAGGTTGGCTAAATTCACAGCTCCACCAACAATGTAATGATGTTGGGGCAGCTAGGTGGTGCAGTGGATAAAGCACTGGCCTTGGAGTCAGGAGTACCTGGGTTCAAATCCGGTCTCAGACATTTAATAATTACCTAGCTGTGTGGCCTTGGGCAAGCCACTTAACCCTATTGCCTTGCAAAAACCTTAAAAAAAACCAATGTAATGATGTCCCAGATTTTCCACATCTCTTCCAACATTGATCACTGTCCTTTATGGTCATATTGGCCAGCCTGAATGGTGTGGGGTGATAATTCAGAGATGCTTTAATTTGCATTTCTCTAATAAGTAATGATTTGGAGCAATTATTCATATGACGATCGCTTTGATTTCCTCAACTGTAAATTACCTTTGCATATCTTTTGATCATTTGTCAATTGGGGAATGGCTTGTGTTTTTTGAAAATTTGACTCAATTCTCTGTATATTTTGGAAATGAATCCTCTGTCAGAAATGCTAGTTTTAAAAATTATTTCCCAATTTATTACATTTCTTTTGATCTTGTTACAGTGGTTTTGTCTGTGCAAAAGCTTTTTAATTTAATGCAATCAAAATTATCTAGTTTGTTTTTAATCATGTTCTCCATCTTTTCCTTGGTCATAAACTGCTTCCCTTTCCATAGATATGACAGGTATACTACTTCTTGACCTTCTAGTTTCCTTATAATATTTTTTTTATGTCAAAATCCTATATCCATTTGGATCTTAGCTTGGTATGAGGTGTGAGGTGTTGGTCTATTCCAAGTTTCTTCCATACTAACTTCCAATGTTCCCAACAGTTTTTATCGAAGAGAGAGAGTTTTTATCTCAATAGCTGGACTCTTGGGGTTTATCTATATTATCAGTTCCTACTATTGGACCTAGTCTATTCCACTGGTCCACCACTATTTCTTAGCCAATACCAGACAGTTTTGATGACTGATGCTTTATAATATAATTTTAGATTTGTAAGGCTAAGCCACCTTCTTTTGTAATTTTTTTCATTCAATCCCTGGAAATTCTTGACTTTTTATTTCTCCATATGAATTTCCTTACTCATCCAACTCATCAAAGTAATTTTTTGGAATTTTTGAATTTTGATTGACAGGGCACTAAACAGGTAGTTTAGTTTTGGTAGAATTGTTATTTTTATTATATTAGCTCAACCTATGCATGAGCAGTTGATGTTTGCCCAGTTATTTAAATTTGATTTAATTTGTGTGAGAAGTGTTTTATAATTGTTTTCAAAAAGATTCTGAGTCAGCCTTGGCAGGTAAGACTCCCAGGTATTTTATATTGTCTGAGGTTACTTTGAATGGGATTTCTCTTTCTAGCTCTTCCTGCTGTCTCTTGCTAATCATATATAGAAAAGTTGAGGATTTATGAGGGTTTACTTTATATCCTATGACTTTGCTAAAGTTGCTTATTATTTCTAGTAGTTTTATAGATGATTTTTTGGGATTCTCTAGGTCATGTCATCTGCAAAGAGTGAAAGTTTTGTCTCTTCCTTCCCAATTCTAATTCCTTCAATTTCTTTTTCTTCTCTTATTGCTGAAGCTAACATTTCTAATACAATATTGAATAGCAGTGGTGATAATGAGCATCCTTGTTTCACCCCTGTTCTTATTGGGAATGCCTCTAGCCTATCCCCGTTGAATATAATGCTTGTGGATGGTTTCAGATAGATACTGCTTATTATTCTAAGTAACAGTCTATTTATTCCTACACTTTCTAGTGGTTTAGTAGGAATGGGTGCTGAATTTTGTCAAAAGCTTTTTCAACATCTATTGATATAATTATATGATTTCTGATAGGTTTGTTATTGATATAATACTAGCAGTTTTCCTAATATTGAACCAACCTAGCATTCCTGGGATAAACTTGACCATAATGTATTATCCTAGTGATAATGTGTTGTAATGGTTTTGCTAAGATTGTATTTAAGATTTTTGTATCTCTATTCATCAAGGAGATAGGTCTATAATTTTCTTTCTCTGTTTTAACTCTTCCTGGTTTAGTTATCAGTACCATATTGGTGTCATAGGAAGAGTTAGGCAGAGTTCCCTCTTCACCTATTTTTCCAAAGAGTTTATATAGAATTGGAACCAATTGTTCCTTAAATGTTTGATAGAATTCACTTGTGAATCTGTCAGGCCCTGGAGATTTTTTCCTTAGGGAGTTCAGTAATGACTTCCTGAATTTCTTTTTCTGAGATAGCGTTACTTAGTTTTTTAATTTCCTCTTCATTTAATCTGGGCAACTTAATTATTTTTTATTTTTTGGCAACTTATATTTTTGTAAATATTCATCCATTTCACTTAGATTATCAAATTTATTGGAATATAATGAGGCAAAATAATTCCAAATTATTTCTTTAATTTCTTCCTCACTGTTGGTGTGTTCACCTTTTTCATTTATTTTCATTTTTCAAATCTAGCAATTTGGTTTTCTTCTTTCTTTTTCAATCAAATTGACCAATTTTATTGTTTTTGTTTTCATAAAACCAGCTCTTGGTTTTATTTATTAGTTCAATAGCTTTCTTGCTTTAGATTTTTATTAATTTATCCTTTAATTTTTTAGAATTTATAATTTAGTATTTAATTGGGGATTTTTAATTTGTTCTTTCTCTAATTTTTTTAAATTGCATATTTACTTCATTGATTTCTTCTTTCTCTAATTTATTCATATAAGCATTTAAAGATATAATATATCCCCTGACAGCTTGCCTTGAGTGTATCCCATAGGTTTTGGTATGTTGTTTCATTATTGTCATAGGAAGAAATATATTAATTCCTTCTATAATTTGTTGCTTGTTCCACTCATTCTTTAAAATGAGGTTATTTAGTTTCCAATTAGTTCTGGGTCTGTATCTCCCTAGTCCAATATTACATATGATTTTTATTACCTTATGATCTGAGAAAGATGTATTCACTATTTCTGCCTTTCTATAATTGATCATTAGGTCTTTATGCCCTAGTACATGGTCAGTTTTTGTGCTCAGGTCCCAGCCTGGCTAGTCATTTTCCAGGTGTACTCTGAAACTCTCTGTGCTGGAACTCACCCTACCGTAGTTCTTCTCCCCCTGGCTAAAGACTCCTTAGCTATAGGTGGCTCTTACACTCGCCACACACCAAAGCCCCTGCAGCTACCGCTGAGCCTCTGGCCTCCCCCAGCTGCTGTCCTTGCTTTGGCGCTCTGGTCTCCCCTCCCAGTTTACCCAATGTCCCCTGAGACAGACCTTGTTGGTAGGTGTTATTCTCCTAGTTTCTCTTTCTGTGTTTTGTTGATTGAATTTCTGTTAAGAAGTTTCTTTCAGGACTTCTGGCCAAGATGGCTGGAATTTTTCTAACAATCTATTTAACTCCTTAACTTCTTTCTTGTTTATTTTATGATTCGATTTATCAGATCTGATAGTGGGAGGTTGAGGTCTCCCACTAGTAGAGTTTTGCTGTCTATGTCTTCCTGTAGTTCTTTCAGCTTCTCCTGTAAGAATTTGGGTGCTGTCCCACTGGGTGCATATATATTCAATATTGAAATGACTTTATTGTCCATGGTACCTTTTAGGAAGATAAAGTTTCCTTCCTTATCTCTTTTAAGGCTATCTATGTTTTCTGCTGCTTTGTCTGAGATAAGGATTGCTACCCCTGCTTTTTTTACTTCAGCTGAAGCAAAATATATTTTGCTCCAACCTTTTACCTTTGCTCTATATGTATCTCTCTGCTTCAAATGAGTTTCTTGTAAGCAGCATATTGTAGGATTCTGTTTTTTAATCCACTCTGCTATTTGCTTATGTTTTAAGGGAGGGTTCATCCTATTCACATTCAAGGTTATGATTACTAACTCTTTATTGCCCTCCATGCTATCTTCCCTCTGTTTGGATTTTTTCCCCCTTCCCCCCATATTCACCAGTATTTTGTTTCTGAATACCACCCACTTCAGTGTGTTTGCCCTCCTATATCACACCCTCCCCTTTCTTTCCCCTTTCCATTTTTCCCTTTTCCCTTCTCTTCCTTTCCCCTTTCCATTTCCCCTTCCCTTTCTCTGTCCCCCTCCCCCTTTCCCCTTTTAATACTTGAAAGGTTAGATGTTTTATAAGTTAACTGAGTATGTGTAGGTTGACTTTAAGCCAAGTCTGATGAGAACAAGATTCAAGTGTTTCTCCTCTGCTCCCTTCTTCCCCTCTATTACCATAGGTTTTTTTGTACCTCCAAGTGTAATGAGATTTACCCCATTCAATCCCCTCCCTCCTCCAGTCTCTTTCCTGTCCCCCTTTTTAAGGAGGTAGTGTTTTCTTAGATCATTCTATCTAAATCAAAGAAAATTCTGAGTGTCTGTCCCTTCTAGTTCCGTATATTCTATCGAAACTGTGTAGACTTACATTGTTGGTGGAGATGAGAACACACTCAACCTTTCTGGAGAGAAATTTGGAACTATGCCCAAAAGGCAACAAAAATGTGCCTACCCTTTGACCCAGCAATACCACTACTGGTTCTATACCCTGAAGAGATGATGAAAAAGGGTAAAAACATTGCTTGTACAAAAATATTTATAGCAACCCTGTTTGTGGTGGCAAAGAATTGGAAATCAAGTAAATGTCCTTCATTTGGGGAATGGCTTAGCAAACTGTGTTATATGTATGTCATGGAACACTATTGTTCTATTAGAAACCAGGAGGGATAGGATTTCAGGGAAACCTGGAGGGATTTGCATGAACTGATGCTGAGTGAGATGAGCAGAACCAGAAAAACACTGTACACCCTAACAGCAACATGGGAGTGATGTTCAACCTTGAAGGACTTGCTCATTCCATCAGTGCAACAATTGGGAACAATTTGGGGCTGTCTGCAAAGGAGAGTGCCATCTGTATCCAGATAATGAGCTGTGGAGTTTGAACAAAGTTCAAGGACTATTCCCTTTAATTTAGAAAAAAACAGATATCTTATTGTCTGATCTTGTTACCTCTTAGACTTCTCTTCTTTAAGGATATGATTTCTCTCTCATCACACTCAATTTGGATCAAGGTACAACCTGGAAACAAAGTAAAGACTGACAGAGTGCTTTCTGTGGGGGGTGGGGGAGGAAAGCAAGATTGGGGGGAAAATTGTAAAACTCAAATAATATCTTTAATAAAAATAAATTAAAAAAAAAGAAAACCTCTAAATTGTACAAGGACTGAAACTTGAATCCTTGAGGAACTATTGATGTAGCTTCCTGGTGGATTAGGCACAAATGCTGACATCAGAAGAGTCAGGAACTCTTAGAATGTGAAATTGCAATAAAATGAAAAAATAAATAAATGCCTTGGGTTCAAATACCACAAAAAAAGAAGTTTCATGTTATTTTTGAGGGGAATCAGGAGCACTTAACACCATGCCTGCCTTCTCTCCACCATCTTGGCCAGAAAAGCAATTAGCTTTTTGATCAATTTTTAGCATATATAGAGAGAACTTCACTTGAGAAATGATACTGCTGAATCCATGAGCTATCCCCTTTTCCTTAACTCAGCTACTGTGAACAGTGGTGAAGGCAGCCTTGTGTAGTGGATAGAATGAGCCTGGAATCATGAGGTCCAGGGTTCAGATGCAGCTCTGTGACCCTGGTTAATCAGTCTAAACATTAAATGCCTACTATGATGCAAATATGAAGATAGTTCCTCTGCTCAAGGAATTTATAATCTAATGAAGGAAGAGAAAACAAAAGGAAGCTGTCAGATGGAAGGAAGCTGTCAGATGGAGAGAGATACCATGAACTGGAAGGTGTATCCAGGTGAGAAATGAGATGACTGTGGTTGAAGAGAGATTTTCCTCAAGTGAAAGTTTGATCATGCCAACTTCCTACTCAATAAACTCCAGTGGCTCCCTATTGCTTCTAGGATCAAATACAAAATGCTGTTTGACTTTCAAAATCCTTTGTGACCTAACCTCCTGTCTTAAGTCTTACACATCAACTCCATACCCCTCTCCCCAGCTCCCCTGACATTTACTCTTCTATACAGCTGTCACTAGCTTCCAGAATGAGAACAGGACATTCCTCTCTGACTGTCCCCACGTCTAGAATTTCCTTCCTCTTTCTCCCTAACTACTGACTTCCCTGCCCAAGCTAAAATCCCAATTAAAAATCTCACTTTCTATAGGACCTTCTGTAATCTCTCTTAATTCCAGTGCCTTCCCTCTATTGTTTCCTATATATCTTATAGGTAGCTTGCTTTGAATATATTTGCCTGTTTTCTCCCCAATTAGATTGTATACACCTTTATGTCAGGGAATATCTTTTGGCTCCTTTGTGGTATTTCCCCAAGTTGGTGCTGACACATAGAGGTTTGGAGTTCTTGGCCTGTCCTAATGAGAAGGGGAAAAGGTAGTGATGAGATGACTGGAGAGATCTTACAGGATCATAAGATTATCCCAATGATAAGCTTCCTGGGGCATGGTGAAGTTGGTCAGAGAAGTTCCAAGGTGGTATAGCCAGGTGAGCACTAAGGTTTGGTCTGAGCTGAGGTGTCTGTAAAAAGAGGTTTGGGGTTCATGGCTCACCAGAAGGAATGGGGTTTAAATGCCAGCTCTGCTATTATGTGACTAAGGAAGAGTTGCTTCTCTGAACCTCAAATGGAAAAGTTCATTGAGATAAACTTTTAAGATTCTTAGCTATAATAAATCTAATATTTGTCTTTCATTTTCAAAGAACACATCAGGGAGGTGACACCTTGACAAGCACATGAATTGGATTTGAGTGAGGTGGGGGCTATGCTAAGTCACCAGTCTTGCTTTCTCCTCCAGAGCCATCTGACTCCAGTGGCTAAATATGAATCAGGACCACTGGAGATGGTCCTGGATATGAGGCAGTCAGGGTTAAATGACTTGGTCAAGGTCACACAACTAGTAAGTGGTAAGTGTCAAGTGTCTGAATCTGAATTTGAACTCCTATCTTTCCAAATCCAACTGACCAGTGCTCTATCCACTGCTCCACTTAGCTATAAATCTATGATCCTGTCATACCTCCATGTTACTACACTGCTTTCCCCACTGGGTTACTTGGGTGTTGGAGAGAAATCTTCTGAAGAGATACATTAATTTAGATTTGTGTCTCTTGCAGTACATTTCCAACAACAAACCAGGTGAAATAATGAACAAGTAGGAAGTGACTGGAATCCCCATGTTACAATATCAAATCCTTGAAAGGGTTTGTATTTGATTAATGTGTGGATGGGTGCCTTAGAAGGGCAATTAGCTTGGTATTTTGTCTTTGAAGAGCTAAGTAGTTATTAGAAGTGAAGCTTTCCAAAAACTCTCTCAGCTTCTTTCTACAAGATCTGGGAGCCCAGCTGAGAGACCAGTGCCAAAGAAGAGTTTTTCATTGGGGGCAATGATGACTAATTTGCATTCTAAGCAAAGAATATATTCATACAATTTCAATCCTTTTGATTTGGTATAAAAGAAAACTATTGATAACAGTTGCCCCCAGATGGAATGAATTGCTTTGGGAGGTGGTGAGTTGGTTTCCCATCACCATCATTGGACATAGATTGGATAATCATTAGATCATGAGGAATTTCTTATTCAGGTGATGGTTAAGCTAAAAAATGAAAGCTGACTGCCATTCCTGGAGAGCATAGGAAGTTAAATGACTAGGTCAAGCTAGTTGAATGACCCAGACCTAGGTCTTTTGACAAAAGGACCCATTGAAGTCATCAAGAGTATGCTACAGCAGGTCTTTTTGTGCTGGCAAAGAATTGGAGATTGAAAAGATGCCCTTGGGGGGAAAGATTGGACAAGTTGTGGTAGGTGAAGGTAATGTGCTATAAGAAGGTGAGCAGGTGAATTTCATAAAAAAACCTTGAAGAGACTTAGATGAACTGATCCAAAGTGAAGTAAGCAGAACAAGGAGACACTGTACACAGTAACATCAATATTCTTTGAAGCTTAGCTATGATTGACTTTGTTCTTCTCAGCAGTACAGAGATCTTAGCAATTCCAAAGGACTAAAGATGAAAAATACTGTCCACCTCCAGAGAAAGAAATGATGGAGTCTGAATGCAGATTGGAGCATGTTATTTTCACTTTATCTTTTTTTTTCTTTTTGTTATGTTTCTCCTTTTACAACATGACTAATATGGAAATATGTTTTACATGATTATACATATATAACCTCTTTAAAATTCTTTCTTTTGGGGGAGAGGGGAAGGAGGGAGAGAGAAAAATTTGAAGCTCAAAATATAAAAATGTTAAACTATTTTTGCATGTAATTGGAAAAAACAAAAAATGTAATTGAAAAATACTTAAATGCAATAAAAAATATAAAAAAAATTCTTACTCTTAGGGAAGGGGAGATGAGGGAGGGAGGGAATTTGGAACTCAAAATTTTTAAAACATGAATGTTAAGAAGTCTTTATATGTAATTGGAAAAAATACTATTAAAAGAATGGAGGGGAAATTGCTATAATTTCCAAAAGCAGGGGCCCAAGATTTTTCAAAATAGGCATCTAAGACCAGCTTAAAAAATATAGGTATCATATAAATCTTAAAACATCATATAAATGTCAATTATTATTAGATTAAAAAAGCATTCTAGTTGGAATATGGTTATTCATGCTTGAATACTTAAACAGTAGCTCATGTATATTTACATGCTGCTTTAAGGTTCATAAACTTCTTTAGATGTATTATAAAATTTGAGCCTTCCAACAATTCATATTATTATTATTATTAAACTCAGTATTTCATTCATTTTTGAGAAGAGAAAACAAGCTTGGACAAGGACCTTCCCCTGGATCACCCAACTGAGCAGTACCTAGGGTAAGTTAGAAGTTTAGAAGCCCAGCACTATTCTTTTTACTCTGTTGCCTGACAACACAATCCCCAACCCTGAACTAACTGAATTACTCACAATTTCCTAATTCTTTGACTTTTCATGTCCTTCTTTTAGTCTACTCTTAAAATCAGGAGATAGATCCTGAGTTGATAATTTTTTAAAAATGACAATATTTATTAAATATGTCAGCCTTCATTTTTTTAAGTTATGGTAATATAAAATTATATTTAATAAGTCAATACAGCTAAACTAAGGATTAATAGTCATAACCTATGAAATGATAATGATATGCAATAAAAACAATATTTATATGTAATAACAACCTACAAAATATTTATAGGCAATAATGTATCAAATATAAACAAAATAGATAAATCAATTAGTAAGCTTCTCCTATTGTTCTAGTGAATGAATTCTGGTGAATGAAAAAAAATCCCCTACTTTATGGGGGGGGGTAAACGAAGGGAGATTGAAAATGGGAGAAAATATCTATAGGAAAGAGGGGGAAATAAAAGCAAATTCCCTACTTTGTAATATGTCTCCACTTGAATTGGGTTTATTTTAGGATTTCCCATCATGTTTAGCCTAGGTGGGGTGATTTTTCTATCTGCTATTAGATTATTTTCCTTGTTAGTCTGTCTACCATCAAGGGACATATTTGAATATTTCCTTATTAATTACTTAAATTGAAACATCACTAATTAATTATGAGCTTCTACCCTAGTTTATTTAATAAAAATACTTTATAATAAAACCTATGAGAAAAAGGTACTTCAGAATAAAAAGAGAAATTTCCTATAGGATTTTACTTATATACCATCTATGCCTATTTCTCTCTATATATTTCTACTCCCCCCTTAAATAAACATCGAGGTGACTGAGTATTCTATTTATTAATAGTGTAACCAAAAATGACACAGACATGACTATTTACAATATATGACCTATGGGAAATATGGCACCCAAAGTCACTCAACTATTGTAACAGTTGCTAATTTCTCAGTTCTTCAGATACAGTCCTCTCAGGGTACCAAAACAATATTTTTTTCTTTGCAAGATTAACTTTATGTTCTTAGCAAATAAGTCCTATTCATAGGTTTTCTCTATATTTTCTTCAAACATTATAATCAACAGTCCCCTCCAGCAAACAATTAAACTTTGTCTCCTCATAGAAAGCCAGTTAAACACTGTCCAAGGTCCTGTTGCTTATTAATGAAGCACTAGATCAATAAACAATTATTTGTGGGGGAGTCTATTGAAATTGGTGTAAAGCAATTATATCATCTGCATATGTGTATACAGCCAATATTTGATTTTTTTGTGATGCCATTTTAAGGTTTTCTAGGCAGAGATTTGCTGTTTCCTCCTCCAGTTCATTTATATATGAGGAAACTGAGGCAAAAAGGGTGAAATGATTTGCCCAGGGTCACACAGCTAGTAAGTGTCTGAGGTCAGATTTCAACTCATGAAGATGAGTCTTTCTGACTCAAGACCCAACATTCTTTTCATTGTGCCACCTAACTTTAGATATATCTATATCTATATATCTATATATCTATATATCTATATCTATACCTATATCTATACCTATATCTATATCTACATCTACATCTATATCTACATCTATATCTATATCTATATCTATATCTATATCTATATCTATATCTATATCTATATCTATATCTATATCTATATCTATATCTATATCTATATCTTATCTATATCTATATCTATACCTATACCTATACCTATACCTATACCTATACCTATATCTATATCTATATCTATATCTATATCTATATCTATATCTATATCTATATCTATATCTATATCTATATAGCTATAGCTATATCTATATCTATATATGTCTATCTCTATCTCTATGTCTATGTCTATGTCTGTCTATGTCTATGTCTATATCTATATCTTTATTTCTATCTAATTTATATATCTGTATCTATATAGATTTTTATACATCTTTATCATGAATTTTTAGAGGTGGTGGGGATGGGCAGAGGAATATACTGTGAGGAAAAAAAATCAGGTTGACTCTGTAGTGAAATGATCTGCCTTGGAAGCAGTCAGTCCCCAGCTTCTGGAAGACTTCAGCCAGAAACTGGATCTGCATTTATCTGGTATGTTATGATAAAGATTATTGTTTAAGGGTGGGTTGTCTAGACAGTCTTTGACATCTGTTCTATAACTCATGGCTCAGACCTTTTGGCCCATGTTCATATGAAGTGGATCAATTTGGGGTTCTGTCAAAGACAGGTTGAGTTATCACCTAGAGAAATGCTGAACTTGATTTGATCCTCTTGGTCTTCTCTTTTGGAAAGGATTTTCAGTTATCTTGAAATATTTGAGCAAGCAATTAACACTTAAATACTGAACAGGCTTATTGAAGACACATAAACAATAAGAAAAGAATTTGTATCTACTCAAGACTAGCAAAGAATAATTTTTGCCCAACTTCCAGTGAATGACATTTCATTCTTTACCCTCTGCCCCTTTCCCCTACCAAGATTCAATTATAAAGCCTATTATTGTTGTATTTCCTTTTTTATATTTTCTTATTACAATTTTTAAAGTTTATTTTTTGGGATTTTTAGGACAAGACAGTGGGGTTAAGTAATTTGCCCAAGGTCACACATCTGGATTTGAAGTCAGATCCTTCTGACTCCAGGGCCGGTGCTCTATCCACCATACCACCCATCTTTCCTTGTTGTGTTTCTTTTTGAAGAGGACCATTAGATCAAGAAGGTAACCATAACATATACATGCATTGGATTTATGTGAAGAGGGATTTGTGCAAAGTCACCGGCCTCACTTTCTGCTCTGGAGCCATCTTGATCCAGTGGCAAAAATACAGATCAGGATAACTAGAGATGGTCCTGAATGCAGTGGGAGACCTTGACCTTTTTAAGCTAAGGTCTTTCCCAAGTCTCAGCTTGACTGAGGCAATGCCCATTCAGTGATTAAGGCTAGCTAAGGAAAGAGGCAAAATATGACCTCTTTTACCTAGTTAAAACATATATCAATGTGGGAGGGGAAGACTCTCAGGGTTTCTGGTCTACAATATCTACAAAATATAAGAATACATGTCACCCTCAAGGGCAATCCCTCCCACATAACCTGTCATGGTTTCTGGGACTGGTCCAATGTCAGTTTTTCTCTTCTCTTCTTACTCCACAAGAGCAAGTCTGGCCTTGGTGAAAGGATTCTTAGTGAGGTCAGGTATAGTGAGATGAAGCATATCCAGGCTCCTTCCTAAAATGGTTGTCTTAGGGAGAAGGTCCTCAATGAGAAGAAAAGGACTAAACATTGGACTTTTTTTTTTAGGATTTTTGCAAGGCAAATGGGGCTAAGTGACTTGCCCAAGGCCACACAGCTAGGTAATTATTAAGTGTCTGAGGCCGAATTTGAACTCAGGTACTCTTGACTCCAGGACTGGTGCTCTATCCACTGGGCCACCTAGCTGCCCTGAAGATTGAACTTTCTTGTTGGGATAGTGATTTTTCCATCCCTAGGAGTATTTAAGCAGAAAGTGAATGATGACCTGTTAGGGATGCAGCAAAGCATTTCATTCCTGGAGGTGGGGGGAGGGTCAGCTGGACCAATTGTAACATTTATGGTCCTCTGGGATTCCATAATTATATAGCTATAACTTTAGGATGAAGATGACAAGACAGAGATGGGGGAAACATAGTTTGTAGTAATTCCATGAGCAAGATGTTTAGTGGTTTAAGATAGTAGCTGGGAGAACTGGGATTAGATGTCCCCTTTATGATCTTTTATGGAGAGAGTTTGAAAGCTTACTATATAGAAGGAGAGTCCTTTGTTTCCCTGGCTTCCATATTATAGTGTTGGATTGGCCTGTACAGATGTTGCCATGGAAAGGTCACTGTCTCCTTTATTTTATAGTTCAGGTTTCTCTGGATCTGATTTGGGAAAGGTGTAGAGATCCTCTACCCAAATCCAGAGAAAAGTAGTAGTAGTGGTAGCAGTAGTATTAGAGTAGTAATAGTAGTAGCAGCAGCAATAGTAGCAGCTGTGGTAGTAGTGGCCTCAGTAGCAGCAGTAGCAGTAGCAGTAGTGATTAGTAGTTGTAGTAGTAGTAGCAACTGAAGTGGTAAGCATAATAAAAATAACTTATATTTACATAATACTTTAAGATTTGCCAAAGCACTTTATGTTTATTATTTTATTTAATTCTTTTAACACACCAATAAGCTGGGTACTATTATTCCCACTTACAGATGAATAAGCTGAGTCAGAGTGAGGCAAAGTGATTTGCCCAGGGTCACCCAGCTAGTGAGTTACATGAGACCATTTGAATTCAGAGTTTCCTCCCTTTAAATCTAGGACCTGTCTCTCCACTGTGCCACCCTTCCTGATCTCAGATCCGATGCTCTGAACACCATTCTGTTTTGTTCTATCTAATGGGGATCAGACTCTCTCCTGATTTCAAGAAGAGGTAAGAAGATGGAGACAATTTTCATATTTATTGTTTTTTAGTTCCAGTTATGTTTGACTGTTCATGACCCCAGTAGGGGTTTTGTTGACAGAGATACTGGAGTGGTTTGCCATTTTCTTCTCCAGCTAATTTTACAGTTAAGGAAACTGAGACAAACAGGGTTAAATGGCATGACCAAGGTCACACAACTGATAAGTGTTTGAGATCAGATTTGAATTCAGATCTCTCTGACCCTGGGCCTGACAATCTATCCACTGCTCCACACTGTTGCCCATACGCATGAACATAAATGCCTTTCAGCATTTTGGGTTGTGATTTTGTGATTTTTTTTGCTTGTAAATACATTAATTTCCACAATCTGCAGAGGTTAAGACTACTCCTTTTGAGATTTTTCCATTGAAGATCCATAGTTTAAATCTATACTATACGGATAGGGTTTTTTTCCTTCTTCCAAATTTCTGGGAGCTATAAATCTGGGATTTCTCCGAAGTTATTTTTCCTCTAGATTTCCTTCCCCCTCCTTCTAAATGGCAGCCATATGCCTTGCTCCGTATAAAGCAGTATTCTTTTGCATATGTGGAATGGGTGTTTGCCAAAAGGATGTAATTTTGGGGAATCCAGGAAGATTCCTTTGCTTCTTCGAAAAAAACAACTCTATGCCTAAAATTCCAACCTTAAAATATGATTCATACAGCTTTAAAATTTAATCCCTTTAAAAGTATTAAGTGCTCTCTTTTGGGGGGAAGGATATGAAGAGAGCATGATCTGAAGATAAAGTTTGCATAATTCAGTATTCTGTTCTGATTACAAGTAGGGAGAGAGGGCAGACAGTGTGGTATGGTGCTGGACGTGTGTGTGTGTGTGTGTGTGTGTGTGTGTGTGTGTGTGTGTGTGTGTGTGTGTGTGTGTGTGTGTGTGTGTGTGTGTAAGATTGAGAGAAAGAGAGAGGATTTGACACTTCTCATGCATGAAATGAGTTGGTTTCAATTAGATCAAAAGAGTCAAGTTAAGTACCTGCCAAGCCAAACTTCTGAAAGATCTGAACCAGATTAAAATGTATTTGGAAAATGTTTAACAAAATCAATAAAAGATAATGTGAATTTGTGGCTTTCTAAGTAAACATGCAGCTCATATTTTGACTCCATTGAATCTGATTATCTCCAAGATAGTTTCTAGCTTTCCATGATTTCATCCCCCTATAGGAAGTAGAAATTAAGTTTCTGTCATTATCTTTGCAACTTTTGATCCTGGCCAGCAGAGGGCACTATGGGCTCATTAAAAAATTTTTTTCCAACTATATGCAAAGACAGTTTTCAACAATCATTTTATTTTGCAAGGTTATGAGTTCTCCTTTCCCTCCCCCCTCCTGACAGGAAGCATTACAATATAGGTTATACATGTATAACTATGTTAAACATAAATCCATATTAAGAAAAAAACAATCAAATTGAAATAGGAGAAGAAAACAGATACAAACATAATACAAAAGACAACTTTTTTTTTTTAGGTTTTTGCAAGGCAATGAGGTTAAGTGGTCTGTCCAAAGCCACACAGCTAGGTAATTATTAAGTGATACTGGATTTGAACTCATGTACTCCTGACTCCAGGGCTGGTGCTCTATCCACTGTGCCACCTAACCGCCCCCCAAAAGACAACTTTAAAAAATTGAAGATCATAAGCTTTGGTCTACATTTAAATTACACAGTTCCCTCTCTGGATATAGATAGCATTTTCCATCACAAGACTTTTAGAGTTATCTTTGATTATTGTGGTGATGAAATGAATAAGTACATTATAGTTGGTTATCACTCCATGTTGTTGTTAGTGTATATAATGTTCTTCTGGTTCTGCTTATTTCAGCTAGCATCAGCTCGTGTAAGTCTTCCCAAGTTTTTTTGGAGTCCACCAATTCTTGATTTCTTATAGAACAACAGTACTCCATCACATTGTGTTCAGCCATTCCCCAGCTGATGGGCATCCTTTCAATTTCCAAATCTTTGCCATCATGAAAAGAACTGCTACAAATATTTTTGCACACATGGGTTTTCCCTCCTTTTTTGGTGATCTCTTTAGGATCCAGATCTAGTAGTAATATTGTGGATCAAAGGGTATGAACAGTTTTATTGGCAAATTAGCAAAATCCCAAGTTGCCATGAGCCCATTTTTAATCTAAGGTTTGTACCCTATGGACAGGTAGTCAGGGGGAGTAGGAGAAAGTAACCTGAATTGGAAGTAATAATAATAATAATAATAATAATAATAATAATAATAATAGTGATGGTTTTAATAGATATACTGTTTCCAAAGTATGTTTGTACCAGTTATCATCTCACTTGATGTGCCCATAAATCCTGTGAAGAGGGCAGAGAAGCTATGATCATTAATATTTTTACAGATGAAGAAACTGAGATACAGGAAAATTGAGTGGCTTTCCCAAGGCATCACAGAGAATGGTGAAGTTTGGATAGGAACTGAGGTCTTCTGACATCAGCATCCTTTTTTTTTGTTGTTATTGTTAAGTTGTTTAGTTGTGTTTGATTCTCCATAACCCCATAGACTTTTATCCAGGATTTTTTTTTCCCCATAGCAAAGACATTGAATGCTTTTCCATTTCCTTCTCCAGTGCTTCCCTATTTTACAGATAAGGAAGTGAGGTAAATCAGGGTTAAGTGATTTTTCTATCATCACGTAGTCTGTGGTGAGATTTGAACTCAGATATTTGTGACTGCAGACCTGATGCTCTACTCACTTCACCTTCTAACTGCCCTAGGGTCCTTTATCTTCCTTAATAGAACTTCTTAGAAGAAAGAGTATGTTGACCTTATTTGACTTCTTTATAGTTTTAAATTGAGAAGGTCACAATCCTAATTTTAATGATTAAAAGGAATTGAGCCTAGATAACCCAAGTACTTTGCCTTAGTAGGTGGCTATGGCAGAATTTGAACACAGGATTGGCTTTTATGGTACTTACCTCTTCCCTCCAAGAGCCATTTGAATGAGGGAAACATCTTTGCCTAGGTAAATAAATTAGAGCAAATGAGTACACTGAGCCTTCCTAGAGGTGCTGAGACACTAACTTTTTATCAAAGAATTAGTGCTCAGATAGAACATATGTAGGCTTTCACACACTATGAGTAAATCAGTTGTCTGGCTCTCAGATACACGCTTAGTAAATTAAATATATGGCCCTTGACACGGAGAAGACTATCAGCATCTCTTTAAGGCTCAGAGTTACAAGCTGTGGAAATGATCTCCTGTAGGGACATTCCTTAATTAGAGAAATGACATTTTATTTCAAGGTTTGTATCCCTTGGCAGTGACCAGAATGGTAATAATGTTGATGTTATTAGGAGGCATCACTGCAATGGAAAATATGCCTGCTTAGACAGTAAGCAGCTATTATTCTGAGGGGAAACAAATTCACATCTTACTAAGGTTTAATTGGATTGTGAATGTCACCTGCCTCCCTGAGCTTTTCTCTGTGTCTGACCTTTGACTGCTTTGCTAGGCTTCACCGGCTTTCAGATGGACTGTGGACATGCACTGCCTTGCCAAGACTGGCTTTGCTTCAGAACTTGCATCTTGTGCCCCTAGACCCCATGAGGGGCATAGGTTTTGGGACCAGCTCTGAAGCATGGTTTCTCTGCCTTGATATTGAGTTAATGTGGATGGTCAACTTCAACAACCATTTATGAAGTCCCTTCTTTGTATAGAACATGGTGCTTGGAACTAAGATTGACACATCAATATTTTAATGGCCCTTGGTGGAGTGAATGTACCCTTTACTGGGGCCAATGGAAACCTATCCATGCCTTCTCATCCTTTGTTGCTCTTGTCCACACCTCCCTCTGTAGAGGAGGCACCAGGTTCATTGGAGTGTCCTCTACTCCCTCAGGATGTACTTGAGCCTTTCTTCTATCTGTATTAATATTATATCCACCGCTAGTGCAATATGTGGCAATCCTGGCATTATTCTTTGCTATTGCTTCCTCACCAATTCACCTCCTGGTCATATAATATTTTTAACTTCACTTACTGGACAATGGACATTGTTGATAATTGGCTAGAACTTACATCCCTTTGTATCTCTCCATTTCCCTTTGGGTAACCTGCATTTTCTGGGGGAGGAACAAGGATTAAATAAGGCACAATGACTGCTCTCATGGAACTCATAAGCAGAATACGATACACTTCCAAATAACTGTAATTCAAAAAAAAAAGATTCAGAAAGGGAGCAAATTCAATCAATATTTATTCTAGTAGATTTCATTAATAAGATTTAACTATCGATAATCACAAACACTTCAAGATACAAAGAACTTCTAGAATATGTTATACATATTCATTTACATAAACTTCTACCACATACAAGGTCTAAATATATTCATAAAAGGTGTCCCAAAAGTTTTAGTTCAGTTTTAAGATATTAAGACTTAGAACTGCCCTAAGAGTTTTGGAACATCCTATTTATAGCTATAGACACATACACATCCATATACACACATATAAACTTATATACATAATACACATATTTATGCGTATACACACACACACACAAGGTTTCTGGAACATAATAAACTTAATAAATATTCCAATGGATTGATGGATCCTTTTGTTATCTACAGTCACATGATGGGTCAGTCTTTGGGGGCAGCTTGGCACTACCTTCCCTCTGGTGGTGAGTTTGTCTTGGCTCTTCCTTTAACTCTGCATTTCAGTTGTCTCTGTGACATGGAGATAATGGGGCACTCTGACCCACTTCCTGGGGATATTGTGAGAAATGAGGAGCCAAACTGGCAGCTTCTCAAGGCAAAGTTCCCTGACAAAGGCTAAGCCATAATTGATTTGACTCTGGGCCAGATTTTGGACCCAATTTTCTCCCAAGGACATAAGGATATGCTTGCCTTTTCAGTTGTCCCCATTCAGCCTTTTCCTTCCTTTTGGGGTACACAGTACATGTGCATTTTTATCTAGATGAGTTGTAGGTTTACTTCACTATATCATGGGGTTGCATCTCTTTCTACTGCTCACCTTTTTAAAATTCTATTTTATTTGTGTAGTTATGTGATATGGTGCATGGAATGCCTATCCTGAAGTTAGGAAGACTCATCTTGAGTCTGGTAACTGATACTTGCTGTGTGACCCTGGGTAAATCACTTAACCCTGATTGCCTCATCTGTAAAATCAGCTGAAGAAGGACCTCCATTATCCTTGTCAAGAAAATTCCAAGTGGAGTCATGGAAAGTGAGACAAGTTTGAAAGACACCTGAATAACAAATAATTAGAAACCCCATCTCTACCCTACCCATTGAATATTTAAACAACAAAATATAAAACAAAAAATTCCAATGAAAAACACCTGATTCAGTGACTACATCCTGAGGAGGCATCCACCATTCTGTCCTAGTGGTCCCCAGCTGCCCTGTTTTGGGGATATGATCTGTTCTCTGGGACCATCCTTGGTTTTCCAGTTTCTCAGAATTTGATCTTTTGCATTTTTATTGTTGTAGTCATTGTGTATTTGGTTTTGGTTTTACCTGTTCTGTCCTTCATTCAAATCTTGCTTTTGATTTCTCTAGATTTCTCATATTACACAATTGATCTTCAAACAAGTCCTTGTGAGGGGCACAATGGCATCAATGCCAACCATTGCTATCAGAATTTCAGTTAATTAAGAGATCAAGTTCTCTGCCTATTAGTTGAAAAGAGTACACAAAGATGGTTTGAAACTTTGATCCTAAAGGACCTCCTCCCATGGATGAGAGATGGTCTGTCAAATTAAAATGAATATTATTCTTAATGTTCATCATCAGATCAATTTGTCAGTCATTGAGGTAAATGGCATTTATATGATATACTTTGGAGCAACTGTGGCCAAAATCTTTGATTGTGGGGGAGATAGGAAATTCCATCAGGAAGAAATTAGGAAGGTGGAGGAGGAAAAAAAAAAGGAAAAGAGCATTTAAATCATGCCAGACACTGACCGGCAGGCTGTTCAGGTATTTATTTTGGTGGTGTCTGTTGTGGTTTCATTTGGGGTTTTTTGGGTAAAGATCTTGGTGCGTGGTTTGACATTTCCTTCTCCAGATCATTTGACAGATGAGGCAAACAGGGTGAGGATCACAGAGCTAGAAAGTGTCTGAGGTCAGATTTGAAGAAGTCTTCTGACTCCAGGTCCAGTGCCACCTAGAAGCACTATGCTAAGTCTTTCACAAATATTATCTCATTTGATCCTATCAGGAAAATACTGTCATTATCTTCATACAGTCAGGAGGCAGAATTTGAACTTAGATCTTGCTGATAGCAGATTCATTGTGATATATCTACTCTGCCTGAAAGATAGAGGGTGAAGAAAACCAGATGGTAGTGCCTTAGGAAAAACATGAGCTTTGGAGTCAGAGAATGTAGGTCTATATCTTTTTATTATTAGTGTGACTTTAGGCAAATTAACCTTACTGAGTCTCAATTTATTTATTTGTAAAATGAAAAGACTGGACTAGCTAATTTCTATGAATTTCTAACTCTAATCTATGATGTTATGAGTTTATGATCTAGTCCCCATTCTAGTATGATCTTTCTATGAGTTACCTAGTCTGACACAGACCAGTAATCACCCTTACCCCCATAACAATATGGTGAGTATCTGGAAGTGGGGAAGGGTCACTTAGGCTGCCTAAGAAGGTCTTGAACTGGCTCAGGTTGGAAATGAAGCTGATCAGACTCCGTGTGTCAATCATTTGGAATGGGGTGGTTGTGCCTATGAATGGTCACTGAACTTCAAGACTAGACGAGATAGGAAGACCCAGTCTCAGAACAAACAAGAGTATAGGTCATTTTACTTCTCTGGATTTCATTTTTATCACATATAAAGATGAGGAAAATAATGCCTGCCCTCCCTATTACATGAGGTTTTTGATGGATAAAATAAGGTAACAGCTTGGAATTTTTTTTAAAGGAAAGGTGACCTTCAGATGCTGAATAGCAATACTCTATGCTACTGCATTAGCTTTTTATTTTGGTGGAGAGTCTCAGACCAGACAGAGGGGAATTAGTACTTGTTAATGGAGACACAACCTTATGGAGGCCAATTAGTGAGACCCTGGAGGGAACCACAGGGAACTGTTTTTAGCAGTCTTGAAGGGAAGACATTTAAAATGACTCAGCTGGAGAGGAAGATTTCTGGGGATCTAGCAAATGATTTTGGTGGAGCTGATTACAAATTGGTGATGCAAATGGGGTTGGGGGAAGTAAGTTAGTCAAAATTCCTAGTAATGAGGTTATTATTTTAGTGTAGTTATTAGATAATAAATATTATATACTTCATACCTAATAGGACACAGTAAGAATTGGTTTTATTTTTTATTAAACTGTTGTGTCTTTATTAAAGTAGCTTACAGTAGTAAAGTCAGAAAAAAAAGTGTCTCAAATTTCCAATTAAATAGAATGTTTGGCAGAAAGAGAAGAAGGGGAAATGCTGGTTAACTTAATTTTCTTATTAATTATTCATTCATCAGAAAATCTTTATTGAAAATCTTTCTAAAGAGTATTAATCTGCTTTTCTACCTTAGTGTATTGTATACTGAATTTATTCTTATTGGCACCATATTTGGTGTTACATCGCTGGTATTTACTGTCTGTCTGCTCTTGGTGAAGTAATGTGCCATATTTTGGGTTTTAATTTGCTTATCTGTGAAAGAAAGTGAACAGAGGAGATGACTTCTAAACCATTAATTCTATAACATCCTTATTTTATTATGGATGTCAAAGGCACAAAAAATTGACCTGAAATTATACTATATGACAAAGATAGAGTTTTTTTCTTTTTAAACTGAATTCCTAGAAACGTTTGTTTTCTTGTCATTTTCTTTTTCTTAAAACTCAAAAATACTATAATTATCATTCACTGAAGGGTGTGTCAGCAGTTGGGTTTTTGGTTAATCGAAGTTTCATTGCATTGACATCACCTGAGAAATTTACCTTTGAAATCTCTCATACTCTTATTTTTTTAAGTATAGCAAATAAAAATTTGGAACCTACTTTGAGCCAGAAAAATGGAGAGCATGGAAAGAGAAAAGAATGAAGAATTGGGATAATCATGTCCAAACCTATTTGGAATCTGAGGAAGGTAGAATAAGAGGCAGATAAGAGTGGAGGGTACCTTTGTGAATTTTGAGTGATTGGAGTTCCAGCTGAGGCTTGGTGATTATAGAGACACCTGGATGCTTCAAACACTTTTCTTTCTTATATGAAAAGGAAGGGTTCAGAGCATAAATGTTGAATGAAAATAGATTCAGTGTGTTGAGAGAGACAGAACAGATTGATATCTGGAAGCTTCCTTCTAATTGACAATACGATCCTGGCTTTGATCAGTGATGCTGAACCCAAATTGAAGTGGGGTCACTAATCTGTATATGTCCCTACAGGTCACATGTTTACTTAGTTTTAAAATATAATGTCTTATTATATTTTTATTGACTTTGTAAAACTTCTCAATTACTATTTTACTTTGAAATTACATTCTAATCTGGTCCCCAGCACATTTGGGAGCAGTTCCCTTAGAGTGTTTGGTACATCTGGCTTACATTACAGAATATGATAGAATGAGTCAGGTAGCCCAGGAAAGTTTCTACTGCATGCAGATCAGGAAAAAGAAATTGTGGGTCTGATGGGGAAAGTTTTTTTTGAGATTTCTTTCTTTTATTTGACCATTTATTCCTTCATCAAATATTTGCTAAGTGACTTCTATGTGAAGAACTATATTTGAAAAGTGGGAAAAATATAATACTTGTCAGAAAAGAGTTTCTAAGTTGCTTTTTCTATTTACTTAGTGACTCTGTGAACTTGAGGGGAAAAATCACTTAATATCTCTGTGACTCAGTTTTCTTCTCAGAAAAAGAAGATAATTATTTTTGTCCTATCTACTTCATAGAGTTATCAAGAGTAGATGAGAGGTTGTATATAAAAGCATTTTATAACCACAAATCATCAACAACTCTTGGGATCTTCCTGATGATGATACATGAACTCAGTCTTGAAAGAGGCTGGAGATTCTATGGGGAGAGGGGTGGAGGGAGGACTTTCCTGGCATAGGCAAAGGCAGAGGGGTGGGATGGAGTGAGTTTGGGGAACAACCACTCGGTGGGAGTTAAATCTGGTGAGATAGGTCAGTGCAGAGATGGTAGATTTTAGCTACAGTTCTTCCCAGTGGGGTCTGAAGCTTAATAAAATACAATTGGAAATGGTTAACAAAATAAATAAAAATACAATAGATGCAGATAACATTAATATGTAGTTTTTAATAACTTTTTTGGTTTTAGGTTTTTTTGCAAGGCAATGGGGTTAAGTGACTTGCCCAAGGCCACACAGCTAGGTAATTATTAAGTATCTGAGACCAGATTTGAACTCAGGTACTCCTGACTCCAGGGCTGGTGCTCTATCCACTGTGCCATCTAGCTATCCCTAATATGAGGTTTTTAAGTCATTAAGTAGCCTACAGGAATTCTAAAGGTTTCTGTTTAACACCCTTAGGATACAGTCAATTTGTGAAGGGCTTTCATTACCAAATTGAAGTTTGTTTTTTTAGCTTAGAGGTGATGATGGGGGAGTCACTGAAGCCTGGGGCAAGATCAAACCTGTGCTTTATGAAGTGTTTTGGAAGTTGTGTAGGAGATCGTCTGGAGAGGTGAAAGTAGAAGCTGTTCTGCTACTTAATGACTTGAAATGACTTAAAAATCACATATTAAGGAAATGGTGAAATGGAAATGTCTGTTGGCTTCTCAAAGTTTTCCCAAGAATATCTTCTCTCTCTCATCTTCCCTCTTCTTCTCTTTCTCCCTCTCTTGCTCCTTCCTTTTCTTTCTCTCTCTCTCACCTCAGAACATTTATCTACATGCATATTCAAAAGTATTAAATATTCACACCTAAAACACAGCTCTTTGAGGACTGTCTTTGATTGCTATATTGCTGTGAATAGCTAGGTTCATCATAGTGGTTATCTCATAATGTTGCTGTCAGTGTACAATATACTCCTGGTTCTGCTCACTTCATTCAGCATCAGTTCATATAAGTCTTTCCAGGTTTTTCTGAAATCTGCCTATTCATCTTTTCTTACAAAATAATAGTATTCCATTACTTTCATATACCACAACTTGTTCAAGCATTCCCCAATTAATGGGCATCCTCAATTTCCAATTCTTTGCCACTACAAAAAAAGGCTGCTAAAAATATACATTTGGCCCTTTTTCCTTGCTTTGATCTCTTTGAGGTATAGGAGCAGCACTACTGAGTCAAAGAGTGTGCTCATTTTAATAACTTTTTTGGACATAGTTCAAAATTGCATTCTTTTTTCTTTTTTAAATCTCATTTTTGTTTTCGGTTCTAAATTCTGTACTTCTTGCTACATTCTACCCCATCCATTGAAACAACAAAAAATACTGCACCAGATATATGCACACACACATATCTATATATCTATATATCTCTATCTATCTATATCTATCTATCTATCTATCTATCTATCTATCTATCTGTATATATATATAGATGTATGAAGTCAGGCATTTCTCCCTTAGCTATATTAACACAAAGCAAGAAGAATGAAGGGAAAAATATGCTTTAATCTGCACATTCTGAGTCTATCAGTTCTCTCTCTGGAGGTGGATAGCATTTTTCATCATAGATCTTTAGGTACTGTGGTGGATTATTGTATTGATCAGTTACTAAGTCTTTCAAAGTTGATTTTTTTTTAACAATATTGCTGTTATTCTAAAAATTGTTCTCTTGTTTCTGCTCACTTCAATTTGTCTCTGTTCATATGATTTTCCAGGTTTTTCTGAATCTATCCCCTTCATAATTTCTTACAATATAATAATATCATAAATTGTTCAGCATTTCCTCAGTTGATGAAAATCCTCTCAATTTCTGGTTTCTTTCCCACCATAAAAAGAACTGCTTTAAATATTTTTGTATATGTGAGTTCTTTCACATTTTCTTTTTTTTGATTCCCTTGACTATAGACTTTGTAGGAATATTGCTAAGTCAAAGGATGTTCACAGTTTTATAGCCCTTGGGGCATCGTTTCCTCTAGAATGGTTAAATTAGTTCACAACTCTGCCAACAAAGTATTAGTGTCTCAATTTTTCCTCATCCCCTCCAGCATTTGTCATTTTTTTTCTGTCATATTGTCAATCTGATGAATGAGAGATGACACTGCATTTCTCTAATTATTAGTGACTTAGAGACTTTTTCATATGACTAGAGATAACTTGGACTTCCTCTGAAAACTGCTAGTTCTTTTCCCTTGACCATTATTCAGTTGAAGAGACAATTCAGTTCTGTGGTTATATAAACATTTTGAAACTTCACAGTTCATTTTTTAAAATCGTGTTCATTTCTGTTGTTATCCCATTGAACATAATGACTGCTGATGTTGCTTTTTTTAATTTTACCTGAAACATAATAGGTTTCCCCCCCCCCCCCCCCCCCAGGATAAGGGTCTTTATGTCTACCACAGCCTACGACATACTCTCCTTGGCTCCAGAAAGCAGAATAGAAATAATAGAAGGACGTTTTAAAGAAGTGGATTTAACTTCTTGAAAAGAAAAAAAATGACTTGAGATGTTCAGAAGTGAAGTGGATTGTTTTATAAAGTGGTAATTTCTCTATTTTCAGATATTTTCAGATGGAAGCTGTGTGACTGTTTTTTTTGGGTGAAATAGTAGAAGGAATTTCTGTTCAGACATGGTTGGACTAGATTGTTTCAGTTTCTTCCATACTCAGATTCTGTAAATCTATAAAAGTCATGGTGAGTTAGATTGATACTTTCTTTAGGTCAACACTATATTTCTATGAAGATCATTATGTGGAATAAGGTTGCAACCCTTCCCACTAGTCCCAAGGGTAATTTGTAACCATAGAATGTTGGTTAAACTAATTTATATATCCAATTTTTCTTTAAACTACTTATATTTTCAATGTGTAGAGTTTCTTGGGGAAAATGATTTCTCATTGTGCAAAGTAGCACTTTCTTTAATCCATCCCCAAACTATTCTTTAAAAATTTTACAGATTTGAGAGACAGCTCATTGTACACAAGAGGGCATTAATTCTGAAGTCACAGACTTAGGTACAAATCCCATCTCTAATGCTTATTCCCTCTATGGCCTTAAGCAAGGTACTTTATTTTCTGAAGCATTAGATTTTTGTCCTCTAAAATTCATGGATTAGGCAACCTCTAAAATTCTTTCTAGCTTTAAATCTATGATCCTATGACCTTTGACCTCTAGTATAATAATATAGCAACTCTAATAATAAACAACTATTTCTGATTCAGGTTTTTAATGATTTATTAAAACTTAATATTAGACATCAATACTATTCCATTTTTGTAATTATTTACTTTTTTTTTTTAGCTTTTGCAAGGCAATGGGGTTAAGTGGCTTGCCCAAGGCCACACAGCTAGGTAATTATTAAGTGTCTGAGGTCAGATTTGAACTCAGGTACTCGCTCCTGACTCCAGAGCCGGTGCCCTATCCACTGTGCCACCTAGCCGCCCCTAATTATTTACATTTAAATTAATTAATTTTAGTGCATAAAAAGGCTTAATTTTTTTGGTTGCATGCTCTAAGTTTTCCTAAAGATCCTTTTCCCATTCATTCTCCTTCACTTTTCCTCCTACATGGTCACTGTTAGTATGTGCAGTTCTTCTACCTCTGCTTTTTTTCACTTTGTTTTGTTTCATAAAGGTCTTTCCAGATTTCTCCATTTTTCTTCATATTTATTAGTTTTAATGCTTCATCATATGCCGTTATTTTAATGTACCACAATCTATTCAGCTATATCCCTTTATTGTTAAATAGCTCTTTGTGTATTACAGGCTTCAGTCATATCGCTTTTGCCTTTATAAATTGTGATCTAAATCTAACCTCTCCTTTTTTAGTTATAGGTTCACTTTGAGCTGCCCTTCTATGTAATATGTTCTACCAGATGTGTCTTTTTTTCCTAATGGCTTTTTCTGTAGCAGAGGACTGTGTGGAACCAACAGCAGGGTGTCTACCTTGTCTTTGTAATGAGTTGAACCGGGACTCTGATGTCAAACTAGTGAATCACAATCTAATAATGATTCATTCTTTTTTAAAAATATAATGAGAAAGTCCCTTCTCATAGATATAATTCTCATTCTAAAAATAAAAATATGTGTAGCTTTTATTCATTAATGGAAAAGTTCAAATTGAAGTTAATAAACAGGAAATCAGGAACTTATTAAATGAATGAGAAAAAAGTGACTAAAGCAAGGTTAAGTCAAATGACTGTATTTCCTGTAAATGACTTTAGTGCCAAGTGAATAATTGACTTTAAAATGTAGTTGGGGGGGTGGCCAGGTGGTACAGTGGATAGAGCACCGACCCTGGAGTCAGGAGTATCTGAGTTCAAATCAGACCTCAGACACTTAACAATTACCTAGCTGTGTGGCCTTGGGCAAGTCACTTAACCCCATTGCCTTGCAAAAACTAAAAAAAAAATGTAGTTGGATTTTGTGAAAATAGGTCAAAACTATTTGAATGGGAGATTTATCACTTGCCCATGACTAAGAGTACCACTCAGGGTGAACATGTTCAATCCATACCTCCACTCATTTTTCTGGTATTGTTTTATTTATGGACAAAATAATCTCTGTATTTTGAAGATTGGCAGATCTTTAATACGTACATGCTATGTTTTCAGCATTGTTCTACATTCTTTAGCTGATATAATGAGCAATATTATAGTTGAGAAAAAATTGAGTTGAATATATCTGAGAATATAAAGTTAAATCTACATCTGTGATCAGATTTAAGTCTTCTCATCAAAAAGAAAATGAAAAAAAATGTAATAAGATGCTAAATTGTCCAGAAACTCAACTAGACAGTTTATCTGAAAGGCTTGGTCTAATAGATGATGTGATGGAATTAGCTGCATATTTAAAACTTGCTGGTTTTGTTACTACATATCAGGATTCCAGTCATACCCTAGGAGAGGGAGGGACTCAGAAATACTCTCAGCCTTCTTTTATGATTTTTCAAGTGCCAACAGCCTTGCATTCTTCCCACTTGGGAGAATCATTCTCTTCATTCCTTGGTCAAGTTATTGGGTAAGACACAGTCTCTTTGGATCTTGGTTTCTTCACCTGAAAAATGAGGGATTGTACCAATTGGTCTTGCTGGTCTCAAATATGTGATTTATATCTATTTGATGTTACTCTAAAGCATATTTGATCTAACATTTTAAAACTGTCATGAGATTATGGAAAACTGTGACCCTGGGAGTTTAGAGAGGGTAGTATAGCTCATTTCTGGGATGATTCATCCCTTGAAGAGAAAATGGGGAGGATTTGTAACAAATGGGGGAAAGCTTGATAATTCATTGAGCTGAGGCTATGTAAGTCATCTCTGCTTTGGAAATGAGTTGAGAACTGAAGACATATGTACCTCTGAGAATAAATAGAAAATTGAGTCAATGGTCCTAAAGAGGAAATGAACAATGCCACAAACCTTGTCAGGAAAAGCCATTTTTTTGGGTTCAATTAATTAATTAATTAATTAATTCTTATTTTGTACAAATAATGTTTTTTATACATTATTAAAATATTCTTGTTTAAAAGTAAACATAATACCCCTTCCCCCAAGAAAATGTAGACCTGCATAAGTGATAAAGTAAAGGAGAGAGAAAAAAATAAAAATAATAAAAATAAAAAAATAAAAAAAAATAATAATAGTAGTAGTAGGTATGGCCAGGTGGCACAGTGTACGGAGCACTGGCCCTAGAGCCAGGAGCACCCGAGCCCAAATCCAGCCCCACACACCCAACAATCACCCAGCTGTGTGACCCCATGCAAGCCACCCCAACCCCATTGCCCTACAACCCCCCCCCCCCAAAAGACTCAAAATAAAATAAAATAGTAAAAATAGTAATAGTAGTAGGGGTGACTGGGTGGCAGACAGATCACTGGCCCTTGAGCCAGGAACATCTAGGTCAAAATCCGGCCTCAGATGCCCAACAATCACCCAGCTGTGTGGCCCCAGGCAGGCCACCCAGTCCCATTTGCCCTGCAACACCCCCCAGAAAATAATAATAATAATAATAATAATAATAATAATAATAATAATAATAATAATAAATGTGCTTCAGTCTGTGTTCCAACACCACCAGCTCTGTTGTGGGTGGATCACATTCTTTAGGATAAGTCCATCACAAAAGTTACTTTCATATTTTTCCACCATTGCCATTGCTGATCGCAACTTCCTCCTTTTATATTTCTCCACTACCATGTACTATTCTCCTTTCACTCTGACTCTGCTGTAGGGTAGCTGAGTGGCACAGCAGACAGATCCCCAGCCCTGGGGCCAAGAGGCCCCGAGCCCACATACCACCCCTTAGGCCCAGCATCTACCTGGCCCTATGGTCTCGGACGGGTGATCCAATCCCAGCCTCTTGCAAGAGGTAAAAAAGAAAATATCTGACCACTCGCCCCTCATGGTCCAGCCTCTCCTCCATCACTCACATTCCCCCCACTTCCCCCTGTCCCCCTTCTCTCCTTGTTACTACAGGTGTCTATACTCCATTGAGTACATATCCTGTTTCCTCTCCAGCCCCATCTGATGAGGGCAAAGATTCCCTCTTTCCCCTTTGCCTTCCCCCCTTCCATATCATTGCAATAGCTCATTGTAATAAAGAAAAATATTATATGAAATATCTTAGCCTATTCCTCCTCTCCTTTTTCTTTCTCCCATTACATTTCCCTTTTATCTATTGATTCCATTTTTATACCACAATATATCTTCAAATTCAGCTTTCTCCTGTGCTTCATCTATAAAAGCTCCTTCTACCTGCTCTACCAACTGAGAAGGTTCACATGAGTATTATCAGTATCATTTTTCTATGCAGGAATACATGCAGTTCATCATCATTAAGTCCCTCATATTTTCCCCTTCTCCTCCACTCTCTATGCTTCACCTGAGTCCTGTATTTGAAGATCAAACCTTCTGTCCAGCTCTGGCCATTCCATCAGGAACATTTGAAATTCTCCTGGTTCATTGAAAGTCCATCTTTTTCCCTGGAAGAGGACATTCAGTTTTGCTGGGTAATTAATTTTCAGTTGCATTCTAAGCTCTTTTGCCTTCCAGAATATTATATTCCAAGCCTTATGAGCTTTTAATGTAGTTTCTGCTAAGTCCTGTGTGATCCTGACTGCAGCTCCACAATATTTGAATTGTGTCCTTCTGGCTGCTTGTAATATTTTCTCTTTGACTTGGGAGTTCTGGAACTTGGCTACAATATTTCTGGGGTTTTTCTTTGGATCTCTTTCTCAGGGAGATCGATGGATTCTCTCCATTTCTATTTTTGCCCTTTGCTTCTAGGATATCAGGGCAATTTTCCTGTAATAATTCTTTGAAAATGATGTCAAGGCTCTTTTCCTGGTCATGACTTTCAGGTATTCAAATAATTTTAAAATTATCTTTCCTAAATCTATTTTCCATGTCAGTTGTTTTATCAATGAGATGTTTCACATTTTCTTCTAATTTTTCATTCTTTTGGTTTTGAAGTATTGAATACTGATTTATTGTAAAATCAACAATCTCCCTGAGTTCTATTCTTTGTCTGAAGGATTTGTTTTCCTCAGAGAGTTTTATTATCTTCTTTTCCATCTGGCCAATTCTGCTTTTTAAAGCATTCTTCTCCTCAATAACTTTTTGAATTGTTTTATCCATTTGACCTATGCTGGTTTTTAACATTATTTTCTTCAGCGTTTTTTGGATCTCCTTAACTAAGCTGCTGACTTCATTTTCATGTTTTTCCTGCATCTCTCTCATTTCTTTTCCCAATTTTTCCTCTATCTCCCTCACTTGATTTTCAAAGTCTTTTTTGAATTCTGTCATGACCTGAGCCTAATTTCTGTTTTTCTTGGAGTCTTTAGATACAGGAGCTTGTACCTCCCCATCTTCAGATTGAGGATTTTTGATCCTTCTTGGGATCACAGGCAAAGTATTTCTCAATGGTGTTCCTCTTTTTTATCTGTTTACTCATTTTCCCAGCCTGACCCTGGTTTTGGGGTGCTTCCTGAGCTTTTGGGACACCCCCACAAAAATCTCAGTGTGTGAGGTTCTGTCCTCCCTCCTGGTCTGTGAATGACCATAAGCGCCCCCCCTCTGCCACAGGGCTGAGGTGGGGGGGGGGGCTGCTGTTCCATGTGGGGCCTGGACTGTGATCAGGATCTGAATGTAGTTAGAACCCCAGAGTCCTGTTCCAGGGGCAGAGGACAGAACTTGGCAGTCTCTCTCCACCTCCTTCCCTAGGCTCAGAGTGCTCATTGCCTGGGGGCTCCTGCTTATCCACTCTGCCTGTTTCTGGTTCCTGAATCTGGGCTGCTTGCTGAATGCCCTGAGGGCTGGGCTTCACATGCTGGCTCTGGCTGAAGTCCCCCCACTGTTCCCCCAATTTGTACTTGGTGCTCCCCAGCATGTAGATCAGGAAACTGACCCCCCCCCCCCGCCCCCAGCGGCTCCCAGCACCCTGGGGCTGCCTCTGGGAGGCTGAAGTTCCTTCACTCTGGTGGGCCACCCCTCTGGTGGGCCACACCTCTGATCCTATGGAGCTGAGCCTTTCCACTCTGTTCCAGGTTACTTTGGGTTTTAGAATTGCCTTCCTGGATCCCTCTGTGGGTTGTCTCTTAAAAATGTAGTTAGAGTCCTTAGTTTATAAGTTTTGCTTCAGAGCAACTGAGAGAAGGTCCTCTCCTGTGGCCATCCTGGTTCCACCCTCCAGGAAAAGTCATTTTTTTTCTCAACCTGTGAACTTACATGTATGCTGGCCCAGCTTGTCAAATAAATCATTGGATTGGGGCTCAAATTTGTAAAAGAGGGATAATTTTTAAAAGGTAGTGTTGACCTTTTCTATTATCTTACCTTAGACATCAGGGTTAGATTTAACCTACAGCATTCAGCACATTAAAGGAATAATTTTTGAATACAGGAAAAATTAGAAAAAAAAGAGTTGGCCTTGGGCACAATTGTAAAGCAATTTGATGAACCTTTATTCAGTGCCTATTATGGATAAGACACTGGAGACACATTGACAAAAATGAAGTAGTTTCTGTCCTTAAGTAACTTATATTCTACTGGGGAGGCGCATCATGGCTAGATGATGCTTAGCCTAAAACATAAAGAGGGAGAGAATGGGGCGGCTAGGTGGCGCAGTGGATAAAGCACCGGCCTTGAAGTCAGGTGTACCTGGGTTCTCAGTCTCAGACACTTAATAATTACCTGGCTGTGTGGCCTTGGGTAAGCCACTCAACCCCATTTGCCTTGCAAAAAAAAAAAAACCTTAAAAAAAAAGTGAGAGAATACTAATGACCAGTGGAGCGGGGTTCTGTTTCTTGAGGAGAGAAGAGATCCTGAAGAAAGTGACACCCAAAGGAAGAGGAAGATCAGGGAGAAAGCAATGAAGAGGGGGGTGGATGCATTTCAAACAAAGAAGATAACAGATTCATATCATGGAAGCAGGGCAGAGAGTGCTGAGTTCTCAGAATTTGAATTCATCCTCTTTTCTTAGGACTTTGGTTTTGTACTCCTTCCTCCCTTTATTTCCCTTTTTCTGTCCCTTTCATTCCTTTCCAGTTCTTCTTGACAAGTATAAAAAAGGATCTGATGTGTTACTTTGGACAAGTCCCTTGCACTAAAGTGGTAAGGATATAATCGTACTTTTCCTAGTAGGGATAAGGAGGAACTGCAATGAGACCAAAATGGCTAGTAGATAATACTCAATTTGGAGTCAGCAAGACTTGGGCTCATATTCTATCTCTGAACCTTATTTTTTGTGTTACTTTGGGCAGATCACAACCTCTCTGAGTATCAGTTTCTCCATTTGTAAAATAAGAATAATAATGTGTTGTAGATGTCACATTGGAGGACTGTTGGTCTATAAATGTCATTATTGCTACTATGATTTCCCTAGTTCTCCCAATTATGAACTTCAGCTGAGCAAGCTGCATGATACTCATCATAACTTTTTTTCCCCTTTGGCAGGGGCCCCTTGATTGAAAGGAAAGTAACACCTGCTGGAAAGTTCTGCACTGGCAGGGGAAGAGTCACTATACAAACAAAAATCAGACCTCCTAAAGACTCAAAGGTCAGAGGAGATCAGTAGTGTCTAAAGAAGAAACATGATCATAATAAATATCCTAGTGAAGCCTGTGGAGGGTAATGAGACTCCAAGTATGGCTTGATTCTAGTAGATTATTGAGATTAATAAATTATAATATAGTTGTTGAATTTAAGAAAGAACTCTCTCAATTTGCTATATTCATAGCCATAGATTTTAGAATTGGGAAGGACTTCAGAGGTCTCCCAGTTATACCCCTATTAGAGATATTGAGTGAATTGTATGAAATCATAGAGGGATTAGGTGGTAGGGCTGGGATTTGAACTATCTTCTGGTCCCAACTCCATGTTTTTTTTTCCCTCTGAACTATGCTTCAGAAGTTTTTTGAGGCATATGTAGTCATACTTTCTGACTTTTCCCCATAGATTTTTTGGGAACTCCACTGACCAAGAAAACTCCTGCAGCTGCCATGATTTTCCAGGGCAATAGGTGACTTTTAGGGGTAGTAAATAAAATGTTGGTGTCAGTGGGAGGACATACTTTGGGAGGACATTGTCCTAGTGTCTTTCAATTTTCATTGCATAGTATCTACCTACTCTAATTAGATATAAAGCCTTCCTTAGATCCACTTTAGATTACAAGCTTCTTGAAGGTAGGGTCTTGGTCTTAATTCACTTTTATATCCCCAGTGCTTTGTATAGTCTCACACAGGGTAGGAACCCGGTAAATATTTGTTAAATGCTCATCTTAAACAGTGACCACAAAGTCTCCCTTGAAAAATGCTCACATTTGGTTTTCCTAGAAATACCATTTGATCAGGCCTATTGGGGTGTTTCTGATGAAGTTCTGTGGAAAAATATTTTATTTGGAACCTAGGTTCAAGTCTTAGCTCTACTCCTCACTCTCTGGGTGATCGTGGACAAATTACTTGCTCTCCAAGAGCCACAGCTAGGCTGTAAAATGGGTCCCCTGGACTGGGTAACCTCTGATGATACTTCCAGGCCTAAATCTGTGGTCCTGTGATAGTGAATGTATAGCCAAAGGCAATAGCAGAGAAATGTGGAAATGGAGAGAGAAGGTATTTTAATTGATGCTAGTCCCACAAAGCTTTTTCTTCTTTAGTCTCAGGAGGAATGTGAACTAGATTTAATCTTTCCTGCAAATGCCAGAAGAAAATTAAAAAAAAGGTTTTTGACGTCAATTTATAAAATGGCTCTTATCACCACTAGTAGAATTTTTTATTTATTTCTTAAAAAGAGGCACTGTTATGATACTTTGACAGGCAGCCTGGCAAATTGATGTAAATTTAACCTTCAGGCAATAGGATAGTGAGAGGCTAATGGATTTGAAAATTCCCCACAATGGAAAAAAATTATATATTTTGTTTAGAAAACAAAGTGAATTCAGGGGGAAAAGAGATATGTTTTTGTGATTTGTGATTATTTTTGTGTTTCTGCCTTTCTTTTCTTACCTGTGTCACTCTTAGCTAGGTGACCTTGAATAAGTCACTTGAACTCTGTGAGCCTGTTTCCTCCTCTGCAAAATGAAGGAGTTTTAGATTAGATTATCCCTAAAGTCCCTTCCAGTCAAACATTTATTGATAGAATGATTCTGTTATTCTATGAATGTATTATTTATTATATGGATCTGAGTTTGGCCCTTTGCTAGTTAGTCAAGGATATGATGCTAGACAAACCATTCTATCTCTTTCTCATCTAATTAAACTCATCTAATCTATCTTTCCATATTTTCATCTAATAATAACTACAGCAGCATTTTTATGGTTTTTGCTATGTTCGAGACATGTGAATACTTTATAACTCTTATCAATTTGATCTTCTCAACAACCCTGGGAAATTATTGTTATTATTATTATCTCCATTTTACAGATGAGAAAACTGAGGCAGAAAAGCCAGGTGAATTGTTCAGTCATACAGCTTAATAATAGCTTAATATATAGCAAGCACTTTCCAATTATTATCTCATTTAATCCTCACACCAATCCCAGGAAGTAGTAGTTTATCATCCTGATTTACAGATGAGAAAACTGAGTCAAACAGATTAAGTGACTCGCCTAGAGTCTGAAATCTGTGCTTCTGAAGCCAGATTGGAACTTGGTTCTTCCTCTCTCCAGGCCCAATAGTCTATCCATTGTATTATCTTGCTTCTTGTAAAACAAGAGAATAGGGTGGGAGGACCTGTAAGGGTATTTCCAGATCTAAATCTGTATTTATATTATTGTATGATTAGAGGAATTTAACAATTCTTTTTAGTGTTAGCATTTTGTGATCTATGATTCCTTTAGCCCATGATCCCATGATCCCTTTATTCCATAGGAATATGATTTTCTGATTCCATTATTCTCTGATTTTCTGTGGTCCTGGGTCTAGCCCTCTTCACCATGTGACCATGGCCCACTGCAATCCCTCTCTTGGACATAGATGTCATAACGACACATTTCTGTGATTTCATGTGTCTGTGGTCTTTGTTGACCCATCCCTTACTCCTCTCTGGAGCTTCTTTATGTGAAAAGTAAAATGAGGATTGGACTAGCCCTAAGATTCTATGAGTCTATGACTCAATGATTTTAGGAAGTCAAATCACTTCTATTCATCCTATACAATAGAATATCTATTCTGCTCAGGACTTGCCTCCTCCATCTCACTAGTAGCAGTTGTCTTTCACATTTGAAGAGGAATGTGTCTTTATATATATATGATGATATGACTTACGTATATTTATTATAGTGAGTTGTGCAAAGACATCCTTCTCACCACTTTTTCCAGAACTGTTTTGCTCCATTAGAACAAACATTGGTTTAATGAAAGTCTTTAAAAACTGAATTCAGATGGAAAGACCCAGGAATCTGTAAATCTTAGTATCATATTCCAGCTGCATCACTTAGTGATCATGAAACTTTGGAAAAAATCAGTGCCTTCTATTTACCTTTTGTTATAGTAGTTTAAATTTGTAAAGCATAAATTATAAAGTGATATATAGATATATACATATGGATAGTTTTTTCTTATTCCTTCTTCACAAGAACTTTGTGGGAGTTAACTCAAGGTCACATAGGTAGTAAGCAGAATTGAGATTTGAACTCAGATCTCCTTACTTCAATTGGAGAACTCAGCTCTTTCTATAATGCTGCACTATCCCCATAACCCAAGATTTTTCATCCCAAAATTCCATGATCCTTTGGTTCTGAGTGATTGTCCCAGATCTGTGACTAACTGATCCTCACAACTGTGATGAGTCAGTCACTCTTTCTTTACCTTTGTTCCCTTATCAGAAAAGTGAGGGTTTCCTCTCATTCTGACTTTCTGTGCTAGCATTTTTCTTGCTATGGGGGTCCTCCCTTCCTTTCCCACCTCAGGGATGCTACTCTATCTTTCTCTATGTCCCTTTCATCACCTATAATTTCATAACAAACCTCTATCAGCAGTACCATCCTATGGTTTTTTTTTTTTTGTGATCCTATGGATACTAGTTTGAGATGATCTATTTTAGAGCATGTGGTGATACCCAATTCCATATTGAATTGGGTTTCTAGAGGTAGGTCTGTGAACTGGTCCAGAGCCAGAATTACTGAAAGAGAGCAGAGACCCGGTTCTGCAGAGACCCTATATGATCTGGGTGCTTCAGGCTAAAACTGGGAAGGCTGCTGATGTCCCTGAGATATTGGTGCTGATGTTGGACTTTTTCTCTCTGCTCTGAGGCCACTATTTATAGTACTTCTCCCCTAGAACTGAGACTCAGTTGGAATGTAAACTGTTTGAAAACAGAGATTATTATTGTTGTTATTGTTAATTTTTCCCCCAATACTGACCCATAGGAACAAATTAATAAATGCTGATTGATGGATAAAATAGAGTGGAATTATATCTGTGTTGATGAAGACAGCATGTTTCAGATCATAGAAGTTCATCTCCTCTATGAGCACACAGAATGACTATTCCCAGTCTTGCTCTCATTTCCCAAGGATGGAAATCTCAAGAAATCCTAGAGGTCTGAGCATTCACTCTAAATTTAGACCAACTGAATCTAAAGGAGCTGAGAAGCAGACACATGGAAAGGGCCAGAGGTGGAGTGGGGTGGGAGGGAAAGAATTTTGTTTTAAAATGAAACTGAATCATTGTCTCTCCACATTTCATACTGTTTCAATCTGGACTAGGGAATAACAAAACAAAACTCATTATAAAAAAATGGGATGTGCTCAGTCTAATGGGAGGATTGTGGGGTGTGAGGGAGTGATAGGAGAATAGAGGTAGGAAGGACTCATACCTAGAACCACTGTTCTCCATGCCAACTCTCCCTCTATGTCATTGTCTTGGATTCCCCTTTCCCCTTCCAGGCGATGACCCTGCTGACTGGAGGTGGGGGTGAAGCTTCTCAGGTGGGGTTGCTCCAGATCTTGGACCAGGGGGTCTGGTCACTGCCAGATGCAGGGTAGCTGGTAGCATCATTCCTCTTCCAGAGCTAATATTCCTGGAGCCCCCCTCCTCTTTCTTCTTAGATTGATTTTGATGATCAGATTCTGACTTATTTCCTTAAGATAATAAAAATTAATGGGAGAGAGGAAAAATGAATAATAGGATTAAATAATATAAGAATCAATGTATTATTGCTCTCCTTCCCTTTTGTTTTTCATTTTCATTCCCTTCTAAAACTAAAATAATACACTGGCAAAGTCAGTCACTCCTACATTTGTTTGATGAAATAAAGCTGAACCTACTTCCTGCATACACTTACAGTTTTTTTTCTATATACATTTGCATGCTGCAAACATTTTCAACTCCCATTCAAACCTTTTTATCCTTATCCACTTTTCCCCATAAATTTTCCATAGTGGGTTCAATCCCAGGTGCCTTAGACTTCCCCCTACATCTCTTACAGAGATACCAGGGAATTCTACATTCTGTCTTACAGGTTACTACATGCTCTCATTAAATGGCTCAATCATTCCCTTGTCTTTGAGTCTTTTTCTCCGGACTAAGGATCCACATGCTTTGTGTTACTTCTGCCCAGTTCTTTTTTTGGTAAATATGCTAAGGCCTACACATCTACCATAAAAATAAAAAATAGGCATTTCATAATTCTTTCAAGTTTGTCAAATAATTTAAATATATTTGAACCAGAAAAATATTGATCCAAAGATGTGGACCTTTGTTTCAGGAAAAAGCTCAGGGCTTATTAGAAGCAATTTTTCATGTATCATCCAGCCTGCTCTTCTCCTTTACTTATGCTTAGTTTATTGTCCTTCCACAATCCCTAAGAGCTACACACAGATAGACCCAGCTCCATGGGTTATCCATTCAACTGAGTATTAGAATCTGGAAAATAGGCATTTCACATTCACTTAGTTTTTTGGGGTAGTTAGGCTGAATGAACTCTTGAGTCATTATGGATCTCATTTAAGAGTGTTCTAGGACTTAATACTATCAGCACAATGTTATCAACAACAACAACAGAAAAGGAGCATTATCTTGTTGTCTCTAGGGAATGATTGTTTAATTTGGAGTCTATGCTAAACATCCTCCAAGATGGTGGCAAATATCTTTGGTGAACATTGTTCTCCTTGTCCTATGTCTTGATTGATATTAATGACCATAAGTTTGTCAGGCAAACATCTTTGTTGTCACATCTTTCAAAGAATCTTGTATGATTTGATCATATGGCCCAAGGGGCACTTTGTTGAAGGAAAACCATTTTGCTTGAGGCTGCATTTTTGCTTTATCACATCAAGTACATTTTTAATAGTCAAGAAGTAGCAAGCGTAGTGAATCTTATATATTTTGCACCTTCCAGTCATTTCTGAAATTATAAAGATATGACCTGATGAAGAACATTATAGGGTCACAGAAACAAAAAAGAAAATCAGAGAGTCATAGATGCAGAATGGGAACATGAGAGGCCAAGTAATCCATCGCTTTCATTCTATACCCCAGTCTCAGTTAAAGTCCTAATTTCTGCAGAAAACCTTTCTCAATCCCATTATTTTTAGTGCTTTCTCTTTACTAAAGAGTTTCTATTTATCCTGGGCATATTTTGTTTATACATAGTTATTTGCAAGTTGTTACATCCATTAGGATGTGATTTCTTTGAGGACAGTGATTGTCTTTTGCCTGAATGCTTAGTATAGTGCTCTATTTCTTTAACCTTAGCAATAGATATTATCCCCAAAACTGCATGACTAAGATCCATGAAATGGTGTCTGTTGTCTTTGAATACGTGATGAAACCAACTCCACCAATTCCTTTATTTGCTTCTCCAGGGAGAACCTATTATGTATCTTTACATTTAGGTGCAAGTTCTTTTTGCCTTGTATTTCATTTGTAGCAAAATTACTGAGACTAATAGGATTCATTTTTTTATTATTATGTTTGTGCTTTTGTTGCCTAATTTCTTTTTTTAATATTTAATATTTATTTATTCTCATTTTGTACAAATGTTTTTTATACATTAATAAAATATTCTTGTTTAAGAGTAAACAAAATACCCCCTACCCCCAAAATTATAGATTCGCTTCAGCAATAAAGGGGAGAGAAAAAAATTTAAAATAAATAAAAATAGTAATAATTGTAGGTATGGCCAGGTTGGCACAATGGACAGAGCACCAGCCCTGGAGTCAGGAGCACCTGAGCCCATATCCGGCCCCATACACCCAACAATCACCCAGCCGTGTGACATGTAAGCCACCCCAACCCCACTGCCCTGCAAAAACCAAAAAAAAAGAAAAAGAAAAAAAGACACAAAATAAAATAAAGTAGTAATAATAGTAGGGGCAGCTGGGTGGCAGACAGAGTATTGGCCCTTGAGCCAGGAGCACCCAGGTCCAAATACGGCCTCAGGCACCCAATGATCACCTTGCTATGAAGCCCCAGGCAGGCCACCCAGCGTCATTTGCCCTGCACCCCCCCCCAAATAATAATAATAATAATAAATGTGCTTCAGTCTTTGTTCCAACACCAACAACTCTGATGTGAGTGGATCATATTCTTTATAAGTCTATCATTGCCATTGCTGATCGCAACTCCCTCCTTTCTTATTTCTCCACTACCATGTACTATATTTTCTCTCTCCTTTCACTCTGACTCTGCTGTAGGGTAGCTGAGTGGTGCAGCAGACAGGTAACCAGCCCTGGGACCAAGAGACCATGAACCCACATACCACCCCTCAGGCCCAGCATCCACCTGGCCTTATGGTCCTGGACAGGCCATCCAATCTCAGCCCCTTGCAAGAAGTACAAAAGAAAATGTGTTATATCTGACCACTCTCCTCCCATGGTCCATCCTCTCCTCCATCACTCACATCCCCCCCTTCCCCTTGTCCCCTCCTTCTTACTCCAGATGTCTATACCCCATTGAGTATATATGCTGTTTCTTCTCCTAGCCACCTCTGATGAGAGCAAAGATTCCCTCATTTCCCCTTGTCTTCCCCCTTCCATATCATTGAAATAGCTCATTGTAATAAAGAAAAATCTTATTATAAGAAATATCTTGGCCTACACCCCCTCTCCTTTTTCTTTCTCCCATTACATCTCCCTTTTTTCTATTGATTCCATTTTCACACCATATTTTATCTTCAAATTCAGCTTTCTCCTTTGCTTCAACTATAAAAGCTCCTTCTACCTGCTCTGTTAACTGAGAAGGTTCATATGAGTATTATCAGTGTCATTTTTCTATGCAGGAATACATGCAGTTCATCATCATTAAGTCCCTCATATTTTCCCCCTCTCCTCCAATCTCTATGCTTCACCTGAGTCCTGTATCTGAAAATCAAACCTTCTGTTCAGCTCTGGCCATTCCAAAAGGAACATTTGAAATTACCCTGGTTCATTGGAAGTCCATCTATTTCCCTGGAAGAGGACATTCAGTTTTGCTGGGTAGTTGATTCTTGGTTGCATTCTAAGCTCTTTTGCCTTCTGGTATATTATGTTCCAAGCCCTACAAGCTTTTAATGTAGTTGCTGCTAAGTCCTGTGTGATCCTGACTGCAGCTCCATGATATTTGAATTGTGTCCTTCTGGCTGCTTGTAATATTTTCTCTTTGACTTGGGAGTTCTGGAACTTGGCTATAATATTCCTAGGGGTTGGTTTTTTTGGGTCTCTTTCTCAGGGGGCTTGGTGGATTCTCTCCATTTCTATTTTGCCCTCTGCTTCTAGGATATCAGGGCAATTTTCTTGTAATAATTCTTTGAAAATGATGTCAAGGCTCTTTTCCTGATCATGACTTTCAGGTATTCCAATAATTTTTAAATTATCTTTCCTATGTCTGTTTTCCATATCAGTGGTTTTTTCAATGAGATATTTCACATTTTCTTCTAATTTTTCAATTTTTTGGTTTTGAAGCAATGAATCCTAGTTTCTTATAAATTCATCAATCTCCCTGAGTTCTATTCTTTGTCTGAAGAATTTGTTTCCCTCAGAGAGTTTTCTTATCTCTTTTTTTCCATCTGGCCACTTTTGCTTTTTTAAAGCATTCTTCTCCTCCATAACTTTTTGAACTGTTTTATCCATTTTACCTAAGCTGGTTTTTAGCATGCTATTTTCTTCAGCATTTTTTTGGATTTTCTTGACTAGGCTGCTGACTTCATTTTCATGTTTTTCCTGTATCTCTCTCCTTTCTTTTCCCAGTTTTCCTTCTAACTCCCTCATTTGATTTTCACAGTCTTTTTTGAGCTCTGTCATAGCCTGAGCCCAATTTCTGTTTTTCTTTGAGTCTTTAGATGTAGGCTCTTGTGTTTCCTCATCTTCAGACTGAGTATATTGATCCTTCTTGGGATCATAGATAATGTATTTCTCAACGGTGTTCCTCTTTTTTCTCTGCTTGCTCATTTTCCCAGCCTAAGACTGCTTTTGGGGTACTTCCTGAGGTTTTGGGACACTCCCACAAGGGTCTCAGTGTGTGAGGCTCTGTCTTCTCTCCTGGTCTACGAATGACCATATGCACCCCCCTCTGCTACAGGGCTGAGGTGGAGGGGGCCCCTGCTGTTCTATGGGGGGGCCTAGACTGTGATCAGGATCTGAATGTGTTCAGATTCCCAGAGTCCTGTTCCAGGGACAGAGGACAGAGTTTGGCAGTCTCTCTCTCTTCACTCCCCTCCCTCAGCTCAATTAGCTCATGCCCTGGGGGCTCCTGCTTACGGGGCTCTGCCTGCTTATGTTTCCTGGATCTGGAATGCTTGCTGTGTGCCTTGAGGGCTGGGCTTCAAGTGCTCGCTCTGGCAGAGGTCCACTCGCTGTTCCCCCAATTTGTGCCTAGTGCTCCCTGGGGTGTGGCTCAGGAGACTCCCTTGCTGCTGTGAGCCACGGCTCCCAGCACCCTGGGGCTGCCTTCGTGAGGCTAAAGTTCTGTCGCTCTGGCGGGCCACCCCTCTGACCCCGGGGAGCAGAGCCTTTCTGTTGCCTAATTTTTTTTTTTAGGTTTTTGCAAGGCAAATGGGGTTAAGTGGCTTGCCCAAGGCCCCACAGCTAGGTAATTATTAAGTGTCTGAGACCAGATTTGAACCCAGGTACTCCTGCCACCTAGCCGCCCCCGCCTGATTTCTTAATAAAGATTGTTGGTTGATAGATTGTTCACTGGATAAGAATGTGACATCAAAAGTATCAGTAGTGGGGTGGCTAGGTGGTGCAGTGGATAGAGCACCGGCCCTGGAGTCAGGAATACCTGAGTTCAAATCTGGCCTTAGACACGTAATAATTACCTAGCTGTGTGGCATTGGGCAAGCCACTTAACGCCATTGCCTTGCAAAAACTAAAGGAAAAAAGGTATCAGTAGTAAGTTAATTACAGTCTAAAACTTGTGATTTTTGACACTGTCAGCCATCTTTGCTTTTTGTTAATATTTTTGAAGGACTGAGTGCCATTTTGTATTTTTCTTTCTTTCCTTTCTTCCCTTCCTTGAATTCTTTCTTCATCTGTGTTTTGTTCAGAGAGCCCACTCTGATTTCCACAAAAGGATGGTTCTTGGAAAATTAGGATGAGCCCTTTATTCAAATATCCATGCACCTGAAAAACCCATCTCCCCTGAGCTGTTTTTCTCTTTGTTTTGATATATGTAGTTTTGAAGAGACTTTGTCATAGTACCAAGTACCATGAAATGAAATCATATTTTTTTGAATTAGGATTTAGTGTTCTAGGTAAATATTTCCCAGCCTTGAGACTCTGTTTAGAAATTAGGATAATTTCTGGGGTAGCAGAGCTAGAGTACTCCCTGATTTATCCATTTAAAGAAAGTAGTAGCTCACACTTTTAAAAATCAGCCTGCTCTCTCTTACAGGGTTTACCAAGGCTAGTAAAATGAATGGAAATAATTTCTATTTTTTTCCTAACTGGCACATATTTTAATTAGCTCTAGATGAGGGGGAATGGTGTCATTTGTCCTGAGATGGCAGGGGATGCCTTCCAATCTTCATTCTATTGATTTTTATGAGACTGCGCTTATTTACCTTCACATTCATTCTTAACCTGCCTAAGAATTTTTAAATAATTGATACATTGTCTAACAGAGCTGGCTGCCCATCAGGGCTAGCATGACTAGTTAATGTTTGGAGGTGATGGAGAGACCTAGGATGTCTTGGGATGATCAGAGATGTCCTCATGAGATTCAAGGACTACAAAAGATTTTGTCTGATCCATTGAATATTGATATCAGGGACTAATCAGGTTGACAATCTCTACACGAGACATTTTGATCTAAATTTCCAGGCTCCCCCACCCATCAAAATGTGAATGACTGTTGAAAAAGTTCTCTTTATCCTTCCCAAGTGCTTCTTCTTCTTTAAGGATCTGAAAGCAGAAGATTGTTCTTTTTATTTTTTGGAGGGCAATGGGGTTAAGTGACTTGCCCAAGGCCACACAGCTAGGTAATGATTAAGTGTCTGAGGCCGTATTTGAACTCAGGTCCTCCTGACTCCAGGGCCAGTGCTCTACCCACTGTACCACCTATCTGCCCCTCAGAAGATTGTTCTTATGAATCACATGAAGACAGCTTCTGAATATTCAGCTTTTAAACTCCCTACCTTTCCAGCCTAAGCCAAACTAGAGGCTACTAGTTCCCTGAACTAAATACTCCATCTTTCATTTTCATGAATTTACACAAACTATCCTTCATACCTGTAATGCCCTCTTTCATCATTTTCACCTCTTAAGACTTCTTATTTTTCTTCAAGGCTGAACTCAGCTTCTTCATTAAATTTTTCCTAATCCCTCAAGTTGTGAGTAATCTTTCCAGCCTCATATGGTATTATTTGCTTCTCTATGTGTACATTATATTTGTCCGGTGGAAAATGTCAAGTCCTTGAAAGTAACATCTCTTTTCCTTTTTGTCTTTTTGACCCAAAGTGCTGAGTCTGATATGGAGTAAGCAGTTCATAGACACTGAATTGAATTGAATCATCTTTTCAAAGAAGGAAAAATGCAGAAAAAAGCACCTGGTTTTCATCTGCTTCTCCTCTTCAGCTCCTCTATTGCCCTAGACTCCACAGTCTTCCCTCTCTTCCCATGGAATGTAAGGATCATCTTTAGAGATCCCTGGAAACTCTTGAGCTGATTTCCCTGAACCCAATACATAAGCAGCTGGCACTGCCCAGTATATTTGAAGGGAGCTTTAAAGGTTCATTTGTGAATGCTTTCCTCTGTCAATAGTACGCAGTGCTTTTGTCTATTGAAATGAATGGGTAGTTGAGAACATGAGAGGAGAAGTGGATCAGGAGGGAATGATGGAGAAGTAATAATGAAAACTAGAATTTCTACATGTTTTACAGTCTACAAAGCAGTTTATGAATATCAAGTCCTTGGGATTATTATCTACATTTTAGAGAAAGGGAAACAGCTTCACAAAAGCTAAGTAACTTGCCCCTGGTCACATAAATTCTTATTGTCAGAGACAGTATTGACTCTAAATCTGCCACTCTTTCCTTTAAACATCTGAAGTCTAATTAGTGGTCGTATTATTATGACATATGACCAGTGGGTTGGAACTGCTCCCTATATTTTTCATGATTATAACTGAATGGTTTGAATATGCTCAGTTACTTCAAAGAATTAATTATTCACATTAATTAGGATCTAAGTTTCAGGGCATGAGCAGAGATTACATTCTAGCACCTGGTAACTGGATAGTGCACAGAGCCCTGGAGTCGAGGACCTGAGTTCAAATGTGACCTCAGACACTTAATTATGTAGCTGTGTGATCTTGGGCAAATCACTTAACTCTGATTACCTCACAAGCAGGGTCATGTCTAGTCATCGTGATCCATATCTGACCACTGGACCCAGATGGCTCTGAGAAGAAAGTGAGGCTGGGAACTTAGCACAGCCCCCCTCACTCAAATCCAGTTCATGTGCTTGTCATGGCATCACCTCACTGACGTCAGGGAGAATGAGAATGAAGGATAAGCATCATCAACTCAAAGTCAATAATAAATGTCTTATGAGGTGAAAGAATAGCTAAGTATTTAAATATTTATAATATTTCTCCAACTTAACCATCCCCCTCATAAGAATATATCACTTCCCTTGCCCCACTTCAATGAACACATCTCCACCTTCCATCCATTTCTGGTCTGAATGGATTCCGAATTGAAGGGGAGGGTGGGATTCGACTACTGTTTACCTTCTTCAGTAGTTTGCAGCTGGTTCATATGCTTGAAGTTGCTTGTGAATGTGTCCTGTAAGTTTTTCATGGCTGCACTGGCTTTGATACTTTTGTTCGTCTTCTCGGTGTCACGGAGCTGCAGGAATGATAACAGTAGCTGCCACTCAGTTGGCACTTTAATGCCTTACATTGCCTTATAAATATCATGTTATTTTACCTTACAACAACCCTGAGAGTTAGGTGTTAACATTATCCTCATTTTGTAGGTGAGGGTAACTGAGTCACAAAGAAGTAAATGACTTGCTTAGAGAAGCTCTGAACTCAGATCTCTTTTGCTTCTAGGTCCAGAACTCCATGCACTGTGTCACCTAGCTGCCTCACTACTGATCTCTAGGATACAAATGGAGGAATGGGATACAGGCAATTGGAGGGTGGGGTTGGGATGGTGAAATCATTAAGAGCCGGGGATGCTGTTTCATTTATTTGAAATTTATCTGAAATAGCCAAGGTATCGATGCTATGGATGGCTATTATTAGTAGATTAATGCTTAAAAAGGGAGGGCAGGAAATTATTTTATGACCTAAAAGTTTTGTTAGAGTAGGGAAACTCATAGTAGGCACTTAATAGATGTTTACTGATTGATATTACAGACTTATTATGACATAACACATAAAGTGATTTGCAAACCTTTTATTACTAAATAAATGTTAGTTAAGATTATTATTTATAATATATCTGGATTCATGGGAAAAATCTATTTTGAAAATTAATGAATCCATCCCTATACTCCACAATCTACAAGACAGATCACCCATTTTACTCACTGCCTGGATTTTTTTCCTCAGTTGTGTATTGGCTCGTGCAAGGCCTTTTGAAACAGAATTCAAGTAGTAAATAGCCAAGCTGTAAAAGATAAAAATGTGGTTCAGTTACCTTTGGAAATAATCACAGATATGGTTCAGTTTAGTTTAGCAAGGATCCAAGGGCAGAGACCTGGGGAATGGTGCTTCTATTCTTTTGCTGCGCTTTCCCCTAAATCCTCTTATTCCACCCCCCAAACATTTTTAAAATGATTTCCACATTGGAGAAGAATATTGATGATTCTGAGTGGTAAGGGGTGACTGACCCAAGAGAGAAGGAAACAGGAAACAGAGTTTTGTGGTTGGGAAGAGTGATATAGGTGGGTGGTGTTTTCATTCCTACTCTAAAACTTCTTGAGTCATGGAGATTCATTTATTGATTATTCAATAAACATTTCTTAAACATTTGTATGTTAGATGCTATGCTAAGTGCTAGGAATTTAAAAAAGGCAAATACATTA